>NC_133356.1:26706975-27040309 GCF_030506205.2 Paramisgurnus dabryanus | reverse complement strand
ATGATCATTAATATAATCATTTTCACTATCGCCGTTTTTGGGGGGCCAATGTCAACATTGGAAAGCAGGTCCAACAATGTGAGCACAAGCAGAGACTCCTCAATACAAACAACAGAGCAGCATTCCAGCACGATTTATAACTCCACCAACAAAACCGTAAAGGGGCTCATTTCCCATAATCTTCTGAACAAACAACATATTTCTGTCTGTATGTAATCTGCGATCAAATGTCAAACGTGCACTGAGGAAATGAGGGATGATTGGAATGTTTGGATACAAGGTATCGAATCTCTAGGGTAAAAGATCATGGCAGAGCTGTTACATCTTCGGTTTACCTACAGTTTTTCTGAAATCCCAACAGTGTTTAAACATTTTAAAAATGTTTAACCACAACAGTAAATAAAGCATTGTATGACCAAATTAATGGCGCTTTTCCATTGCATAGTACGGCTCGGTGCAGCTCACTTTTGGGGGGTACAGTACCTATTACAGTACCTGCTACTTTTTTTGTAAAGCGAGCCAAGGCACGTCATGCCGAGCCTAGCCATACCTAGCCAACGGAAATGCACCATAGGTTTCCAATCACAGTTACGCCAGTTTTGCATTTGGGAATTTAGCACAAATATCAGTGCTTAAATGAGCAATGCTCCATTTAAATAAAAAATGACCTGCAGAAAGTGGGTTCTGAATTTACAGATATAAATAATAGACGGAAAAAGACATTTAAAACCGCGTACATATCCAGATTTATGGTCTAGTAATTGTACAATGCTGATTCAGGTGCCTGGACGTCCGCAGTGATGCTGTTCAGTCTGAGTAAAGTATGCCAGATCACGACAGTCTGTTTTATCTTCTGCAACCTAGCACTCATAACTGACCCGCAAGATTTCAAATTGTGCTGTGCAAACCTCAAGGCAGATTTTGTGGATCTGATGATTTGCACAAATGCTTTAGTGAACTGATGAATTGCAGATGTAATTTATTCTTGGTGGATACACCCCAAAAAGTTGTTTTTTGTTCTAAATTAACAGATTTTTAGATCAGTCATGTGCATTACATAATATTTATTTTCTTATTAATATTATTTAAGAGAACTAGCAGGAAACATATGCACAGAGGTGGAAAGAGTACTGAAAATTTGTACTCAAGTACAAGTACAAGTAGTTGCTAAAATAATACTCAATTACAAGTAAAAGTACTGGTGTTAAAAATGTACTTAAGTAAAAGTACAAAGTACTCCTCTTAAAAACTACTCAAGTACAAATTACTTTTTAGCCGGTGATATTTATTGAATAAACATTAAATCCATTGAATGAAATCAGAAATATGAATGGACTAAAAACAGGCGATTTGTGTTTTATACGAACAAACACATAGTACAGGAATTTTGTCTGTTTAAAGAATGTTAAATGATTTTAACAGCAGCTATATTATTTCATATTGTTTCTTCATACAATTTTTATCAAGTTATAAAAATGGTCTAATGTTATTATTATTAATGAATTATGATACAATATAAATAAGCTTGTTGGGTTATTTTATTTAAAAACAGATTTTTTTACATTAACTCATTCCGCGCCAGCCATTTTTCGATAAGTTGCCCGCCAGCATTTTTTATGATTTTCATAAAAGTTTTACAAAATGCCTTCCCGGAAAATGTTCTTCTAAAAATATATAAACATACAAATATATCAACTGAAAGAACAGACCCTCTACTTTCAAACAAACAATAAAAAAAGTGAAAACCCGTTTCATCCTATTTTTTCCCTGCTTATAAACTCTTAAATATTGGTATTTTTCTTTACAAATACACTTTTTTTTTAGCAAAAAGCTGAAACAATTGCATTTTTGTGAAGGAATTTAGTTAGAGATCAGATTCAGAACGAATATCAAGCATAAAATTAGTAAATAACGTTTTGGCTTCAGTTTATCCATAAATTGGGTAAGTCCGCTTTCTAGTGGACAATCACGGTATTGCACATTAACATAAATCTTCAGAAACACGTTTTTTTATGCAAATGCTTTTTTTCTTAATTGAAAAGATAACTCGCCAATGGCGGGGAAAAGAGTTAAAAAATATAATTGGACGATAAAGCTTTGAAAAGTACCCTACTAATCAGTGGCGGCGTTTCACGAAAACCTAGGGTATGGCAAAAAATCTTCGTACAAGAAGGCCATTCTCAAATAACGAATCTATGAAACCACATAATATGTGTACTACATACTCCACCAACCTGTACAAAATCATACTACGATTGCTCTAATGTAACTTTACACTTACTGAAAACAATACCGAAGCAATACAAATGAAAAACAAAAATAGAAATCATGGTTGTTTAAAATGCTTTTCAAATGTTGTAATTCTTAACTAAGTGCAACTCAGCAACAGATACACTAAAACAAGATAATATCAAAACATACTGTAACATCCCTTCACAAATCTTGTCATGACAACCACCAATAAACACTTAATAAACACACAATAAAGACTTTTAAATGATGTGACAGAGCACACGTAGTTAACCGACTAAAACACTAAATACAACTCTCAGTAAAACAGGGCTAAATGTAAAAACAAGTCTTACCTTTTGTCGTCGTGCAGTTTTTATTCCACAAGTGACCATATTCAAAAATGCGCGCAAATAATTAATACAATTCACTTCGACTGCGCTACACTTTCCCAGTGGAACAGAACATGTTTATTTATTCATAGAGAACAAATCATATTACTTCTGAAATAATGTATGCAATAGGCATAGCGCGAGTGTGGGGATGACCCGTGAGTCTGTTTGATTGTTAAAACAAAAAGATTTTACTTGCGAAAATAAAGATTATAACAGCAGTGGTTATCATGAGACGTCCTGCAGAGACTTCAAGCTTCGCTGCAAGAACGAGAGGCTGATGACATCAAAGTACCGCGAGGGTGAGGCGAGGAATCATCGGAAGAGTTTGCTTTCAAACCGCTCTCGCGGCATGTTAGTGTCATCCGCATGTCGGTTCCTGTATTATAGCATGAAGTCGAGCAAACGTGTAAATTGTCCATTTTAGTGATGTACCAATGTTCAGAAATGTTCTACTGAAAATTTTTAAAATAATCTTTAATGAGCATCATTATTGCCTGTTGATTTCTGGTGTTTTGTCTGAATGCTAGGGTATGGCAACTGCTACTAATATTTCAAAAGTTATCAGCATTTAGCACTGACATATGTGTAATTTAGACAGGCTTTCAGTGCAGTTACACTGCTGTGGGACGCGGCAACAGACGAATTTGATAAAAGAGTCCTTATTAGACTGTTTATTATTAAAAGCTTAAAACACTGATTCAATATGAATAATACAATGTTGACAATGACATGAAATTTAACTTTGAGCGCCATTTTACAATGCTAAATCTTTTTTTACGGTCTATGTGCTTGTCACCTAGGTCATGTTTCAAGTGATGTTTTCAGTCACATTATCGTGAGGTCTACCCAACATTAAACGAAAACGATCACATAAATATGGTTATTAAGTCTTCTTACCATAATGTGCTTTTTGAGATTAGACGCTGAAGTATTGTAAGCCGAAATCACTGCAGATACATTTACACGCTGTCTCCTTTCCTTCCTCTGTTTGTGAACAATTCCCAGGTGCGGCCATAGGCACTCATCATCCGGTATTTCTTCTGAATTTTTAATTAATTCAGCGTCCATAACGCCAAAGTTCTTTGACATTAAAAACACTAAATACAACGTCACAGTGAAGGACGCGCGAGGATCGATTGAATAGCTCTCCAGAAACCGGGCTTTTTACATGGGTTTTTATTGGCCCGCCCACGATCAATTATTTCTATTGGATATCCAAATGCTGTCAAAGATTTGAATATTAATTTAATTCAAATTCTACAAGTACTTAGTAACGAATGTTATTTTCAAAGTAGCGAAGTACATTACTTACCTTAATTTGTACTTAAGTACAAGGACAATTACAGATTAAAAAATTTACTCATAAAAGTACAAGTACAAGAAAAAACTACTTAATTACAGTAACGTGAGTAGTTGTAATTCGTTACTTCCACCTCTGCATATGCAATACTGCACCTTAAGCAGTCTGTGGGAACAAACCTTTTAGTATATCAACGACTCGCAGCCGTAGACATTTCAATAGGAGGAAAAATGGCTGCCTGTGTGGAGGTTATCAAAGTCCTTTCATGTGCCTGTTTAATAATGAATACATGCTGATACTTAATCTGTCACCTCTCGTAGATCCATTATTCACAAGTACAAACACTGTCTGAGAGAAATACCCACCTGCAATGCTGGGATAAAACTGAGTGACAAATACTAGTCTGCCCTTTACAGGCACTTGCACGTAAAACGTCAATTCACATATTTTACAATGTCCGCTAATTTTATTTGTATGGCCATAATGGAATGTGGATAGATACAAATCACTTACCTTGTTATAAAACTCACCTTTAATATAATTTACACATTACGAGGTTCTTCAAACAACAACAACAAAAACATCTCCAATACATCAAATTCAATGAGCATAACAGCCTTCACCATGTAAACTGAAATCTTCCGGCTGTGCACCTAATAGGTTTTGCACAATTTTTTGTATTTACATAGCTGCAGGCATGTGGAACTGTCTGGCCAGCTGGTCCTCTCTTTGTTTTTCAAATGCCTCCGGGGGCTGAAATGTGATTCTACCTGAGGGTTCATCTCCCAGGAGGAGTCTGACAGAATTGATGGAGGAACCGGAGTGTCGGTCGAACAACCGAGCGAGGAGTGTGTTTTTTTTTCTCTCGGAGGCAGAAAGTGGAGAACCCGAGTTTACCAAGAAACTCTCTGGACTCCTGCGAGGGGATTTGAATGTCTCTGTGCATAAACTGAGCTAATCGCTCATTCATACCGACGGGGTTTGTAAATGCATGTGCCCTTCTTGCAAAGTTTTGCAATTTAGATTTATGAGATGATAAAATTTCCTATAAACATAATAGCCTCATGGTAACAGTTTAAAATAAGGTTATGTTAACACAATAGTTAACATAAACTAACAATGAACAATACAGCATTTATTAGGTCAGGTTTAATGGTTTTTTAAAGTGATAGTTCGGCCAAAAATGATATTAAACCCATGATTTACTCACCCCCAAGCTGTCCGAGTTGCATATGTCCATCGTTTTTCAGACAAACACATTTTTGGATATTTTAGAAAATGTTTTAGATCTTTCAGTTAATTAAATGTGAAGTTACGGGGTCCACGACCTTCAAGCCAAAAAAGTGCGTCCATCCTTCACAAAATAAATCCAAACGGGTCCAGGATGATAAACAAAGGTCTTCTGAGGGTAATCCGCGTGGTGCTGTTGTAGAAATATCCACATTTAAAACTTTATTATCGTAAATATTAACTTTTCTTAGTGACATATGACAAATTCAGAGGGCGGGGGCACAGAGCAGCAGCAGAGTAGCCTCCGTAGGCTGCGTAAAGCTCTGATCTTGAATGCGGACGCAACTAAGATGGCGGTGCTACCGGAAGGTAGTTATTTTGGTTTATAAAGTTTTAATTATGGATATTTCTACAACAACCCCGCGCAGATTACCCTCAGAAGACCTTTGTTTATAATCCTGGACCCGTTTGGATTTATTTTGTGAAGGATGGACGCACTTTTTTGGACTTGAAGGTCGTGGACCCCGTGACTTCACATTTAATTAACTGAAAGATCTAAAACATTTTCTAAAATATCCGAAAATGTGTTTGTCTGAAAAACGATGGACATATGCAACTCGGACAGCTTGGGGATGAGTAAATCAGGGGTTTAATATCATTTTTGGCTGAACTATCCCTTTAAAGTGACTTTCCACTTTAAAAAATGCTGGGGTTTTTTCAACCCCAGCGGAGGGTCAAAAAGGGACAAACCCAACCTGATAGTTTGTAATTTAACCTTGCCAGGCTATTTAAACCTAATAACCTATTGTTGGTTCAAATGTAAATATTTTCTGTTTTTTTTAACCCACTGGTTGATTTTGTTCCATTTTGATCCAATGCTTAAAAATTAAATAAACTAGTTAATATTTATGCTCGTAAAAACATTTACATTTAAGCATTTAGCAGACACTTTTATCCAAAGCGACTTACAAAGATAAGAAAAAAATCTGGATGAACCCAACGGTTGGATTATGCTATGTTGTTCTAACTCTTTCACCGCCATTGACGAGATATCTCGTCAATTAAGAGAAAACGCTTCCCCGCCAATGACGAGATTTTCCGTCTTTCCGCAATACCGCTATTATCCACCAGGTGGCGCCCTTCCACAACTTTTTAAACCCGGAAGTATTGCCCTATGGCAAGCGGCTGCATGTCCGTGTCTGTTTTAAAGATCGCTCTGAATGGGATCTCTAAGTCCGTCACAAAAATTGAATTATCTCTCCTTTTTGCTCAAAATGTGGTGTTGCTGCAGAAACCTACCCATATTCAAAAGCTGATTACAAAAGAACCACTGAAGGTAGGATGAAACGGGTTTTTTTTGTTTGAAAGCAGAGAGTCTGTTCTTTCATTTGGTATATTGTATGTTTATATATTTAAAGAAGAACATTTTCTGGAAGGCATTAAACTTTGGTGAAAATCATGAAAAACGCTTGCGCTGGCTGGCAACTTAAAAAAAAAACGCTGGCAGTGAAAGAGTTAAACCATTTGGATCAAATATAACATTTTCTAGGTTAATTTAACCCAGTTGCATGGTTTGTCCTTTTTTGAGCTGACACTGAGTTGAAAATAGCCCCCCATTTTTTAGAGTGTATACTCTTTATAAATGCTGGGATGTTTTTACTTATGGCGGGGAAAATATTAGACACCACACACCGTTGGGTAAGTACTAAATGCTTGTTGTTACCCAATTGGATACATGTGTACATCCTCTATAATTTATCATTGGGGTTAATGCATAAATAAACCAGTGGTTCCCTTGGGGGGAAGGGGGGGTGCCAGGGGCGTTTAATGACATTTTATAAAATACAAAATGTATCATATTTTTTGTGTAATCAGACCTCAGAAAAAATACAGCTACCAACCAACAGCAATACATTATATAATTTTACATATTTTGTTTCATTCAAATTCATTTTCTTGGGATGGGGGCAAAAAGAAGTCCCCTACAAAAAGGGCAGCGCACTCTGAAATGTTTGCAATCAGGGCCCTGCACAGGCCTTTTGAGGGGCATGTGCTGAAACTGAAAAAGGGACCCCCCTTCCAAATAAATAGCACCACAAATTGTACCACTGTAGTTGAGGTCAAGAAAAAATATTCATTACACTGTTATAAAATTATATGACAGAGCTTTAACACTTAATGACATTTTAATTACAAATTCTATTTGTATCACTGGTAAAAAATGGTCAGTTATGTTGTCTTGGTAATGTCAAGTTGTCATGACAAGTTATGGTGTCTTGGTTAATTTCAAGTTGTCATAACAAAGACATCTCAAACAATGTCATATTTGCATTTTTTATGTGATAAATTTTCTTGGGATGGGGGCAAAAAGATGTCCCCTACAAAAAGGGGGGGGGGCGCACTCTAAAAAGTTTGCAATCAGGGCCGTGCACAGGCCTTTTGAGGGGCATTTGCTGAAACTGAAAAAGGGACCCCCCTTCCAAATAAATAGCACATAATAATCATCTCAAAAGCTTTATATTTATTCACTATTAATGACAGTTATATAAATTAGACTTAGCTGGCAAATGCTAGTGCCTCCCTCTCTCTAGCCCCGGTAGAAGCCCTCAAATTCATAAAATATGAGCCGTTATAGACATGCTTCTTTCGTATAGAGACAACGTTGTACTTAAACAACAAGATATTTATCTACTGTTGCAAGACATTCAGCTGCTCAGTTGGCTGCACTCAGGGGGCGGAGTTAAGAAGTATGACTGACAGTTTGAGCGGATCCAAAAAGACTTTCACAAGTTTTTTTAAAAAAACCTTTAATTGTATAAAAATAGCATCGATTCATTAAAGAAAATTTATAAATAATATAAAATAAACCACCTCCAAAAAAGGCACCTCGAAGTGTAAGGACAAAAAGGGCATGTGCTCAGAGGTTAAGCCCTGCACGTGCCTGACTGCAATAACAGTAGTAGAAATAACAAAATGAATATGATAACAATATAAAAAGAAACTAAGACTTGCACTTAAGCGTAGAAATTTTTACATTGCATATTATTATTTTAATGATTTAAAAAATATGGTATACGTTTAAACCTACAGGGAATTACAAAAGATTATTCCCTACTTCTGTATGAAGATCATGTTTTAATTTTCTATATACATACAGTATATGACCTTCTCTTCTCTGTTTACCCACCATGAGTTTGAATTCTCAAAACCATAGTGGTTTTTAGAGCATATTGATTGAACAGTGAAAACCCAAATGACTCTCGCTGGTTTCTGTGCTGCTCTGCTCTCTGCTCGAGTCCGACTGCTACCATGATGCTCCATTACCATGTATCGACCAAAGAATTAAAATATCACAACTCTAATCCTCACAGCCTTGAGCGGACGCTGCCGCTAACAGTAAAATGCATAAATGGCGAATCAATAGTAAATAAACTCATGCATACCAATGTGACTTCACGGCTGAACTTTTTGACAGCATTTCACAACATGCTGCACGGCGCGTCTACATGCGTGTCAGTCAGCGTGATTAATTTGTTTACTATACTGAGGGTCATAACTGACACTCCTACTGTGGCACAGTGATTTTCATGTAAAGCTCGATATTATAGGCCTGCAGGCAAAGAAAACTTGCTGCTTTGACTTTACTTATGTCAGAGGCAGAATGTCAGATTTGGTTGTGCCGCAGGCTGAGACGTGGGCTGGCGTCAGACTGCTGACATAACAATCCGAGTATACCGGCAACACATGACAGGTGGCTCTCGCCACTGTGCTTGTGCATATATCATAGGAAAATACACACTGTCGTCGCTGAACGGTGTGGAGCATGGTGGCTTACAGTATTTGGACCTGAGTGCTGAATGTCTAGAAAACACCTTTTGTAAGACATTTCACACATTTTAAAAAATACACGTGACCTTTAATCTTATGTTACAGTACCTATTTGCGATTGAATTTCTAATTTCCAACCAGTTTTTCAAAACTATACTTGCTTTCAGCACATGTGTTGAGGCCAAAACTTTCTCACAATATCATCCCATGCTTGTGATTCAGTTTCTCCTGTATTTGACAAAGGGAGGTATACTTTACGTTGATATATGATTTTCAACTCTGCAACATTTTGTACTTCGTTGTGGTTAATGTTTTAATCTCCTGTTGTCTGTTAAAGTTCTGCTCTTATAAAGTGTCGTGTTTCGTTAAGGTTTTCTCTTATGGTTGGCCAACTAACATCAGCAAACCTCATCAACTTTCATCAGCTCCTGTTAAACTCGATTTCCTGCTCAAAGCCGCACTGGGTTCATTTTCAGTTGGCCAACCATAAAAGAAAACCTGACAAAATATGACAACACAATAAGTACAGAAAATACAACTTGAGAGTATTATCATGTCTACTTTATTGCAAACTGAATCAGCTTATGAAATGTGAAGAATGTGAATAAAAACGATTATTATTATTTTTTTTTATTGAATTATTTATTTTATTTATTAAAGGGGTCAAATTATAGAGCTAAAAAGCACATCACTTTGGGTATTTGGTGTAATACAATGTGTTCGTGTGGTTTATGGTTAAAAAAAATCATTGTTCTCCACATACCATACATTTTTTAGCACCTCTAAGTACCGCCCATCTGAAACAGGTCGTTTGGTACAAAGCTCATCGTTGTGAGAAAGCGCGGTGTCAACGGGTGTGAACTGATTGGCCAGCTATCCAGTGCGTTGTGATTGGCCGAATACCTCAGTAACGTAATCGGAAATATGACGCTCCTTGCCAAGTTTGCCAAGTCTGCACCAAACTCGTCTTTAAATCGTCAGTGAGGAAATGTATTAAATATGAAAACATCGGCTACTTTACAGGATGTCAGTGTAGTTGCAAAGTTACAATTTCTCCACTTTTTAGACGAAGCCTTTGTGTACATCCAGCGGTTGTACTCAGCGATGTTAAGAAAGTAATCCTCCTTAAAATGTGCAGCACACAATCGAACATTTGGGCTGTACTGTTCTGAAACAGTGTTGTAAATAAAACCTAACCACTGGTTTCTTAATGTTTACTCTGTTGGAATTCCAACCAAAGTAGTTTTGCAACGAAACACAGCGTCTGCTCGACATGGCGGAAAAACAATACTACAGCGTGATTGAAAGTTACACCCTCTATCTTTGCGTATATAGGAGGGCGGTGTTATAAAGATGTTCAAACCAGTTTGACGTCTAACTGCATGGGCGTGTTAAACGAGCCGTTTTAGGTGGGCGTGGATGAGGCTTCACGTTTAAAAAGAATATCTCTTTGGATTTGAAACTTTAATTTTTGCAACTTTACAGATCTTTTATGTGCACAGACATCATTTAACACTCTAAAAACAAAGGAAAACATGCAATCTGACAATTTGACCCCTTTAAACACATGGAGGAAACTTATATCATTATAAACTGAAAATATTCATGACACTGATTTAAAACTATTTGACAAAGTATTAACACTTAATGACATTTTAATGACAAATTATATTTGTACCACTGTAGTTGAGGTCAAGAAAAATATTCATGACGTTGTTATAAAAATATATGAGTTTTAACACATAATGACATTTTAATGAAAATTTCAATTTGTATCACTGGTAAAAAGTGATTTACATATCCTCCAACACATACAATTGCTTTGGTCGTTTGTCCATTTCACCAAATACGACCAATAGATGCATTTAGTAAATTAGCGCCTTAACCGGCAGCAGGTGAAACTTAATATATTAGGGTATAAAATGATATTTTGGGGTATAATTTTGCTATGATGACATGTACAGGGATAACATTTTCAATTTAAACCACCAGGATTAATTGTATCTTATTACACATTACACTATTCAGGCATTAAGGGCAAATAACATACCCATTTGTTTATTTTATGATATAAACACAGCATACAAAACAGCCACAACTTTTTAAAAATGTACTTAAAATATTCCAAGTTTACAGAGGTCAAACGATCGATTTATTTGAAGAAAAGATGCAAAAGTGATGACAATCCGCTGTAAATATCAGATTCTGACGTACAGTGATTCAAAAACTGCTGTGATGCTACGTCATCTATGATTGTGAAAAACATTGGTTCTCGTGTGTCTTGTGACCGATCGCATCATTATGTCAGCTAAGAATGTGAAGCGCTATTGGCTCTTGTGACCGACTACGGCATGCTGGTTTATGTTTGAATAAGATCTGACTGTGCGTTTTGATCACTCATATAAAGTTCTTCATATAAAATAGTCGTATGGCATCAGTTCGCAAGGTTTGCCCCGCGGATGGTTGGAATACGTTTATACTGTTTTATGCAATAAATACCTGACTGTACTTTTACATGAGTGTTTTATATGGTTGAGAAGTGGTTGGGTTTAGGGTAAGGGTGAGGGTGGGGTTAGATGCTCCAAAATACCATAAATGTTTATGAAACCGTTTCTACATTTAAAATTCATTAAATGTGTCTAATCTGATGTATAAAGCAAAAACGTAAAACTTAACAACAGGTTGTATTTATAAGCTACTGCCGCTAGAGGACACTAATGTCTTAATACGTCACTTTACGTCGTAATAAGGTGCTTTCAAAAACGACTTATGAGGTCATTATTCTTTGGAGGACAGTCTCAGCAAACAATAGTCGTCATTTCACTGTCTATGTTAACTATAGACGTGATATAATCCGGCTGTGAGTAACGCAGTTTTATCTTGGGAATGTATGCTATTTCATCAAGTAAGCAAAGTCAGGAGTGATTGCAATGTGTTTGGCTTCATTAATTAATTAATTAATTGAATTTCTCCCAGAGCTATGGTTAGGCTCTTAAATATTTACTGTCAGTCCAAATTTTGCCTTGTTTCAACCTAGATGTCTGCTGTGTGTTTGGACGGCTATTAGAAGTCTTTTAAATGCAAAATTGCTTGCTGGGTTTAGCTTGGATTTCACAGACAGGTTCAAATATAATTCATACTGTATAGTGTTTATATATTAATGTTGGTGCCTTTTTATGTCAGTGCACTGACTGTAATAGTAAATAAGAGCCATTTTGATGTCTACATAGTGACGCACTGGGTACTTGCCAAGCGGCAATATTTGTTGAGAGTAAGAACCTGTTGGTTATCTATAATTGCATTCTGGGATCTCAACTCCTTTCGGATACTTTAAAAACTCATTATATATTTGTTTAGTGGTGCAAAATATTTCCAGCTATTAAAAATGTGTATGCAGCCAAGAAGGGCTTAAATGCAAACACGTTGTGCTTTACGATGATGGTAGACAAGATTAAGTGCTTCTCTATGGGGGGTAATGGTGACTGTATTTAGTCATTCAAAAAGGGCAAATTATTGCAGAAACAACTGCTCATTTATTTCGGCATAACCCACCCCTCCCGCTGGGACACTATTTCTGCATCAAGCTAACCATGTGCATGGATTAATGGACAGAAAGAAACAGAGAAAATTTAAAACGGCAGCATCATAGGGGTACACAGTCAGTAAGGTAGGACGTAAATTAGGCCCTGTGCATTCTATGGCATTAATGTGTGTTTATGCTCGCCACATTTTCCTTGTGCATGCGTGCAGAAAGCTTTTCAATATGGTAGACATTTGGTGCTCTTTAAGAATATTGTCTGAACACTTGGCAATAAAAACATATTAACATTATTTTAAAGGGAAAGAAGGCTCTCCGGAACATGACCAAAATCATTTTCAATTTAATGAGCTTGCAAAAAGTCAGGGAGACATTCGCAAGCTGTAAGCACAAGCTGTTTTCACAGTGAAAGCCAAGAAGCAGGCAGCAGAGCTTAGAACTGCCAAATGGGAGGGTGGTATGAACCACTACTTTATCCCAATTTAAATTTATTAAGACCTCATTTTTAAAGGAATAGTTTAGTAAAAACAAACACAAAATGATACCAATACTGTGTTTGACCCCCTTTCACCTTCAGAACTGCCTTAAATCTATGTGGCTTTGATTCAACAAGGTGCAGAAAGCATTCTTTAGAAATGTTGGCCCATATTGATAGGATAGCATCTTGCAGTTGATGGAGATTTGTGGGATGCACATCCAGGGCACGAAGCCCCGTTCCACCACATCCCAAAGATGCTCTATTGGGTTGAGATCTGGTGATTGTGGGGGCCATTTTAGTACAGTGAACTCATTGTCATGTTCAAGAACCCATTTGAAATGATTCAAGCTTTGTGACATGGTGCATTATCCTGCTGGAAGTAGCCATCAGAGGATGGGTACATGGTGGTCATAAAGGGATGGACATGGTCCGAAACAATGCTCAGGTAGGCCGTGACATTTAAATGATGCCCAGGCACTAAGGGGCTTAAAGTGTGCCAAGAAAACATCCCCCACACCATTACACCAACAGCCTGCACAGTGATAACAAGGCATGATGGATCCATGTTCTCATTCTGTTTATGCCAAATTCTGACTCTACTATCTGAATGTCTCAACAGAAATCGAGACTCATCAGACCAGGCAACATTTTTCCAGTCTTCAACTGTCCAATTTTGGTGAGCTTGTGCAAATTGTAGCCTCTTTTTCCTATTTGTAGTGGAGATGAATGGTACCCGGTGGGGTCTTCTACTGTTGTAGCCCATCCGCGTCAAGGTTGTGCGTGTTGTGGCTTCACAAATGCTTTGCTGTATACCTCGGTTGTAACGAGTGGTTATTTCAGTCAAAGTTGCTCTTCTATCAGCTTGAATCAGTCGGCCCATTCTCCTCTGACCTTGAGCATCAACAAGGCATTTTTGCTCACAGGACTGCCGCATACTGGATGTTTTTCCCTTTTCACACCATTCTTTGTAAACCCTAGAAAAGGTTGTGCGTGAAAATCCCAGTAACTGAGCAGATTGTGAAAAACTCAGACCGAAATTGCTTAAATCACCTTCTTTCCCATTATGACATTCAGTTTGGAGTTCAGGAGATTGTCTTGATCAGGACCACACCTCTAAATGCATTGAAGCAACTGCCATGTGATTGGTTGATTAGATAATTGCATTAGTGAGAAATTAAACAGGTGTTTCTAATAATCCTTTAGGGGAGTGTACAAATATATCGAATGAAAGAACCGACCCTTTGCTTTCAAACAAACAATAAACAAACAGACAAACACACAAACATAACGGGAAAAATCTTTATGCGATCTAAAATATGTTATATCTTAAAAAAAAATAGCAAAAAGCTGAAATAATTGCATTTTTGTAAAGGAATTTTGTAAGAGATCAGATTCAGAATGATTATCAAAACATACACAGAGTTTAAATTTTGTAAAAAAAAATTTGCTTTAGGTTTTTTTTAGAGCTGGGCATAGATTAATCTAGATTAATCTCATACAAAATAAAAGTATTTTTTTGCATAATATATGAGTTTGTGCTGTGTGTAATTATTATGTATATATAAATACACACACATTCATGTCTGTATTTAAGAAACATTTACATGTGTATATATATTTATTTATATTTTTATATATTCTAAATTATATATAAATAAAAATACGATGTTTAAATAAAACATTTCTTAAATGTATATATATATATGTATGTGTGTGTGTTTAAATATACATAATATTTACACACATCACAAACTCATATATTATGCAAACAATTACTTTTATTTTGTATGAGATTAATCTAGATTAATCTATGCCCAGCCCTAGTTTTTTTATAATTTGGGTAAATGTGTCATCTAGTGGATAATCGCAGTATTACAGATTAACATCAAACCTAGGAACACGTTTTTAAAGGTTTTCTCTTAATTGGGAAACGAGTTAAGATGGTTTTTCTTTGGTCCAAACCTGAATTTACCAAACCTGACCCCCCCCCCCACTTGATTCTATTAAAAGAAAGCTGCACATAAATGCATCACAATGCTAATCATGCATTGTGAAATCTAATGATGTCATCATCAACTAAAATGCATGTGCATGTTACTTTACGTCCTGGAAGAGTGCACACCTGAATGCGAGCTGTTTTCACATTCATGCAAATCGCGCCACAGTGGCAGGGTTACTGAACTCAGACCTTCTCGTATAGGTAGTCTCGGGTTTGGGACCCTGGTGCACTCCAAAGTCCGCATGACAGCGTTTAAATTACCACTTTATCATGTGAGCCGTGTCTTATTTCCAACCAAACTGTCAGTGTGAAAGCACTCTTGAAGGACTTTTGAAGACTGGAAGCTTTATTACCCAATGATTAGCCTTTCTTCAAAACTAAGGATATCAAAAGATTAAACGCAATTAATCGCATACAAAAGAAATGTTTGTGTTTGCATAATACATTTATGTGTTATTATTATGTATAAATAATACACACACATTATACATTTCAGAAAAAATACTTTATGTGTGTTTTTATTAATTATTTATATATAATCTAAAATATATCAAAATCTAAATAAATTTATATATTATGCATGTAGATGTTTCTTAAATACATACATGCATGTGTGTGTGTATATATATATATATATATATATATATATATATATATATATATATATATATATATATATATATATATATATATATATTATGCAAAAACAAACTTTCTTTTTTTATGCGACCAATTACGATTAATCTTCTGACAGCCCAATTCAAAATACAGTGTTATTTATTTATTTAAGTATTTTTGGATGAACTCTTTCTTGAAGAATCTTTTCTGAACTCTGTGGTAGTAACCCAAATGCCCAAAGTAGAAACTTGGCAGCCATGTGAAGTCAAAAGACTAGAAATGAGAAAGACTTGGAATAGAGGAAGATGAACTTGTGATGAAAGTGTAGGTAATCATGCATCCTGTTTCAGAAGAAAGACAGTCCGGGTCAAATGGCTGTGCCACGTTTCGTTAATTACCTGTCTGAGAAGGCTGCTGTGCGGAGACTGAATCCACTAACCTCCTGTCTGTCATATTAAGAGGCTTTGTGCACTGCGGTCACAAGCCGACAGGCCCTGAATGAACCAGAGCAGAAATCAAGTTACCTGCAGTCTTCGCTGGAAGTAAAATAACCCACCACCCGGTGCAGCTGTCTCTCCCCTCCTGCTTCCTCTCACACAAACGCACACAGTCTTTTAAAGTCATCATGGTATATTTCAATTTAAAAGTCTTGGCAGGGTTGATGCGAGACTCATGAGTAAGCACAGCACTGATGGGCATAATGAGAAATAGGAAAAGCTAAATTTGTGAATTCACACTCCTGGTGCCAGGGCACATACTGATCTTTGGTAAACAGCATGCTGCGTGATTGTTCTTAACTTCGCAGCGCTCCACTCGGCTTGACAAATGCTAAGTGTATGCAGACAAAGAGAAGGAATGAACCTCCGATGTGTGCTAGGTCACCACAGTTGGATGCCGCCACATGCTAAGTAACACTTAAAATGTAGTTATGAGGTTTTTAGTGGCCAAGTACGACTATGCCAAATGCCATTCTGGAGTGCAAAAGCCGATTTGATACAGCACCATCTGAATAGCGCAGTTTCACTTAGACAGACTGGAAATGGAGATTATATAGATGCAGCGTTGACGTAATCACTTCCAAAGCCAGAATTCCCACACTAACAGCCATAAAAAGGAAATTGAGGGTCTGTAAAGTCACAGCATCTGTAAAATACATTGTCTCGGTTTTTAAGTTCATAACGAACACATTATTTTTTTTTTACATGTCTGTGCTGTGGATATGTGTTTAGTGGCCTATATCTATGATGTGTACAGATTACAAGTATCTATTAAACTTATATCTGTATTCTTATACACACAGTATACTGTACACACTGGTGCTATTTTCAATTTAGTGCAAATCTAATTATTTTGAATTGTGCTTTTATTTGCTGTACTGCATTTACAGTAGCAAGTAACAAGGCATAATTAAGATTTATTGCAGACGGCTTTTGTGACTCCAACTTTGATTGCTCAGACAAAATATGCCCCGTACTCGCAAAAACAAGAGTAATCCATCTAAACAACTCAAGAATTTATTGTTTAACCAGCAAACGCTATGTCCTTCATCAATGCATTTAGTCAATAGAAGTTTGAGTAATGGCTCCCAATTCACTTGTAATATGGCTGGATCATTTCAGAGGCCTTGCGTTTGGCAGAATCGCTCAGCCGGGTGCTTCTAAAAATGTTATACGTCGAATACTTAGTATCATGCTGTGTGACATTCAGGACTAAAAAAACACATTAAATTCAACATGGAGAAGTATGGGAAAAATAGCCTTGGCCCTTTTATGAAGGCTTCCAAAAGCTGGTATAAGCTCTCCACCTCTCCTGAGCCATGCAGTCGAGCTGTTAAGCTCATTCTGGTATTCAAATACTTCCGACACCTCGTATATCTTCTGACATACACATGTTGGAATTTGTCATCTTCGTCTTTTATCCACTCGCTCTCAGATAAGACAGAAGTGGGAGACGACATTTTTCTCAATTTTTACAGCTGGAAGGAGGCATGATTAAGTGGTGGGGATATATTCCAGAGAACCCACTCTCTTTGAGAACCCAACCCTCCTACGTGTGTGTCCTTTGCCCCTGCCTCTGCTGCCAGACCGGCTCTGGTTTCAGGCCCACAGCAGATCGGCCAGACGCTACGCCACGGCTTGATTTATTATAGCAAATTGAAAGATTCCAAAGAGGGAGTCAGTTTATGTTGGCAGGGCAAGACTCTTGGTTGGTTACAGTCTGCGCAGCGAGCTACTGGCCCAAATTCATCTCTCTTTTAGACTCGGGGAGTGCTATTACTACTAAAACAACATTAATTATTAATTTAATAATTTTGTAATGATACTTTAGGCAATATAGAGGCCTTGTCCTTATATTCAGCACTGATTCTAAAAAAAGTAAGGTTTTGAGTAATGAGATGTTGCTCTTTTATTGCATAGGAGTTTCCAGTTATGTCCCAAATGGTTCTACTAAAATTCCCAGAAATTAAAAGTAGACACAGATGAGTTTTGACAAAAGAGTAAGAATACTGTATAGAGTTATAAAATTACATGGGTTATTGAGCTCAGGTTACTTGGTTTTACACATTCTCATTCCCAACTCAGTCCAACTCGTCATACTGATTTTCATCTGTGTAGTCCCAGGCAGGTTCATGGTAATAGTCCATATATACATAAAAGGACCACTGAGTACAATTTTCAGCGATAAAATCGTTCAATTCCAATCTGTTATGCATAAGAGGTTATTATATGGCCATAGAAGACATTACCAGTTGTTTATAATACTTTAATGATGCTTTTTTTGGAATAAATACATTTGACAGTAGGGGAGAGCGGGGTGGAAAGTACCATTTTCGGAAAAACTTAATTTAAAAAATATAGCTGCAAGCAGCGATTCACCGGGGTTCAAGCGATTTGGGACATTAAGACCTTTAAGGGCATGGCTGTGTAGATTTGCTGCATTGTACAAAATAAATGATGAAAAATAAGATACCAGACACACGTGTTCAAAGTTATCAGCAAAAAAGTGCTATCATTCAGTGAAATGTCTCCCTTTCTTCTCACGGAACATTGACAAATGGAACAATGAAAGAAATGTTTGTGGTGCTTGCATTGGCAAAACTCGGGTCACAAAATGTTAAAATACTGTTAATGAGTCAAAAAAGCTGAACCCCATGTCTCTACGATGTTCTGATACAGAGATACAGCTCTTGCTAAATGGTTGCTAGGGTATGCTCATTGGTTGCTAGGGAGTGACTTGCAATCCACCAATGATTATACTCAAAGTCATGAAAGGAATAATCCATGATGACTCATGATTTTAAATGTAAGGTTACAGTATTTTAAGTGAAAATAACAAATTACCACTAGGTGGCGCTATGACAAACTCGTGCATGGAATCTCAGGTCATGACTGTGTTACATCGAGCTAGTATCATGGCTACACACTTTAGTTTAGTGAAAAAACAGTTTTATGACCATTGGGCTTGCTCAATGTCAAAGGTTTTGTTCAATTAGGAGGCCAACTAGTGGTGCAGGCATACCATTTTTTTTGTATTGCCTCAGACTGTGCTCATACATCAGCGTATCAAATCTGGTGAAAAAATATCATTTCGTTGCGGAGTTATAACCATTTATGTGTAAAAACACAAAATTTTGAGGTAATTTTTCGTTTTTTGCAATTTTCGGCCATTTCTGATGGAAATTTTAACATAACGCCAATAGAACTTTTTGTTCAGAAGGTAATACAATGTTCTTCCTATGGTCGTTTCGAGTCGATCGGAATAACCCTCGCGGAGTTATTCGCGCATGTTTTTTAAGCGCTATTTTCCTGTGCAGAACCAACCGTAAAGCAAAACCTGGCATGCTTGGTATCGTTGGACTCGGCAACAATTCAGGACTCCAAGGAAAAAAGTTGCATGAAAATACGTTAAACTCAGCCTAAGTTATAAGCGTTTAAATGATTCGTCTGACCACTAGGTGGCGCTGTGACGAAACGACGCATGCCACCTCAGGCCATGACTGTCATCACAAGTACCAAGTGTCTTGTTGATACTTCATTCCTGTCCGCAGTTATAGCCAATAAATCCCTAGTGGCTGCGCACACTTCAGACGTTTGGGCGTGGCATGTCCACCGTGAGTCGAAAGTTCAACTTTTTTTCAATAATTATTGATATTCGAACTCCAAGGAACATTTCAGCACCGAAACGATTCCGATCGAGTGAAAAACCTAGGACTAGTTCGTTTTAATTTTTTTCGACATAATCGAAAATAGCGGAAAATTTTCAATGACGGAAATGAAATCGGAGATATACATTTTGTTCGTCTTGACGCAAGGAATCCAGGGATATAAGACACTTGACATTTGGACAAGAATTGTGGAAGTTATGAGCATTAACGCGTTTGCCATCGCTGTAGCGCCCCCCATAGGCCGATTGGGATGACACTCTGTCATCTTCGCGCACGAATGACACCTACCATTTGGCCAAGTCTCAAGTCTCTAGGCCTTACGGTTTGGTCTGCACGATCCGTTTTACGGCAGAAGAAAAATAATAAAAATAATAATAAATATAGCTGCAAGCAGCGATTAGCGGGGTTCAAGCGATCTGGGACCTTAAAGGGGTCATAGCGTGAAAATCTGACTTTTTCCAAGTGTAAGTGCTATAATTGGGTCCCCAGTGCTTATATCAACCTAGAAAACATGAAAAAGATAAAAAATAAAATAATCGAGAGCACAATTGAATTTCAATTACAACAAACCACCATCATTGTGATCAGTGTTTGCATTTCATCCACTCATTTGCATTTTAAAGGAAACACCCAAAAACTGCACAATTTTGCTCAGGCCTACAAAGTGTCAATTTTAACATGCTATAATAAATGATCTGTGGAGTATTTTGAGATAACACTTCACATACACACTCTGGGTACACAAACAATTTATTTTACATCTTTAAAAAATCTCATTATATGAACCTTTAAGACCTTTAAGGGCATGCCTGTTTAGATTTGCTGCATTGTTATCAAATATACTTAGAATATGAAATACTAACATGTTACCAATTAGGTAAATTTTCTGAAGAGAAAATTATGTGGTGCATGCTGTTGCAAGATTTGTCACACAAAATGTTTCAAAAATTGTTAACATGAGACAAAACAGCCCACCACAATTTCTCTACGATGTTCTGATATAGAGATATAGGTCTCATATGGCTAATCTATAACACAGCAATGATGAAGAATAAGCTAAAACACATACATGCATTTACACACAGAAGCAGAAATGGCAGGGTTAGGAAATAAGACTTTGAAATAAATGACCAATCTCCATATGCTTGGTGTCCTTTAAGAGTTCATCAACCTATTTAAATGTTTATCCTATGTTCGAATGTCACATGACTGTTAAAACGGATACCGTCAGAATGATTGACGAAATGTTATTTTAACATAATAATACTGACTTCATAAAGTTAAATCATGCATCCATTGATGAAACCTGTGAACACAATTTCATTGAGTATACATTTTAAATACTAAATAATAATTTTAGCCAGCAGATGGCAGAAGATGACCTTCTGCCATCTGTTGGCTAAAATTATTGTTTTCCTTTTACAATTAATTTAACATAAAATTAGTATTGAATATTTAAAAGTAAATAAAGGTAGACACATTTTTAACTCAAATCCTGATAAGCATGCTCTTAAGTATATTAATGAGGGTCTGTGTTTCACACAGAGAGTATATATTTTTCATATAATCCTTTTATTGTGTTATTGTAAGAGAATACTAATTTATGGATTTGGAAACAATAAAGCAAAGTTACATATTTTAATAGAAACATTTTTAGGCTCTGTCATGTTAAATTGTCAAATAGTGGTATAGCTCTGCAATTATTTTCATGTGATTTTAGGCTGGGCCAATAAATAACTGATCCAGATATGTTTTCAATATCAAATTATGTCAATAACAAATGTCATGTTATTTAGTAGATTTGCAGCAGATTTGCTGGTGAGCATTTGTCTGTGTTACTTTCATAAAGTGCTGCTTTTTAGTTGGGTTCTAGCAGGTCATTTATGTGAATAATAACCAATTGCATTATCACATGAAGTTTTTGGTGCAATATTTGAAAAATAACATATAAAAATGTAACAACTTTGTATTATACATCATGTCAGGACACGTTTATGTCATGGAAGGTAGAATAGAATCCTAATGCTACTGATGTAAATAAATGGAGATAATGAAAAACTTTAATCCATATCTTTATGAGTTCCTTTAAACACACATGCTGCAATTCAGTCGTACAAATGGCACCTACACCAATGTGTGACATCACATGAAATCTATGCTTACAAAAGCAGGTATTCAAATTCATTACATTTTGTATTTGATATACCTTTACACACAGAAGACAGAAAAATGTACTGCGCTGATTTTATTGTTGTTGACTGAAAAAATTCTAGTAGTTTTGAAAAGTTGTTTTTGTAATTCAAAGCTAAACAACTAAAGGAATAAGACGTACAATTGGTGATAACAATTTGGCATTCATATTTGCTCACAGACTACAGGAAATTGTATTGCATTGGCTTTAGTGGTGTTGAGTGAAAAACCAAGTATTAGTTCACAAAATAGTTTTTTCATATAAACATAAACATATAGAGCAGTGGTTCTCTACTCCGTTTCTGGAGAACCACTGCTCTGCACATTTTGTATGTTTCTCTCATCTGACACAATCAGTTTAGTTAATAGAGATCTCTACTATTGTGCTGATTATGTGAAGCAGGTGTGTTGAGAACCACTGATCTAGAGAACTGTTTACTTTGCACACATTGTGTTAGATGCAAAGATTTTCAGAAAGATGAACTAAAAATCCTCACAGACACTTGGAAACATAAGACCAACAGTCCCATGAGTTTAGTTGTAATCACACACCATTAGGCTTGACTCGTACATGGTTAATACTGGTTGGCTGTTGAGTGGCATGTTTTCAAAGATAAATAATTATCCTCATAGACCATTATAAGAACCTGAAAGTAGATGTAATGTGCAAAATAACAAGTAGGTCAGACAAATATTTATGTGTCATATACATATGCTATAGTTATGGTTATTTGTTCTTAAGTTATAGCGCCACCTAATGGACAATCTCTGCAATTTTTTGCATGTGACCTCAGCTTGGGTCTATACATATGTGTACCAAGTTTCATGTTGATATCTCATTCCTATCATAAATGATAGCAATTTAAGTATTTGTGGCCCCGCCTCTTCGTACTTTTGACCGTAGTGTTGCGACGACGAGTGCAAAGTTCAACTTTTTTTTGATAATTATTGATATTCAGTGTCTAAGGAATATTCCAGCACTGGATTGGTTCAGATCGGTCAAAAAACCTAGGACTAGTTCGCAAAAGTAGGTTTAAGAGAAAATTATGAATATCTAACAAACGATTCGACTGAGACAAGTGCTTCTTGAGGAAAAGTTGTTCATTAAATGTAGCTCTATTAAATGATATAAAGATCTTGTTGATATCTGAAACACTGCATAATACACAATCACTTAAACATTGAAAAAACGTGATAGCGCCTCCCGGAGGCCGAATTTTTTCTTACTCTGCACAGACCTTCATGGCCAAGAGACAAACAGGTCCACCACGTTTCGTTTCGATCGGCCTCCGTTAACCCTGCCCAATAGCTGCTTTTTCTTGATTGGCCGATGGCGGCCATGTTTTTTGAGCTACGCAAAATTCCTTTCCCACACAGATAGTACCCTAGACCAAGAGCACCCGTGCCAAATCTCAAGTTGATCGGTCCCATATTTCTCTAGTTACAGCTCTTCAAAGTTGAAGTAGTGTTATAGCGCCAACTAGTGGTCAAGCGATGCAATTTTTTGCACGTGACCCCAGAATAGTCCGCTGTATATGTGTACCAAATTTGGTTTCGATACCTCTTTCCAATCCCAAGTTACAGCCATTGAAGTCCAAGAGGCTCCGCCCATTGGGGGCGTTTGGGCGTGGCTTGACGACGACGAGTATAAAGTTCAACTTTTTTTTGATAACTTTTCATATTCACACTCCAAGGAATATTACAGCACTGGAACGGTTCCGATCGGACAAAAAACCTAGGACTAGTTCGTTTTTATTTTTTTCGACAAAATCGAAAATAGCGAAAAAATTTTCATGACGGAAATGAAATCGGAGATATACGTTTTGTTCGTCTTGACGCAAGGAATCCAGGGATATAAGACACTTGACATTTGGACAAGAATTCTGGGAGTTATGAGCATCAACGCGTTTGTTATCGCTATAGCGCCACCTATAGGCCAATCGGGTTGAAACTCTATCAACCTCTCCCCAAATTGGGTCCTACCATTTGGCCAAGTCTCAAGTCTCTAGGCCTTACGGTTTGGTCTGCACGATCCGTTTTACGGCAGAAGAAAAATAATAAAAAGAAATATAGCTGCAAGCAGCGATTAGCGGGGTTCAAG
The DNA here is from genome assembly GCF_030506205.2 of Paramisgurnus dabryanus. NCBI lineage: Eukaryota > Metazoa > Chordata > Actinopteri > Cypriniformes > Cobitidae > Paramisgurnus > Paramisgurnus dabryanus. The sequence goes on along the minus strand of NC_133356.1, from coordinate 27,016,238 downwards.
CGATCTGGGACCTTAAAGGGGTCATAGCGTGAAAATCTGATTTTTTCCATGTGTAAGTGCTATAATGGGTCCCCAGTGCTTTTATCAACCTAGAAAACGTGAAAAAGATAAAAAATAAAATAATCGAGAGCACAATTGAGTTTCAATTACAACAAACCACCATCATTGTGATCAGTGTTTGCATTTCATCCACTCATTTGCATTTTAAATGAAACACTCAAAAACGGCACACTTTTGCTCAGGCCTACAAAGTGTCAATTTTAACATGCTATATTAAATTAGCTGTGGAGTATTGTCAGCTAACACTTCACATACACACTCTGGGGACACCGACGATTCATTTTACATCTTAAACTCATAATATGACCCTTTAAGACCTTTAAGGGCATGCCTGTTTAGATTTGCTGCATTGTTATCATATATACTTAGAATATGAAATACTAACATGTTACCAATTAGGTAAATTTTTTGAAGAGAAAATGATGTGGTGCATGCCGTTGCAAGATTTGCCACACAAAATGTTTCAAAAATTGTTAACATGAGACAAAACAGCCCACCACAATTTCTCTATGATGTTCTGATATAGAGATATAAGTCTTACAGGGCTAACCTATAACACAGCAATGATGAAGAATAAGCTAACACACATATATGCATTTACACACAGAAGCAGAAATGGCAGAGTTAGGAAATAAGACTTTGAAATAAATGAACAATCTCCATATGCTTGATGTCCTTCAAGAGTTCATCAACCTATTTAAATGTTTCGCCTTTGTCAGAATGTCACTTGACTGTAAAAACGGATACCGTAAGAATGATTGACGAAATGTTTATTTAACATAATAATAAATGACTTCATAAAGTTAAATCATGCATCCATTGATGAAACCTGTGAACACAATTTCATTGAGTATACATTTTAAATAATAGATAATAATTTTACACTTAATATAACATAAAATTAGTAGTGTAAAGGCAAAAAATAGGCACATTTTTAATTCAAATCTTAATAAGCATGCTCTTAAGTATGTTAATGAGGGTCTGTGTTTCACACAGAGAGTATATAAGAGAATACTGATTTTTGGATTTGGAAACAATAAAGCAATGTTACATATTTTAATAGAAAAATTTTTAGGCTCTGTCATGTTAAATTGTCAAATAGTGGTATAGCTCTGCAATTATTGGCATGCGATTTTAGGCTGGGCCAATAAATAACTTATCCAGATATGCTTTCAATATCAAATTGTGTCAATAACAAATGTCATGTCATTTAGTAGATTTGCAGCATATTTGCTGGTGTGCATTTGTCTGTGTTCACTTTCATAAAGTGCAACTATTTAGTTGGGTTCTAGCAGGTCATGTATGTGAATAATAACCAATTGCATTATTACATAAAGTTTTGGGTGCAATATTTTAAAAAAGAACGTATAAAAATGTAACTACTTTGTATTATACATCATGTCAGGACACGTTTATGTCATGGAAGGTAGAATAGAATCCTAATGCTACTGATGTAAATACAGCCAGACATATATCCTCTTGATAGCAGCAATTCATTTCTGGAGGACCACTGCTCTGCACATTTTGAATGTTTCTCTCATCTGACACAATCAGTTTAGTTCAAAGAGATCTCTACTATTGTGCTAATTATTTGAAGCAGGTGTGTTGAGAACGACTGATCTAGAGAACTTTTACTTCGCACACATTTGTCAGAAAGATGAACCTGAAAGTAGATTTTATATGCAAATAACAATTAGGTCAGACCAATACTTATATATCATATACATATGCTATAGACATTGTTCATTGTTCTCATGTTGTAGCACCACCTAGTGGACAATCTCTGCAATTTTTTGCAGTTGCTATGGATATAAATGGCATCGACTTTACCATATATGGTGGCAGACAAGGCACAGTATGTTGCTAATTGTTTAACCCTCTTTTTGGGCATCCTAATATGTTGTAGCCCTGATACAACCAGCATGTGTATATATAATTATGCCTCAATAGTTAGTCTGTCTGAAACTAAGCTGATTAAACCACATCACTGTGTGACACTTGCATTACATGTGAACGGCCCCTACGCTAATATGATTTTGTTTTTCTCTCCCTGTCTTGTCCTCGACCCTGAGGACAATGGGACAAACAGACCCAGTTCCGGTAGATGTGAAAGTCGGCACACCTCTGATCTACTGGTCGTCCATCAATGTGATGCCCAGCTGATGCCTGACCAACGACCACCGGCAGAACCCGCTTAATCTCCGCTTAATCTCCGCTTAATCTCCTTATCCGTTTATATGTGTGTATATACATATATATCTCCCAAGGGTTTTTCCCTCCTAGGACTTTTTAATGTTTATTTCCTCGGCTAAACAACCCGGGGTTTTGTTTTTTTTTCTCCTAGGGGGTTTTTTAGCCCGGGGAGGTAGCCTGCTTGGGCTTAATTTAGCTTCTTCTTCTAGACGTTACATTAGTAATACGCTCGCTCATAATGTCGAGTCATAGCCGCAGCAAATTTGACTGCTTATGCTATTGTGTATTATGTTGTACTATCTGTCATTTTTCTGTGCTTTTACTGCTTCTATTAATGTAAAGCTGCTTTGAAACAATTGAGTATTGTGAAAAGCGCTATATAAATAAAATTGAATTGAAAAATTGAATTGAATGACCTAAAACACACACACACACACACACACACACACACACACACACACACACACACACACACACACACACACACACACACACACACACACACACACACACACACAGACACATTTATAAAAGCAAGCAGAAATCGCAATGATGGAGAATAAGACTTAATACTCACATAGAACAATATACACAGGAATAACATTAAGAACCATTGATCTAGGGGAAAGTTAAGGTGACACCCAATGTTCTAGATGTAAATATTTCCGGAATGATGAGCCACAAATCCTCACAGACACTTGAGAACATAAAACAAACAGGCCCATCAGTTTAGTTGTGATCGCACACCATTACGCTTGACTCGTACATGGTAAATGCTGGTTGGCATGTTTTCTAAGATATGTAATTATCCTAATAGACCATTATAAGAATCTGAAAGCAGATGTTATGTGCAAAATAACAAGTAGGTCAGACAAATATTTATGTGTTGTATACATATGCTATAGTCATCGTTCTTTGTTCTTAGGTTATAGCACCACCTAGTGGACAATCTCTGCAATTTTTTGCATGTGACCTTGGCCGGGGTCTATACATATTTGTACCAAGTTTTGTGTTAATATCTCATTCCTATCATAAATGATAGCCATTTAAGTATTTGTGGCCCCGCCTCTTCGTACTTTTGACCATGGTGTTGCGACGACAAGTGCAAAGTTCAACTTTTTTTTGATAATTATTGATATTCAGTGTCTAAGGAATATTCCAGCACTGGATTGGTTCAGATTGGTCAAAAAACCTAGGACTAGTTCGCAAAAGTAGGTTTCAAAGAAAATGATGAATATCTAACAAACGATTCGACTGAGACAAATGCTTCTTGAGGAAAAGTTGTTCATTATAAGTACCTCTATTAAATGATATGAAGATCTTGTTGATATCTGAAACACTGCATAATACACAATCACTTAAACACTGAAAAAACGTGATAGCGCCTCCCGGAGGCCGAATTTTTTCTTACTCTGCACAGACCTTCAAGGCCAAGAGACAAACAGGCCCAACGCGTTTCGTTTCGATCGGCCTCCGTTAACCCTGTCTCTTAGCTGCTTTTTCTTGATTGGCCGATGGCGGCCATGTTCTTTTAGCTACGCGAAATTCCTTTTAGACATAGATAGGACCCTAGACCAGGAGCATCGGTGCCAAATCTCAAGTTGATTGGTCGCATATTTCTATAGTTACAGACCTTCAAAGTTGAGGTGGTGTTATAGCGCCAACTAGTGGTCAAGCGGCGCAATTTTTTGCACGTGACCCCAGAATAGTCCCCTGTATATGTGTACCAAATTTGGTGTCGATACCTCTTTCCAATCCCAAGTTATAGCCATTTAAGTCCAAGAGGCTCCGCCCATTGGGGCGTTTGGGCGTGGCTTTACGACGGTGAGTCGAAAGTTCAAATTTTTTTTGATAACTTTTGATATTCACACTCCAAGGAATATAACAGCACTGGAATGGTTCCGATCGGACATAAAACCTAGGACTAGTTCGTTTTTATTTTTTTTTGACAAAATCGAAAATAGCGAAAAAAATTTCATGACGGAAATGAAATCGGAGATATACGTTTTGTTCGTCTTGACGCAAGGATTCCAGTGATATAAAACACTTGACATTTGGACAAGATTTGTGGAAGTTATGAGCATCAACGCGTTTGTTATTGCTATAGCGCCACCTATAGGCCAATCGCGTTGATACTCTATCAACCTCTCCCCAAATTGGGTCCTACCATTTGGCCAAGTCTCAAGTGTCTAGGCCTTACGGTTTGGTCTGCACGATCCGTTTTACGGCAGAAGAAAAATAATAACTAGAATAATAATAAAAATCCATACAAATACAATAGGGTTTCAGCCCTACGGGCTTGAACCCCTAATAAAAATCCATACAAATACAATAGGGTTTCAGCCCTTCGGGCTTGAACCCCTAAATATAGCTGCAAGCAGCAATTACCGGGGTTCAAGCCATTTAGATCACAAGACGTTTAAGGACATGGCCATATAGATATTCTGCATTGTATATTGTAGGAGAAACAAGACTGTTAAAGAACAAGACTTAAAGGTTAAAGTTCAAGTTCTTCCTGATACCATTTTTTAAACCCTAGTTTGCATGTAATGTTGCTATAATAGCATAAATAGTACCTGTAAAATGATAAAGCTCAAAGTTCACTGCAAGGCGATACATTTTCTTCAATAGAATTCCTCTTTAAAAGCCTACAACGAATGGCCGGTTTGGACTACAGCTCTCTATTTCCTGCTTTAATGACGTCAGTAAAACAGTTCGTTGACTAAACTCCGCCCACAGGAATACGTCAGTCACCTGCTTTGGCTCAAACGGCTCTGCTAAGCTTAGCTGCTATGGAATCACAGCACACTTAACAAACTACACAATCAAAACTCGATACATATTTCTGAAGGAGGGACTTCATAGAACAAGGAAGACATCAGCCCGTTTTGAGGACAGTGAAAACAGCGCTATACAGATAAGTAAATTGTGTGAAAACTACCGCGTTTTTTAAACGTGAAAAACATGAACACATGTTATATTGCCCACTATAAACACAATCAAAGCTTCAAAATCACAGACAGAACGGGAGCTTTAATATTGACATGGTTACACACTCATTTGGAATGTAGTTTTTTTATAAAAAACAAAAAAATATAATTCTTACTGCAAATGTTGTGTAAGTGCCTCCAAAATTCTGTTCACATTTCACAGCTATCATAAAGTGACATGAGTGTTAAAACTGATAATTCGGAACAATTAAAGTGTTAGTCTTTCACTAAATGTGATTTTAATATTATAACAGTAAAATCATGAAGTTAAAGGTGCAGTGTGTAAATTTTAGCGGCATCTAGTGGTGAGGTCACGAATTGTAACCAATGGCTTAGTCCACAAAAGGAACATATACACAAACATGCTCTGCACATTTTGTATGTTTCTCTCATCTTAAACAGTCATTTTAGTTCATAGAGATCTATTCTGTAGGTCTTACTAAATGGTTGCTTGTTTAAATCTTTTAGACATTTTTTTTAAACAAAAGTAATTGTTCTTATAGAACATATATATTCTTTAACATAGATATTATGTGCAAACATACAAGTATTTCAGATGACAGCCTCTGTCATATTATAGTAGGCCTAAAAATCGTACTAAAGCTCTACATTGTTTTATATTTAACAACTGGCTATGTCCATACATAACTGATCCAGATGTGTTGTTTATATCAAATGGAGTTAATAACAAATATGATTTCATTAAAGGTGCAGTGTGTCAATTTTAGTGGCATCTAGTGTTGAGGTTGCGAATTGCAACCAACGGCTCAGTCAACTGCTCACCTCTTGCTTCTGAAACACATAAGAGAAGCTACGGTAGCCGCCACCGGTCAAACAGGTCATTGTTGGAGAAAACTTAATAAAAAAGTTTGTCCGTTAAGGGCTTCTGTAGAAACATGGCTGCACAAAATGGCGACTTCCATGTAAGGGGACCCTCTGTGTATGTAGATAAAATGTCTCATTCTAAGGCAATAAACACATAACGGTTCATTATGAAAGGTCTTTATACACCCCTGATAATTTAGTTTTGTATATTATTTTGCATTTCTGTCAAGAGATCCTTCAAAAAATTACACACTGCACCTTTAAGCAAATGTCAGTCAGATTTCCTATTAAGCACTTATTTGTTTTCACACATGCGCTGTGCTAGTGTAAGTTTTCAGTAAATCATTTACATTTAAAATAACCAATTGCATCATAATATTACAATTTCATTGCAATAATTCTATAAACAATTATTAAAAACTTTATAAGACACATCATGACATGTTTATGTCATGGAAAATAGATTAGAATACTAAAGCTACTTATAACCAAATAAATATTCTCTTTATGTATGATTATTAGTTATTATTTCTAATGTTGGCCTGTTCTTTAAGAACCCACATATTTACAGCAATCTTTTTCATACCTTTAGGATTTGAAGAATTCTAAGACAACATTTGAAGCTTTATAACTTTATTGGGTTGTTTCCCACAGGTTAAATTGATGCATGACTAGCCATTGGTTATTTAAAAACATTTAGGTACTTTTTTACAAACAAACCTTTTAAAAAACATTAATGGTGTACATCTTAAGACAAAACTATAGCCCAGATATATATAAAGGTAGGCCAGTGTAAGCTATTTTCAAGTAAGACAACTAAAACTTACGCCTAAATTTTAGTCTGGAACTACCCTTAAACCAATGGTCAGTAACATTAATCTCTAAGACTAGTATTCAAAGTTAGTCATACATTTTTATCTTCACGATTGAACATAACTGTTTTAATTATCACGTGAAAAAATATTTTAATTATTTAAAGTGACACCATGTAATTTTTCAACCTTCATAATAAATTTTCAAGACCCTTGTGATAGTACATCGACTTTAAATAGGTTGAATGACATGTCTACCATAGCCTGACGGGGTCTGTATCACTTTTACTCGTATTTTAAAACTTAGGGTTTCTGGTAGTAACCAGAGCACAAAAAAAACTACAAAATTCGACTGCTTTACGGCATACGTCACTTCCTCCACACAATTTGTTTTTAACGTGAATTTTGCTGGAGGCTACTTAATGAGTGTAGAGAGCAGTTTCTGTTATGTGACTCTGTGGCACAGTCTTTAGTGTCACGGACCTATGACACGGGCGACCCGGGTTCGATTCCCCTTTAAGGCAATTTTTTATATAAACTGTTGATTCATACATAAATGCGATGTTCTTTATAAATTACGGCGATTATATTGCATATAGTTCCCTGTATTCAGATGCTGTGTTCACGTATTTACCTTTCTTTTACTGTGTCTATGGTATTTACATTAACAATCCAAGATGCTACAGCAGTCAAACTTGCTCACAGTGTAAAACCAAACCCTACTCATTCACCAATCAGATCCGAGCGTTTCTCTCTTCTCTCTTCCTCATTTGCTGCGTTCCGCTGTCACTCGCGTGACGTATTACAAAGCGGCAGACCTAAACGCATGGGTTTACTTGGATTTGGAGCGATTTTCACACAAAAAAGAGGAATAACGAGCGCCATTGCGGAAAATCCTGGTGGCGAGGGAGAGAGAGAGGATGCAACAATATTTGTTTGGAAAAAGGCAAGGAAATACGTCTGGTCGTTTCTGAATTGGAAGGCTGCAGCCTCCGGAGGTCAAATATGCAGGCTGCACACGTCATCAAGCCTGGGTTATTAAGGTAAACTGAGCATTACATTCGCAAGTCATAAGCATACTGCAACAATTTACGATTAACTATGTATAATAGTCAACTTTGTAATTGTTAATATTGTGAAATAAGAGAGTCTTGATGACGTATACAGCTTAGAAATACGACATCCGGAGGCTGCAACCTTCAGATTGAGAAATGGCTTCTGCCACGACGAGTTCCTCATCAGAAAGTTGTAACATGACTGCGTTTCTCCCTGTTGTCTCAAAATGCTGATCGTTTAGCATTTTAAATGTTTAGTTTTTAGTTTAGTTTTAAGGTTGGCCAGTTCCTTTCCTTTGCGACAGTGCTGCGGCGCTTGTGGGCTCTAGGGGCGCTAGAAGTGAAAAATACGTGTCTAGCACCCCCTAGTGGCCAAAAAGTTTCATGGTGTCCCTTTAAATTATATTTAAATCCAAATAGTAAGACTGATTAGCCCTAACTGACTACTAGTTCTTCAGACTAGTCCTTAAAACACAGTCTTTATTATGTTTTTTATATTATATAGTTTTTAAAATAACATTACTAAAATATTAAATGTATCATTTTTTATTACGAGTTGAATTTGAATCCCGAGCAGTTTTATCCTTACGGACATGTTACTATAACAACAACTCTAGGATGACCTTAGAAGAAACAAATAATTCAACATGAAGCTAAATCGTCAACAATGAAATCCAGCTAATTGAGTTATCTACGTATGAACGACAGACCCAGCAGTGAAAGCTTTTAACAACTATAGTGTATACAGCTCTTGCATTAGAAGTCCCACAATCAGTTATAAAAGAGTTGGATATTATTTTGTTTAATTTCATATGGAAGAACAGATCGCATTTCATTAAAAAGTCAATTCTATGTAATCCAGTTGAGAAAGGAGGATACATTTTTTTACTAGATTTTAATACTGCTAACTGTGTTTTTAAAAATAAGTGGATAAAAAGTTACTGAAGTTGCAAAGGTAGTATATGGAACATCATACCAGAAAAGATTTTAAAGAAATTGGGTGGTTTGGAATTGTTTTTGCGATACAATTTTGATATAAACAAGGGTTCCCATAAAACTGTCAGGTTTCCATAAACAGGTTTGTTTATCTTGGATGCTCATATATAAACATAACTTTTCTCCACATAGATATGTTATTTGGAATAACAAGAATATTCTATACAAGAAACAGGTCCTTATTTTATAGAAATTGGTATGATAATAATATAATATTAGTGAGGCAGTTATTTAAAGATGATGGTCACCTATTTAATTATTGTGAATTCCTCAATCATTATAAGATTCCAGTAACTGCTAAGGAATTTGCAGTTGTATTTGATGCCATACCTAGTGGACTTATTCAACTCTGTCAATGTTATACATCTTATGATTGTAACTCCTTACATAATACTGAGTTATGTATTAATGGAGTAAATATTCTAGAAACATTTTTTTATAACTTTTTTATAAGAACAGAAATGAATGTAGAAATGAATATTTGCCTAGATGTAAACCATACCAATCTGCAGTTCAATCTTTAAACAAGTTTTAATTAAAACTATTTGATTGTAATATTATAGTAGTGAGTTTGTAAAACTAATATATATAAATTGTTCATACTTTAATTTGATAACAGAAGTAGAGATAATTAGATTTTATTTCAAGTTAATAGACACATTCACTTGAATTCAAAATAAAATGTATAATACAGTGAAAAGTCTTGATGATGACAACTATAATTATTACTCGATTATTTGTCATTTAATACTATTGTTGTTTTTTTAATAGAAAACAGTTTTAATACATTTTGATGATTTGATTATAAAATAAAATAGATATAGTACAGTAAATTCACAAAATTGTTTTTCATATAAACATAAACATCTAGAGCAGTACTTTCAAACTCAGTGAAAAGCAGTGGTTTCTCGAGACCCAATGCTCGGCACATTTTGTATGATTCTCTCATCTGACACAATCAGTTCAGTTCATAAAAATCTCTACTTATGATTAAAGATTAAAATATGATTTGTTTAAAATAGAAGACTTTTGTATATGTGCAGAGCAGTGGGCCTCCAGGAATAATTTTGTGAACCACTGATCTAGGGTACAGTTAACGTAACACCCGTTGTTCTAGATGCAAATATTTCCGGAATGATGAGCCAAAAATCCTCAAAGACACTTGAGAACATAAGACAAACAGGCCCATCAGTTTAGTTGTAATCGCACACCATTACACTGGACACGTACATGGTTAATGCTGGCTGGCTGTTGGTCGCATGTTTTCTAAGATATGTAATTATCCTAATAGACCCTTATAAGAATCTGAAAGCAGATGTTATGTGCAAAATAACAAGTAGGTCGGACAAATATTTATGTGTCGTATACATATGCTATAGTCATCATTCCTTGTTCTTATGTTATAGCGCCACCTAGTGGACAATCTCTGCATTTTTTTGCATATGACCTGGGCCTAGGTCTATGCATATGTGTACCAAGTTTCGTGTTGATATCTGATTCCTATCATAAATGATAGCCATTTAAGTATTTGTGGCACCACCTCTTCGTACTTTTAACCGTGGTGTTGCGACGACGAGTGCAAAGTTCAACTTTTTTTTGATAATTATTGATATACAGTGTCTAAGGAATATTCCAGCACTGGATTGGTTCAGATCGGTCAAAAAACCTAGGACTAGTTCGCAAAAGTAGGTTTAAAAGAAAATGATGAATATCTAACAAACGATTCGACTGAGACAAGTGCTTCTTGAGGAAAAGTTGTTCATTGTAAGTACCTCTATTAAATGATATGAAGATCTTGTTGATATCTGAAACACTGCATAATACACAATCACTTAAACACTGAAAAAACGTGATAGCGCCTCCCGGAGGCCGAATTTTTTCTTACTCTGCACAGACCTTCATGGCCAAGAGACAAACAGGCCCACCGCGTTTCGTTTCGATCGGCCTCCGTTAACCCTGTCTAACAGCTGCTTTTCCTTGATTGGCCGATGGCGGCCATGTTTTTTGATCTAAGCGAATTTCCTTTTACACATAGATAGTACCCTAGACCAGGAGCACCGGTGCCAAATGTCAAGTTGATCGGTCGCACATTTCTGTAGTTACAGACCTTCAAAGTTGAGGTGGTGTTATAGCGCCAGCTAGTGGTCAAGCGGCGCAATTTTTGTTTCGTGACCCCAGAATAGTCCATTGTATATGTGTACCAAATTTGGTGTTGATACCTCTTTCCAATCCCAAGTTATAGCCATTTAAGTTCAAGAGGCTCCGCCCATTGGGGGCGTTTGGGCGTGGCTTGACGACGGCGAGTCTAAAGTTCCACTTTTTTTTAATAACTTTTCATATTCACACTCCAAGGAATATTACAGCACTGGAACGGTTCCGATCGGATGAAAAACCTAGGACTAGTTCGTTTTTATTTTTTTCGACAAAATCGAAAATAGCGAAAAAATTTCCATGGCGGAAATGAAATCGGAGATATACGTTTTGTTCGACTTGACGCAAGGATTCCAGTGATATAAGACACTTGACATTTGGACAAGATTTGTCGGAGTTATGATCATCAACGCGTTTGTTATCGCTATAGCGCCACCTATAGGCCAATCGGGTTGATACTCTATCAACCTCTCCCCAAATTGGGTCCTACCATTTGACCAAGTTTCAAGTCTCTAGGCCTTACGGTTTGGTCTGCACGTTCCGTTTTACGGCAAAATAATAATAATAAATAAAAATCTTAACAATTACAATAGGGTTTCAGCCCTACGGGCTTGAACCCCTAAATATAGCTGCAAGCAGCGATTAGCGGGGTTCAAGCTATTTGGGATCACAAGACGTTTAAGGACATGGCCATATAGATATTTTGCATTGTATATTGTACACACACACGTTTACCCGAGAAAGGAGAAACAAGACTGTTAAAGAACAAGACTTAATATTGACATGGTTACACACTCATTTTGTATGTATGTAGATTTTTTTAATAAAAAACATAAAAATATAATCTTACTGCAAATGTCGTGTAAGTGCCTCCAAAATTATGTTCACGTTTCACAGCTATCATAAAGTGACATGAGTGATAAAACTGACAACTCAGAACAATTGAAGTGGTAGTCTTTCACTAAATTTGATTTTAATATTATAACAGTAAAATCATGAAGTTAAAGGTGCAGTGTGTACATTTTAGTGGCATCTAGTGGTGAGGTCACGAATTGCAACCAATGGCTTAGTCCACTACTCACCACTCGCTTTTGAAACACATAGAGAAGGTACGGTAGCCGCGACCAGACAAACATGTCATCGCCAGAGACAACTTAGTAAAAAATTTGTCCGTTAGGGGCTTCTGTAGTAAAATGGCGCCACAAAATGTTGACTTCCATGTAAGGGGACCTTGGTGTATGTAGATAAAAAGGTCTCGTTCTAAGGTAATAAACACATACCGGTTCATTATGAAAGGTCTTTATACACCCCTGATAATATAGTTTTGTATATCATTTTGCATTTCTGTCAAGAGATCCTTCTAAAAATTACACACTGCACCTTTAAATGTGAACAGATTTCTATTAATAGTAGAAATAGTTAAAGAGTAATCATCTTCTGTGTTTTCTGTGAGTTCAAATGTCAGCCAGTGATTGATCCTCTTCTTCCATCTAGTGGACATAACGGAAAATTGCACCTAAAAACCACAATAAGGAATTTGGGTATATTGCCTGATCTCAATAATACATTGTATGCTTTGTCATAAACTTTAGGGGCCGTTCATCAGGGCCATTTTTAAAATGACTGTGTGATAGCTATACTTTTTCAAAGTTTTTTTGTGTTTGATATATATAAATATATATAAATTAATTTATACAGTGTAGAGAAAATTGTACTGCACTGGCTTTAATGTTGTTGAGTGTAAGAACTGAAACAATTTAATAAAACAACCAGATACGTTATCTGAATGGTGGATGGTGTTATTAAATCGTGTCAATAACAAATATCATTTCATTTAGCAGATTCATGTTCATGTCCTTTAATCGAGTACCATGAAGGCTTTCTGTTTTAATTAGGTAAATAAAGTGAGGTATGCAAGTTATTAAACCGTATATATTTTTATGGACAAAAGGAACATATACACAAACATGCTCTGCACATTTTGTATGTTTCTTTCATCTGAAACAGTCATTTTAGTTCATAGAGATCTATTCTGTAGGTCTTACTAAATGTTTGCTTGTTTAAATGTATTAGACTATTTTTTAACAAAAGTAATTGTTCTTATAGAACATAGATATTCTTTGACATAGATATTATGTGCAAACGTACAAGTATTTCAGATGACAGCCTCTGTCATATTATAGTAGGCCTAAAAATAGCACTAAAGCTCTACATATTTTTATATTTAACCACTGGCTATGCCCATACATAACTGATCCAGATGTGTTGCTTATATCAAATGGAGTTAATAACAAATATGATGTCATTAAGCAAATGTCAGTCAGATTTGCTATTAAGCACTTATTTTTGTTCACACATGTGCTGTGCTAGAGTAAGTTTTCAGTAAATCATTTACATTTAAAACAACCAATAATTCTATAAACAATTATTAAAAACTTTATAAGACACATCATGACATGTTTATGTCATGGAAAATAGATTAGAATACTAAAGCTACTGATAACCAAATATATATTCTCTTTATGTATGATTATTAGTTATTATTTCTAATGTTGGCCTATTATTGTTCCTTAAGGATCCACATATTTACAGCAATCTTTTTCATACCTTTAGGATTTGAACAATTCTAAGACAACATTTGAAGCTTTAAAACTTTATTGGGTTGTTTCCCACGGGTTTAGATTGATGCATGACTAGCCATTAGTTATGTAAAAACATTTAGGTACTTTTTACAAACAAACCTTATAAAAAACATTACTGGTGTACATCTTAAGACAAAACTATGGCCCAGATATATTTAAAGGTAGGCCAGTGTAAGCTATTTTCAAGCCTAAACTTAAGCCTAAATTTTAGTCTGGAACTATACTTAAATCAATGGTCAGTAACTTTAATCTCTAAGGCTAGTATATAAAGTTAGTCATACATTTTTATCTTTACGATTGAACATAACTGTTTTAATTATCACGTGAAAAAATATTTAAATTATTTAAATTATATTTAAATCCAAATAGTAAGACTGATTAGCCCTAACTAACTACTAGTTCTTCAGACTAGTTCTTAAAACACAGTCTTAATTATGTTTTTTATGTTATATAGTTTTTAAAATAACATTACTAAAATATTAAATGTATCATTTTTTATTACGAGTTGAATTTGAATCCCAAGCGGTTTTAACCTTACGTACATGTTACTATAACAACAACTCTAGGATGACCTTCGAAGAAACAAATAATTCAACATGAAGCTAAATCGTCAACAATGAAATCCAGCTAACTGAGTAATCCACGTATGAATGACAGACCCAGCAGTGAAGCACTACATTAAAAAGTCAATTCTATGCAATCCAGTTGAGAAAGGAGGATACATTTTTTTACTAGATTTTCATACTGCTGTGTTTTTAAAAATAAGTGGATAAAAAGTTACTGAAGTTGCAAAGGTAGTATATGGAACATCATACCAGAAATGATTTTTAAGAAATTGGGTGGTTTGGAATTTTTTTTGCGATACAATTTTGATATAAACAAGTTTCCCATAAAACTGTCAGGATTCCATAAACAGGTTTGTTTTTCTTGGATGCTCATATATAAACATAACTTTTCTCCACATAGATCTGTTATTTGGAATAAAAAGAATATTATATACAAGAAACAGATCCTTATTTTATAGAAATTGGTATGATAATAATATAATATTAGTGAGGCAGTTATTTAAAGATGATAGTCACCTCTTTAATTATTGTGAATTCCTCAATCACTATAAGATTCCAGTAACTGCTAAGGAATTTGCAGTTGTATTTGATGCCATACCTAGTGGACTTATTCAACTCTTTCAATGTTATACATCTTATGATTGTAACTCCTTACATAATACTCAGTTATGTATTAATAGAGTAAATATTCTAGAAAAACTTTTTTATAAGAACAGAAATGAATGTAGAAATGAATATTTGCCTAGACGTAAACCATACTAATCTGCAGTTCAACCTTTAAACAAGTTTTAATTTAAACTATTTGATTGTAATATTATAGTAATGAGTTTCTAAAATTAATATATATATATATATATATATATATATATATATATATATAAATTGTTCATATTTTAATTTGAAAACAGAAGTGGAGATAATTAGATTTTAATTAGTTTTAATACATTTTGATGATTTGATTATAAAATAAAATAGATATAGTACAGTAAATTCACAAAATAGTTTTTCATATAAACATAAACATCTAGAGAAGTACTTTCAACTCATTGAAACGCAGTGGTTTCTCGAGACCCAATGCTCGGCACATTTTGTATGATTCTCTCATCTGACACAATCAGTTCAGTTCATACAAATCTCTACTGATGATTAAAGTAGATTTGTTTAAAATAGAAGACTTTTGTATATGTGCAGAGCAGTGGGCCTCCAGGAATAACTTTGAGAACCACTGATCTAGGGGACAGTTAACGTAACACCCGTTGTTCTAGATGCAAATATTTCTGGAATGATGAGCCAAAAATCCTCACAGACACTTGAGAACATAAGACAAACAGGCCCATCAGTTTAGTTGTAATCGCACACCATTACACTGGACTCGTACATGGTTAATGCTGGCTGTTGGTCGTCATGTTTTCTAAGATATGTAATTATCCTAATAGACCCTTATAAGAATCTGAAAGCAGATGTTAAGTGCAAAATAACAAGTAGGTCAGACAAATATTTATGTGTCGTATACATATGCTATAGTCATCGTTCTTTGTTCTTAGGTTATAGCGCCACCTCGTGGACAATCTCTGAAATGTTTTGCATGTGACCTCGGCCTAGGTCTATACATATGTATACCAAATTTCGTGTTGATATCTCATTCCTATCATAAATGATGGCCATTTAAGTATTTGTGGCACCGCCTCTTCATACTTTTGACCGTGGTATTGCGACGATGAGTGCAAAGTTCAACTTTTTTTTGATAATTATTGATATTCAGTGTCTAAGGAATATTCCAGCACTGGATTGGTTCAGATCGGTCAAAAAACCTAGGACTAGTTCGCAAAAGTAGGTTTATAAGAAAATTATGAATATCTAACAAACGATTCGACTGAGACAAATGCTTCTTGAGGGAAAGTTGTTCATTAAATGTAGCTCTATTAAATGATATGAAGATCTTGTTGATATCTGAAACACTGCATAATACACAAACACTTAAACACTGAAAAAACGTGATAGCGCCTCCCGGAGGCCGATTTTTTTCTTACTCTGCACAGACCTTCATGGCCAAGAGACAAACAGGCCCAACGCGTTTCGTTTTGATCGGCCTCCGTTAACCCTGTCTAATACCTGCTTTTTCTTGATTGGCCGATGGCGGCCATGTTTTTTGAGCTACGCGAAATTCCTTTTAGACATAGATAGTACCCTAGACCAGGAGCACGGGTGCCAAAGGTCAAGTTGATCGGTCGCATATTTCTATAGTTACAGACCTTCAAAGTTGAGGTGGTGTTATAGCGCCAACTAGTGGTCAAGCGGCGCAATTTTTTGCAGGTGACCCCAGAATAGTCCCCTGTATATGTGTACCAAATTTGGTGTCGATACCTCTTTCCAATCCCAAGTTATAGCTATTTAAGTCCAAGAGGCTCCGCCCATTGGGGGCGTTTGGGCGTGGCTTTACGACAGTGAGTCGAAAGTTCACATTTTTTTTGATAACTTTTGATATTCACACTCCAAGGAATATTACAGCACTGGAACGGTTCCGATCGGATAAAAAACCTAGGACTAGTTCGTTTTTATTTTTTTCGACAAAATCGAAAATAGCGAAAATAAATTCATAACGGAAATGAAATCGGAGATATACGTTTTGTTCGTCTTGACGCAAGGATTCCAGTGATATAAGACACTTGACATTTGGACAAGATTTGTGGGAGTTATGATCATCAACATGTTTGTTATCGCTATAGCGCCACCTATGGGCCAATCGGGTTGATACTCTATCAACCTCTCCCCAAATTGGGTCCTACCATTTGACCAAGTTTCAAGTCTCTAGGCCTTACGGTTTGGTCTGCACGTTCCGTTTTACGGCAAAATAATAATAATAAATAAAAATCTTAACAATTACAATAGGGTTTCAGCCCTACGGGCTTGAACCCCTAAATATAGCTGCAAGCAGCGATTAGCGGGGTTCAAGCTATTTGGGATCACAAGACGTTTAAGGACATGGCCATATAGATATTCTGCATTGTATATTGTACACACACACGTTTACCTGAGGAGAAACAAGACTGTTAAAGAACAAGACTTAATATTGACATGGTTACACACTCATTTTGTATGTAGTTTCTTTTTATAAAAAACATAAAAATATAATTCTTACTGCAAATGTCGTGTAAGTGCCTCCAAAATTATGTTCACGTTTCACAGCTATCATAAAGTGACATGAGTGATAAAACTGACAACTCAGAACAATTGAAGTGGTAGTCTTTCACTAAATTTGATTTTAATAGTATAACAGTAAAATCATGAAGTTAAAGGTGCAGTGTGTACATTTTAGTGGCATCTAGTGGTGAGGTCACAAATTGCAACCAATGGCTTAGTCCACTACTCACCCCTCGCTTTTGAAACACATAAAGAAGCTACGGTAGCCGCCACCAGACAAACATGTCATCGTTGGAGACAACTTAGTAAAAAATTTGTCCGTTTGGGGCTTCTGTAGAAAAATGGCGCCACAAAATGTTGACTTCCATGTAAGGGGACCTTGGTGTATGTAGATAAAAAGGTCTCGTTCTAAGGTAATAAACACATACCGGTTCATTATGAAAGGTCTTTATACACCCCTGATAATATAGTTTTGTATATCATTTTGCATTTCTGTCAAGAGATCCTTCTAAAAATTACACACTGCACCTTTAAATGTGAACAGATTTCTATTAATAGTAGAATTAGTTAAAGAGTAATCATCTTCTGTGTTTTCTGAGAGTTCAAATGTCAGCCTGTGATTGATCCTCTTCTGCCATCTAGTGGACATAACGGAAAATTGCACCTAAAATCCACAATAAGGAATTTGAGTATATTGCCTGATCTCAATAATACATTGTATGCTTTGTCATAAACTTTAGGGGCCGTTCGTCAGGGCCATTTTCAAAATGACTGTGTGATAGCTATACTTTTGCAAAGTTGTTTTTGTATTTGATATATATATATATATATATATATATATATATATATATATATATATATATATATATATATATATATATATATATATATATATATATATATATATATATATAATTTATACAGTGTAGACAAAATTGTACTGCACTGGCTTTACTGTTGTTGAGTGTAAGAACTGAAACAATTTAATAAAACAACCAGATACGTTATCTGAATGGTGGATGGTATTATTAAATCGTGTCAATAACAAATATCATTTCATTTAGTAGATTAATGTTCATGTCCTTTAATCGAGTACCATGAAGGCTTTCTGTTTTAATTAGGTAAATAAAATGAGGTATGCAAGTTATTAAACCGTATATATTTTTATGGACAAAAGGAACATATACACAAACATGCTCTGCACATTTTGTATGTTTCTCTCATCTGAAACAGCCATTTTAGTTCATAGAGATCTATTCTGTAGGTCTTACTAAATGTTTGCTTGTTTAAATCTTTTAGGCATTTTTTTAACAAAAGTAATTGTTCTTATAGAACATATATATTCTTTGACATAGATATTATGTGCAAACATACAAGTATTTCAGATGACCGCCTCTGTCATATTATAGTAGGCCTAAAAGTAGTACTAAAGCTCTACATTTTTTTATATTTAACCGCTGGCTATGTCTATACATAACTGATACAGATGTGTTGTTTATATCAAATGGAGTTAATAACAAATGATGTCATTAAGTAAATGTTAGTCAGATTTGCTATTAAGCACTTATTAGTGTTCACACATGTGCTGTGCTAGAGTAAGTTTTCAGCAAATCATTTACATTTAAAATAACCAATTGTATCATAACATTACAATTTCATTGCAATAATTCTA
This sequence comes from Paramisgurnus dabryanus, assembly GCF_030506205.2. Taxonomy (NCBI): domain Eukaryota; kingdom Metazoa; phylum Chordata; class Actinopteri; order Cypriniformes; family Cobitidae; genus Paramisgurnus; species Paramisgurnus dabryanus. The sequence goes on along the minus strand of NC_133356.1, from coordinate 26,997,135 downwards.
TAAACAATTATTAAAAACTTTATAAGATACATCATGACATGTTTATGTTCTGGAAAGTAGATTAGAATACTAAAGCTACTGATAACCAAATATATATTCTCTTTATGTATGACTATTAGTTATTATTTCTAATGTTGGCCTATTATTGTTCTTTAAGGATCCACATATTTACAGCAATTTTTTTCATACCTTTAGGATTTGAAAAATTCTAAGACAACATTTGAAGCTTTATAACTTTATTAGGTTGTTTATATAGTAGTTTTTGTTGGGTAAATTACTGATCATATGCTGTATTAATATTATATTAGGCCTAAGGCCTGTTGTTTCTACACAAGGCTATAAGACACCCAGTTAAACTTTCGTTTTCTCAGTTAACTTTCGTTTCCTAATTAAAAGAGTCCAGGTGCGATCCTGCGACTATACCCTGATTGTTCTCGCCACGATTATCTTGAGAAGCAAGGTCGAAACAACTTATAAACAAGAGTACGTCATTTTAGATTAGAGAATTCGTCCAGCTGTACTTCGCTACATTAACAATAAGGTATCTGTGCAAGCTAGGCCAAGGCCATGAAAACCAATAAGCAGAATATATCATTTTAGATATGAGGCAGGATGAAGCTGCACTTTTGCTACATCAAACAAATAAAATTAATTGTGGCAGACCGAGACCAATGAGAAGAATATACGTCATCTCAGATAAGAAGTGTTTGATCTTACTGTATAAAAATGGAGTCAGATGTTGGGAGGGCAGATGATCTTTGAGCACCTCTTTGAGGGGTATTGATTGTCTCACTTTGTTGGCTCGAGCGAATAAAGTAATTTTTGTTTGGCACCTGGAACCTTTGTCTCCTGAGTATTTTTCTTATGAAGATTCAAGCTAAGACTTTTTGCCACAACATTTCCCACAGGTTTAGATTGATGCATGACTAGCCATTAGTTATGTAAAAACATTTATGTACTTTTTACAAACAAACCTTATAAAAAACATTACTGGTGTACATCTTAAGACAAAACTATGGCCCAGATATATTTAAAGGTAGGCCAGTGTAAGCTATTTTCAAGTAAGACAACTAAAACTTAAGCCTAAATTTTTGTCTGGAACTACCCTTAAACCAATGGTCAGTAACATTAATCTCTAAGACTACTATTCAAAGTTAGTCATACATTTTTATCTTCACGATTTAACACAACTGTTTTAATTATCACGTGAAAAAATATTTAAATTATTTAAATTATATTTAAATCCAAATAATAAGACTGATTAGCCCTAACTAACTACTAATTCTTCAGACTAGTCCTTAAAACACAGTCTTAATTATGTTTTTTATATTATATAGTTTTTTAAATAACATTACTAAAATATTAAATGTATCATTTTTTATAACAAGTTGAATTTGAATCCCGAGCAGTTTTAACCTTACGGACATGTTACTATAACAACAACTCTAGGATGACCTTCGAAGAAACAAATAATTCAACATGAAGCTAAATCGTCAACAATGAAATCCAGCTAACTGAGTAATCCACGTATGAACGACAGACCGAGCAATGAAGCACTACATTAAAAAGTCAATTCTATGCAATCCAGTTGAGAAAGGAGGATACATTTTTTTTTACTAGATTTTAATACTGCTAACTGTGTTTTTAAAATTAAGTGGATAAAAAGTTACTGAAGTTGCAAAGGTAGTTTATGGAACATCATACCAGAAATGATTTTTAAGAAATTGGGTGGTTTGGAATTTTTTTTTGTGATACAATTTTGATATAAACAAGTTTCCCATAAAACTGTCAGGTTTCCATAAACAGGTTTGTTTTTCTTGGATGCTCATATATAAACATAACTTTTCTCCACATAGATCTGTTATTTGGAATAACAAGAATATTCTATAGAAGAAACAGATCCTTATTTTATAGAAATTGGTATGATAATAATATAATATTAGTGAGGCAGTTATTTAAAGATGATGGTCACCTCTTTAATTATTGTGAATTCCTCAATCACTATAAGATTCCAGTAACTGCTAAGGAATTTGCAGTTGTATTTGATGCCATACCTAGTGGACTTATTCAACTCTTTCAATGTTATACATCTTATGATTGTAACTCCTTACATAATACTCAGTTATGTATTAATAGAGTAAATATTATACAACCCCAAAACAGAAAAAGTTGGGACACTGTAGAAATTGTGAGTAAAAAAGGAATGGAATAATTTACAAATCTCATAAACTTATATTTTATTCACAATAGAATATAGATAACATATCAAATGTTGAAAGTAAGATATTTTGAAATGTCATGCCAAATATTGGCTCATTTTGGATTTCATGAGAGCTACACATTCCAAAAAAAGTTGGGACAGGTAGCAATAAGAGGCCAGAAAAGTTAAATGTGCATATAAAGGAACAGCTGGAGGAGGACCAATGTTTAGGAATGGGAATGTTGTCCTATTCTTGTCCAATACAGACTTCTAGTTGCTCAACTGTCTTAAGTCTTCTTTGTCGCATCTTCCTCTTTATGATGCACCAAATGTTTTCTATGGGTGAAAGATCTGGACTGCAGGCTGGCCATTTCAGTACTCAGATCCTTCTTCTATGCAGTCTTGATGTTGTAATTGATGCAGTATGATGTCTGGCATTGTCATGTTGGAAAATGCAAGGTCTTCCCTGAAAGAGACGACGTCTGAATGGGATCATATGTATCTAGAACTTGGATAAACCTTTCAGCATTGATGGTGCCTTTCCAGATGTGTAAGCTGCCCATGCCACATGTATTCATGCCACCCAAAACCATCAGTGATGGAGGTTTCTGAAATGAGCGCTAATAACAACTTGGGTTGTCATTGTCCTCTTTAGTCCGGATGAAATGGCATCCCAGTTTTTCAAAAAGAACTTCAAATTTTGATTCGTTGGACCACAGAACAGTTTTCCACTTTGCCAAAGTCCATTTTAAATGAGCCTCGCCCAGGGAAAATGCCTGCGCTTCTGGATCATGTTTAGATATGGCTTCTTTTTTGACCTACAGAGTTTTAGCTGGCAACAGCGAATGACACGGTGGATTGTGTTCACTGACAATGTTTTCTGGAAGTATTCCTGAGCCCATGTTATGATTTCCATTACAGTAGCATTCCTGTATGTGATGCAGTGCCGTCTAAGGGCCCGAAGATCACAGGTATCCAGTATGGTTTTCCAGCCTTGACCCTTACGCACAGAGATTGCTCCAGATTCTCTGAATCTTTGGATGATATTATGCACTGTAGATGATGATAACTTCAATCTCTATGCAATTTTTCTCTGAGAAACTCAGAAAACTATTTTTTGCTGCAGCATTGGGGGAATTCGTGATTCTCTGCCCATCTTGACTTCTGAGAAACACTGCCACTCTGAGAGGCTCTTTTTATACCCAATCATGTTGCCAATTGACCTAAGTTGCAAATTGGTCCTTCACTTGTTCCTTATATGTACATTTAAATTTTCTGGCCTCTTATTGCTACCTGTCCCAACTTTTTTTGGAATGTGTAGCTCTCATGATATCCAAAATGAGCCAATATTTGGCATGACATTTCAAAATATCTTCCTTTCAACATTTGATATGTTATCTATATTCTACTGTGAATAAAATATAAGTTTATGAGATTTGTAAATTATTCCATTCATTTTTTACTCACAATTTCTACAGTGTCCCAACTTTTTCTGTTTTGGGGTTGTAGAAAAAAAATTAATAACTTTTTTATAAGAACAGAAATGAATGTAGAAATGAATATTTGCCTAGATGTAAACCATACTAATCTGCAGTTCAACCTTTAAACAAGTTTTAATTTAAACTATTTGATTGTAATATTATAGTAATGAGTTTCTAAAATTAATATATATATATAAATTTTTCATATTTTAATTTGAAAACAGAAGTGGAGATAATTAGATTTTAATTAGTATTAATACATTTTGATGATTTGATTATAAAATAAAATAGATATAGTACAATAAATTCACAAAATAGTTTTTCATATAAACATAAACATCTAGAGAAGTACTTTCAACTCACTGAAACGCAGTGGTTTCTCGAGACCCAATGCTCGGCAAATTTTGTATGATTCTCTCATCTGACAAAATCAGTTCAGTTCATACAAATCTCTACTGATGATTAAAGTAGATTTGTTTAAAATAGAAGACTTTTGTATATGTGCAGAGCAGTGGGCCTCCAGGAATAATTTTGAGAACCACTGATCTAGGGGACAGTTAACGTAACACCCGTTGTTCTAGATGCAAATATTTCCGGAATGATGAGCCAAAAATTCTCACAGACACTTGAGAACATAAGACAAACAGGCCCATCAGTTTAGTTGTAATCGCACACCATTACACTGGACTCGTACATGGTTAATGCTGGCTGGCTGTTGGTCTCATGTTTTCTAAGATATGTAATTATCCTAATAGACCCTTATAAGAATCTGAAAGCAGATGTTAAGTGCAAAATAACAAGTAGGTCAGACAAATATTTATGTGTCGTATACATATGCTATATTCATCGTTCTTTGTTCTTAGGTTATAGCGCCACCTAGTGGACAATCTCTGAAATTTTTTGCATGTGACCTCGTCCTAGGTCTATACATATGTGTACCAAATTTCGTGTTGATATCTGATTCCTATCATAAATGATAGCCATTTAATTATTTGTGGCACCGCTTCTTCGTACTTTTGACCGTGGTATTGCAACGACGAGTGCAAAGTTCAACTTTTTTTTGATAATTATTGATATTCAGTGTCTAAGGAATATTCCAGCACTGGATTGGTTCAGATCGGTCAAAAAACCTAGGACTAGTTGGCAAAAGTTGGTTTATAAGAAAATTATGAATATCTAACAAACGATTCGACTGAGACAAATGCTTCTTGAGAAAAAGTTGTTCATTATAAGTACCTCTATTAAATGATATAAAGATCTTGTTGATATCTGAAACACTGCATAATACACAATCACTTAAACACTGAAAAAACGTGATAGCGCCTCCCGGAGGCCGAATTTTTTCTTACTCTGCACAGACCTTCATGGCCAAGAGACAAACAGGCCCAACGCGTTTCGTTTTGATCGGCCTCCGTTAACCCTGTCTAATAGCTGCTTTTTCTTGATTGGACGATGGCGGACATGTTTTTTGAGCTACGCGAAATTCCTTTTAGACATAGATATTACCCTAGGCCAGGAGCACCGGTGCCAAAGGTCAAGTTGATCGGTCGCATATTTCTATAGTTACAGACCTTCAAAGTTGAGGTGGTGTTATAGCGCCAACTATTGGTCAAGCGGCGCAATTTTTTGCACGTGACACCAGAATAGTCCCCTGTATATGTGTACCAAATTTGGTGTCGATACCTCTTTCCAATCCCAAGTTATAGCCATTTAAGTCCAAGAGGCTCCGCCCATTGGGGGCGTTAGGGCGTGGCTTTACGACGGTGAGTCGAAAGTTCACATTTTTTTTGATAACTTTTGATAATCACACTCCAAGGAATATTACAGCACTGGAACGGTTCCGATCGGACAAAAAACCTAGGACTAGTTCGTTTTTCTTTTTTTCGACAAAATCGAAAATATCGAAAAAAAATTCATGACGGAAATGAAATCGGAGATAAACGTTTTGTTCGTCTTGACGCAAGGATTCCAGTGATATAAGACACTTGACATTTGGACAAGATTTGTGGGAGTTATGATCATCAACGCGTTTGTTATCGCTATAGCGCCACCTATTGGCCAATCGGGTTGATACTCTATCAACCTCTCCCCAAATTGGATCCTACCATTTGGCCAAGTTTCAAGTCTCTAGGCCTTACGGTTTGGTCTGCACGTTCCGTTTTACGGCAAAATAATAATAATAATAAAAATCTTAACAAATACAATAGGGTTTCAGCCCTACGGGCTTGAACCCCTAATAATAATAATAATAAATATAGCTGCAAGCAGCGATTAGCGGGGTTCAAGCGATCTGGGACCTTAAAGGGGTCATAGCGTGAAAATCTGACTTTTTCCAAGTGTAAGTGCTATAATTGGGTCCCCAGTGCTTATATCAACCTAGAAAACATGAAAAAGATAAAAAATAAAATAATCGAGAGCACAATTGAATTTCAATTACAACAAACCACCATCATTGTGATCAGTGTTTGCATTTCATCCACTCATTTGCATTTTAAAGGAAACACCCAAAAACTGCACAATTTTGCTCAGGCCTACAAAGTGTCAATTTTAACATGCTATAATAAATGATCTGTGGAATATTTTGAGATAACACTTCACATACACACTCTGGGTACACAAACAATTTATTTTACATCTTTAAAAAATCTCATTATATGAACCTTTAAGACCTTTAAGGGCATGCCTGTTTAGATTTGCTGCATTGTTATCAAATATACTTAGAATATGAAATACTAACATGTTACCAATTAGGTAAATTTTCTGAAGAGAAAATTATGTGGTGCATGCTGTTGCAAGATTTGTCACACAAAATGTTTCAAAAATTGTTAACATGAGACAAAACAGCCCACCACAATTTCTCTACGATGTTCTGATATAGAGATATAGGTCTCATATGGCTAATCTATAACACAGCAATGATGAAGAATAAGCTAAAACACATACATGCATTTACACACAGAAGCAGAAATGGCAGGGTTAGGAAATAAGACTTTGAAATAAATGACCAATCTCCATATGCTTGGTGTCCTTTAAGAGTTCATCAACCTATTTAAATGTTTATCCTATGTTCGAATGTCACATGACTGTTAAAACGGATACCGTCAGAATGATTGACGAAATGTTATTTTAACATAATAATACTGACTTCATAAAGTTAAATCATGCATCCATTGATGAAACCTGTGAACACAATTTCATTGAGTATACATTTTAAATAATAAATAATAATTTTAGCCAGCAGATGGCAGAAGATGACCTTCTGCCATCTGTTGGCTAAAATTATTGTTTTCCTTTTACAATTAATTTAACATAAAATTAGTATTGAATATTTAAAAGTAAATAAAGGTAGACACATTTTTAACTCAAATCCTGATAAGCATGCTCTTAAGTATATTAATGAGGGTCTGTGTTTCACACAGAGAGTATATATTTTTCATATAATCCTTTTATTGTGTTATTGTAAGAGAATACTAATTTATGGATTTGGAAACAATAAAGCAAAGTTACATATTTTAATAGAAACATTTTTAGGCTCTGTCATGTTAAATTGTCAAATAGTGGTATAGCTCTGCAATTATTTTCATGTGATTTTAGGCTGGGCCAATAAATAACTGATCCAGATATGTTTTCAATATCAAATTATGTCAATAACAAATGTCATGTTATTTAGTAGATTTGCAGCAGATTTGCTGGTGAGCATTTGTCTGTGTTACTTTCATAAAGTGCTGCTTTTTAGTTGGGTTCTAGCAGGTCATTTATGTGAATAATAACCAATTGCATTATCACATGAAGTTTTTGGTGCAATATTTGAAAAATAACATATAAAAATGTAACAACTTTGTATTATACATCATGTCAGGACACGTTTATGTCATGGAAGGTAGAATAGAATCCTAATGCTACTGATGTAAATAAATGGAGATAATGAAAAACTTTAATCCATATCTTTATGAGTTCCTTTAAACACACATGCTGCAATTCAGTCGTACAAATGGCACCTACACCAATGTGTGACATCACATGAAATCTATGCTTACAAAAGCAGGTATTCAAATTCATTACATTTTGTATTTGATATACCTTTACACACAGAGGACAGAAAAATGTACTGCGCTGATTTTATTGTTGTTGACTGAAAAAATTCTAGTAGTTTTGAAAAGTTGTTTTTGTAATTCAAAGCTAAACAACTAAAGGAATAAGACGTACAATTGGTGATAACAATTTGGCATTCATATTTGCTCACAGACTACAGGAAATTGTATTGCATTGGCTTTAGTGGTGTTGAGTGAAAAATCAAGTATTAGTTCACAAAATAGTTTTTTCATATAAACATAAACATATAGAGCAGTGGTTCTCTACTCCGTTTCTGGAGAACCACTGCTCTGCACATTTTGTATGTTTCTCTCATCTGACACAATCAGTTTAGTTAATAGAGATCTCTACTATTGTGCTGATTATGTGAAGCAGGTGTGTTGAGAACCACTGATCTAGAGAACTGTTTACTTTGCACACATTGTGTTAGATGCAAAGATTTTCAGAAAGATGAACTAAAAATCCTCACAGACACTTGGAAACATAAGACCAACAGTCCCATGAGTTTAGTTGTAATCACACACCATTAGGCTTGACTCGTACATGGTTAATACTGGTTGGCTGTTGAGTGGCATGTTTTCAAAGATAAATAATTATCCTCATAGACCATTATAAGAACCTGAAAGTAGATGTAATGTGCAAAATAACAAGTAGGTCAGACAAATATTTATGTGTCATATACATATGCTATAGTTATGGTTATTTGTTCTTAAGTTATAGCGCCACCTAATGGACAATCTCTGCAATTTTTTGCATGTGACCTCAGCTTGGGTCTATACATATGTGTACCAAGTTTCATGTTGATATCTCATTCCTATCATAAATGATAGCAATTTAAGTATTTGTGGCCCCGCCTCTTCGTACTTTTGACCGTAGTGTTGCGACGACGAGTGCAAAGTTCAACTTTTTTTTGATAATTATTGATATTCAGTGTCTAAGGAATATTCCAGCACTGGATTGGTTCAGATCGGTCAAAAAACCTAGGACTAGTTCGCAAAAGTAGGTTTAAGAGAAAATTATGAATATCTAACAAACGATTCGACTGAGACAAGTGCTTCTTGAGGAAAAGTTGTTCATTAAATGTAGCTCTATTAAATGATATAAAGATCTTGTTGATATCTGAAACACTGCATAATACACAATCACTTAAACATTGAAAAAACGTGATAGCGCCTCCCGGAGGCCGAATTTTTTCTTACTCTGCACAGACCTTCATGGCCAAGAGACAAACAGGTCCACCACGTTTCGTTTCGATCGGCCTCCGTTAACCCTGCCCAATAGCTGCTTTTTCTTGATTGGCCGATGGCGGCCATGTTTTTTGAGCTACGCGAAATTCCTTTCCCACACAGATAGTACCCTAGACCAAGAGCACCCGTGCCAAATCTCAAGTTGATCGGTCCCATATTTCTCTAGTTACAGCTCTTCAAAGTTGAAGTAGTGTTATAGCGCCAACTAGTGGTCAAGCGATGCAATTTTTTGCACGTGACCCCAGAATAGTCCGCTGTATATGTGTACCAAATTTGGTTTCGATACCTCTTTCCAATCCCAATTTACAGCCATTGAAGTCCAAGAGGCTCCGCCCATTAGGGGCGTTTGGGCGTGGCTTGACGACGACGAGTATAAAGTTCAACTTTTTTTTGATAACTTTTCATATTCACACTCCAAGGAATATTACAGCACTGGAACGGTTCCGATCGGACAAAAAACCTAGGACTAGTTCGTTTTTATTTTTTTCGACAAAATCGAAAATAGCGAAAAAATTTTCATGACGGAAATGAAATCGGAGATATACGTTTTGTTCGTCTTGACGCAAGGAATCCAGGGATATAAGACACTTGACATTTGGACAAGATTTGTGGGAGTTATGAGCATCAACGCGTTTGTTATCGCTATAGCGCCACCCATAGGCCGATTGGGGTGACACTCTGTCATCTTCGCGCACGAATGAGACCTACCATTTGGCCAAGTCTCAAGTCTCTAGGCCTTACGGTTTGGTCTGCACGATCCGTTTTACGGCAGAAGAAAAATAATAAAAAGAAATATAGCTGCAAGCAGCAATTGCCGGGTTTCGAGCATTAAGGCACGTCAAAAACGTCAGACGTCGATTACCAGGCTGAGGAGTTGCACCCGAATACAGACACAATGAATGATAGAAGAGATGGTCAAAAACGGATCATACAGACTATTTATGCTTACACACATGTGCACCTATAAGACAAACATGTAATGTCCTTAATGTGAAGTTATAAGGATAATTTGTTAACGAGAATAAGTTATTCAGATTTATACGGAAACATACAATTCAGAAATGGCTGTGTTTAGTTTAACTAAAAGGCCATTGAGTCGTGGTATGGTCATCAATGGTTCAAACAGACTGCGGACGTGCATATACGACACAAACAGCAGCGCAGCAGACCGCAAAGACTTACAGTGGACAGCACATCAAAGATGTCAGACGTCGTCGACCAGGCTGATCCAGCATCCACAAAAACGAAAGAGATGGTCAGAAACAGTTCATACAGACTATGTATGCTTAAACACACGTGCACCTATAGGACAAACATGTCACGTGCTTAATGTGAAGTCATTCGCTTGGGTTCAAGCGATTTGGGATCTTATGACCTTTAAGGGCATGCCTGAGTAGATTTGCTGCATTGTACAAAATAAATGATGAAAAGTAAGCTACCAGACACACTTGTTCATAGTTGTCGTCATAGCCGAACCCCATGTCTCTAAGATGTTCTGATACTGAGATACAGCTCTTGCTAAATGGTTGCTAGGGTATTCTCATTGGTTGCTAGGGAGTGAACTGCAATCCACCAATGATTATACTCAAAGCCATGAAAGGCACAATCTATGATGACTCATGATTTTAGATGTAAGGTTGCAGTATTTTTAAGTGAAAATAACAAATAACCACTAGGTGGCGCTATGTCAAACTCGTGCATGTAACCTAGGGTCATGACTGTGTTACATGTAGCTAGTATCACGGCTATTCACTTTAGTTTAGTGAAGAAACAATTGTATGACCATTAGGCTTACTCAATGTCAAAGGTTTTGTTCAATTATGAGGCCAACTACTGGTGTAGGCAAACAATTTTCTTTGTATTGCCTCAGACTCTGCTGAGACATCAGCATATCAAATCTGGTAGAAAAATGTCATTTCATAGCGGAGTTATAACCATTTATGTGTAGAAAACACAAAAAATGAATGTAATTTTTCGTTTTTTGCAATTTTCGGCCATTTCTGATGGAAATTTTCACATAACGCCAATAGAGTTTTTTGTTCAGAAGGTAAAGTTAATTTCTTCCTATGGTGTTTTCGAGTCGATCGGAATAACGCTCTCGGAGTTATTTACGCATGTTTTGTAAGCACAGTTTTTGCAGTGCAGAACTAACCGTAAGGCAAAACCTGGTATGTTTGGTATCGTAGGACTTGGAAACAATTCAGGATGATAAAAAAAACAACTCCCATGAAAATCTCTTGACCACAGATAAAATTATAGGCGTGAAAGTTGTAACCATTGCATAATCACAGTATTTAGTGCCATTTTCCCAGTTATAGCGCCATCTAGTGTCCGATCGGCGAGCTTTTTATATCACGGCCTAAGACCGATGACCTACAAATATGATTCAAGCCCCGTGATGATATCTCAAACGACTCTCGAGTTATGGCCGTTTTAATGTTTTAAGCTCCGCCCAGTTTGGTTTTTGGCCACTCCTTGCGTGATTGAATGTAAATTTCAATTTTTTTTTGATAATTATTTATAGTCACACTCCACAGAATCAATCAGCCTTGGTTAGGTTCAGATCGGGCGAAAAACCAAGGACTAGTTCGCAAAAGTAGGTTTGAACGTTATCTCCAATAACTCACAAACCGTTTGATTGACAGCAACGCTTCCAGAGGCAAAGTTTTTTGTCATGAGCCGATCTATCATATGATGTCATGTTTGTTTGTGTACGTCAAACGTCACGTGATACAGGCACCGAAATACGGTATTACGCCCCCTAGTGGCCAAATGACACCAAAATTCTTACAGGCCTTCAGGAGCAGTACACGAAGAAGCACAGTGCGTTTCGTTCCGATCGACCTTTGTTAACCCTGTCAAATCAGTCCTCAACCTTCATTGGCCGACGACGGCCATGTTTTTGAAGATACGCCAATGTCCTTCTAGACCCTTATGGTACATTGCACAAAGACATACAATACAAAATATTAAGTGTATCGGGCTAACGGTTGTGTAGTAATAGCCATTCCCGATCTCAAGCCTGTTACAGCGCCACCTAGTGGCCAAAATCCGCATCTTTTTTACTGTGATCCCGGAGTGAGCTGGTACATATGTGTACCAAACCTCGTTAAGATATCTCAAACCGTTCACGAGTTATAGCCATTTCAGTGACGATAGGCTACTTCCTGTATGGAGTTTTGGTGCCCCCTAGTGACCCTGAAGCGGAATTTCAAATTCTGTTCGATAATTATTTACCTACTCACTCCACAGATTTCTCCTGCATTGGAACGATTCCGATCGGGCGAAAAACCTAGGACTAGTTCATTTTGGCTAGAAATGCATATTATGCAAATTAGCGAAAAAATTTGCATACCGGAAATGAAATCGGAGATATACATTTTTTAAGTTTGGAGCCAGGGATTACAATGATACCAAACACTTGAGTGTATGATGTCCGGTTTAGGAGTTATGAGCCCAAACGCGTCGGGCATTGCTATAGCGCCACCTATGGGCCGATTTGGCTGATTCACTGTATCTGAGTAGCCTGCTAATATACAACCAGATGACCAAGTGGCAAGTTTCTACGACTTACGGTTTGGGCTGGGCAATGCGTTTTAGCGTGGAAAAATAATAAATAATAATAATAATAAAACAGACAAATACAATAGGTTTTCAGCACTTCGTGCTCGAAACCCTAATAATAAAAATCCATACAAATACAATAGGGTTTCAGCCCTACGGGCTTGAACCCCTAATAATAATAAAAATCAGTACAAATACAATAGGGTTTCAGCCCTTCGGGCTTGAACCCCTAAAAATAATGTTTTAGACAGAGATATTTTTGCTGTGGTCAGTAACTCACAACTGTGGTCTATCAATACCAGGTGGAATTTTAAACAAATGTAAAATGTGGTGAATTGTTTCTTTTGACCCTGACAGCAGGGACGAAAGTAACACACAAGTGGATCAAAAGTAACACAACAAAACAATATATATTTTTGTGTTACACTTGTTTGTATTAAATATATATGACTATGACCTCGTTAATGTGTAACTGCAAACATATTTAGTAATTTATCTTTGTAAAAAATAATGAAATTACATTTTTATTTTAAATTAAATTTTAGTTTTATCAAATATTTCAAAAGCAACCAACAGTGCAAACTTAAATTGTTGAGAATAAAAAAATTCTACAGTTTGAACACTATGAAAATGAAATTAAATCAAATTAAAATAATATCAGTTTTCAACATATAGAACACTATTAGGGACAAAAGTAAGTGTTACTTTCGTCCCGACAGGAATTCCTGACATTTAAAGGTGACATAGATTGAACGGGATATTTACCCTTGTTCTGTGATGTGACATGTAGACAATTTTTTTTTTTTTTTTTGGGTCTGTAATGCCTTAAGGCCACTTCACACTGGTCAGACAGACTCCAACAGATGCGTCTGGCTTAACTTGCAATATCATTACTGATTGGATGACTTTGCTGCCACTCAAAATATTTAGCCAATTATTTTAAAGTGGAGGGTCATAAGCATCAGTTTTTCAGATTGGGCCGTTTTCTGGTTGACATTTCTAAAAGAGGAATTTCTATGAGACTGAGATGTTTAGCATGTCTAGCACTTTTTTATGTTCGTGAATGCGGGTAGACTACCATTATTTAACAAAGACAAGGTGAAAATGGTTTTTCATTCTCTGTCCCCTTTAAACCCGATTTACTTTTATAAAAAAAAAAATTCTTAGAAGTCAAACTTCAAGATGTATTAGAGCACTAAATAACCTGTAGATTTTGTTCAGTATTGTACATGGAACGAGAAACACACCGCTTTATAAGAAAAAAATATCCGCCTTTGGAATTTACTTACTATCATGGTTGAAATCAGCTTGCTGGGTCTACACACGGAAAACGGTCAAGGGTTTATGTGCTAAAGATGCTGTCATAGATTGGGATGCAAATGTTATCAGGGCTCAGAGAAAATCGCTTTGTTACTTTCGTCCCACGTTACTTTCGCCGCCACTCTCCCCTACTTTAATTTGCCAGTTATTTTTTATTTGTCGAGAATGATCTTGATGCATATAGCAAACAAATAATTCAACAAAGTACCTTGCCTGTCAAAAAGCGACCCTGTGTGTTAAAAAATGATGTTGAGGGGTGATGACCAAATGTCAATCTGTAACCCAATTCGCACAGCACTTTGGTCACAAAAAAATTCCGTAAAATTGGCAGAGAGGCTTCTGTGTGAACACAAACACGTCCCGTAAATGTTCTGGGATCGCTCCCATAAAAGTATTTAATAACGTTGTTGTTACATTCAGGTAATTATTCTGTGTCAACAAGATGCAGAAACAATGGCGCAAGGGGCATGCCATAGTGAGGACACGCGTGTCATCGCAACAAGAATTTTCCATGTATTTTCCGTAATCTCTGTGTAAACAGGGCTAGAGACAGGTTGGGGGTGAAAACGTGTTGAGTAGTTCAGACTGAGTGGTTAGCTGATGGCAAATCTGAGCACCATTTTTGAGACATTAAAATCTCTTCTAAAACTCTAATGGAGATGTGAGATTGTTAATCTGTTTCTAATGAGAAACTTCTGAGAAGCAGATTTACAGTAAGCATATGTCTCCATTTTAATCTTATTGTTGTTGAGGAGAAGCAGCTGAGATATTAAAGAGATCTCATTGGTGATTTTTCTTTTCTATGTGACAACTGAGTTTGTACTGTCGGCATATCTGAGCACAGCAGTGATTATTATCTGGGCAGAACTCTCTGTGCTAGAGGAGACTGGCGATAAATCAGACTTGAGGCTGGCGCATGTTTAGGTCTCATTGCCAAATGCCTGCCACCGCCTATAGGCTGAAGACCAGCGGCTGATGCTGGGTTTATTTTTATGCTTTGTTTTTGCTCACGCTGTGTGGCAATAAAAATTCACATTTTCAAAGATTTTACTACCATATGGCATGGCCAACCACGTAAAGAGAGACACAGCCAAACTATAATCCACAGAGTTAGCTACATGTGTAAAAACTGTGCTTACAACATTCGTCAAATGTTTTCGGCCTTGGACGTCAAGTCGCTGGATACGCAGAGATGAGCTACGGCTTGGAGAAAGGGAAGCTTTTTATTTAACAAAAGGAAAGTAATCTTGCTAATGACATTTGGGGAATGTTTGGCAGTGTCTTTTCACTTGATGGAATAAGTGGACAAGTCGAGTCCCTGTGACATGATAAACAGGCAAACCTTTAAGCCCTGCACTTTTTCAGGGAGAAAGCCCATTAGCTAGGCTTTACAGACGGCATCATAAATTATGACACAGGGGTTAGATACTCTCAATTTATAAACAGGTAATGTACACTCACACAAATGAGCCCTTGAGTCCGGCTCTCCGGAGTCTGCACAGAGATGGGAATATAAAAAAGATCGCAGGTCCGGGAACTTCAACAGCCTTGGGGGACCAAAGTCGAAGTCTTTGCAGTCATGCTGAGCTGACTGGGAAATGGGAAAAGAAGATAAACATGAAATGAGACATGGGCGGAGCTTTGTAGAGCTGTGAAAACCTAACCTGGCCATGGACATGATGTGGGTAAAGTCATTTGGATGTTTTCTACATAAAAGTCACACCATGTCAACTATTAAAATCAATATAAAATCATTGACTTTGATGCTCCTCCTAATCTCTTATTTTGATTGAGACTTTAGCCTGGATTTCACAAAAAGGATCACAAATTTAAATGTGGATATTAATAGGATCTGATTGGTCCTCTAGGAGCCATGCTTTAACTGCTAGTCTAAAAGCTGTTTCATCTCACTAAATCTAAACCACAATTACTAGTAAGAATGTCAAAACTGACTCTAGATCAGGAGCAGATGACATTTGTAAAAAAAAATGTACTGTAAAAAAGCTTAAAGGTGCAGTGTGCAAATTTTAAGAGGATCTGTTGACAGAAATACAATATAATGTTATGTTTTATTACCTCAGAACATTTGACACATTGCACATTTAAAGGGGACATTTCACAAGACTTTTTTAAGATGTCAAATAAATCTTTGGTGTCCCTAGAGTAGGCTACGTATGTAAAGTTTTTGTTCAAAATACCCCACAGATCATTTATTATATCATGTTAAAGTTGCCACTTTGTAGCTGTGAGCAAAATGTGCCGTTTTGGGCATGTCCTTTAACATGCAAATGAGCTAATTTCTCCACTAAATGGCAGTGCTGTGGTTGGTTATTGCAGATTAAAGGCACACTTTACCCATTTGCATTAAGCTTTGTATAGTTACAACCCCAGTCATGTTTTTGAATGGTCATGATTAATTTCTTCAGTTGCCGCTGAGACAGGAGAAATACAGATTTCTGTGTTGCACTTCCTTCTTTCAATGATGTAAAAATCATCATTGAAAGAAGGAAGTACAATATCTTTGTTGAGGGGGTGAGACTACAAACACCCCTTTTCGTGGTCAAATAGGCACCAAATTCTAAATGTATGTTACATTTCGACTACAAATATGACACACTTTCAATAAAGATGAATGTTTCTATGGTTGAAATGCTCCTTTTAAGGGGCGGTATTATCCCTGTCTGACATCATAAGGAGAGCCAAATTTCAATTACCTATTTTTCACATGCTGTAAGATAATGGTTTACCAAAACTAAGTTACTGGGTTGATCTTTTTCACATTTTCTAGGTTGATAAAAGCACTGGGGACCTTGTTATAACACTTAAACATGGAAAAGTTAGATTTTCATTATATGTCCCCTTTAAAAATATTTCAAAGTAGTTTTAATTTAATTTGTAACTATACCTAAATGAAGTACCTAAATACATATCATTATGGATATTTATAAAACAATAACACATTTTAGTTGTTGTTCTTGCATGCTTATGTATATGTAATTTTAATTTAATATGGTTTTCAAATGCATTTTTTTAAAGAAAATAATGTCTATAGAGTATGAAGGGTTAAATTCTTCACCTCCCAAACTCCACAGCTTTAAACTTCATAACACAGCTATAAACAAAATAACGTAAATAAAACTGAATTCAGCCAACCAATTGAATTCAGAGAATTGCATTTTTAGGAAAACAAGCAAGATGCTTTATTCTCCCTGAAAAGGCAAACCTTTGAATGTAATTTGTGAATATTGACCCTTTTCATGCTCTGTTTGTTTTAAAAAAGAAATCTTAATGGTATAATAAAGCATTAGACAGTTTAAGATATCCGTCAATGAATCAATGAAAAGACTCTGGGTATCTGTGCAGTCTGATGGCATAGCATACAGATGAATTCTGTGCATTGGCAGCTCTTGTTTTTGAGCCTCGAACTGCTTTGAAATCTCACCGAGTACAGAGTCATTAGAAATTTACTGGCACTCTACAAACACTGTGATTACCAGGCCACTTTCAAACCAATGGCAGAGACTAGAGTATTAGAACATAACATGGAAAAATGGGGAGCATTTTCAGGCTAAACTAAAGCTCTCGATTACAGCTAAACAAGGGAAAATTTCCGGAAAGATTTGCAAACACTTTCATCACAGAGAGAAGATGCATCCTTTTCAGTGTACCGCTAAAAGGTTTATGCAGCACGAGAAAGGTAAATAGCTATTAGGTTCAGCCAAACCATGACATGCCTGAGAATTAAAGCTAAAGGAAATAAATTCACCACATTACGAGGTGTTGCAAGAATGTTTTAGCACAGCAAAAATCTAGGAGAAAAGTACACAAACTATCGGCGGTTCCATTACGCGGTTCTGCTTCTAAATGCTTTTTTAAAAACCGAATTCATTAGCGTTGATGAACTGATGAAAGATACTAGGTATCTTTTCCAGAAAAGCCAGTGTGGTAAACTTCTTTCATTTCCCCACTGGACACAATACAATAGCAACACTTGTTTAACGCATTGCCAGGAATCATAACACATACTGAGTCTTATGATTAGGATATTTGAGCCCGTTGGCCTTTTAGGTCACTGTATGCTTTTAAGGGCCGGCTGTCAGGGGACACAAGCTGCAAGCTCTTCCTCTCCGTGTTTACACGAGAAAGGGCATTCGTTAAAATAAGAGGTTGTAAGGTATCAGTTTGACTGGATAAAAGCCAAATGTTGGGTTTGGTGTACACAGCAGATGCAGGAATGTGCACCGGCCTTGAAACATTTTAGCTCAACTGGTCTAGGATTTACCCAGCATGCAGTGCAAAAAAAAAATGTGTGAACAAAACTGTAGACGATAGGTGTGTTCGACCAACGCTACAGTATCTCATGGCAATCCGTACGTATTTTACGAGATGGCTAATTTGTATTAATTCGTACAACCACCTTTTTTGTTTGATTTGCTTTGACCCCTGTCATGTTGGGGTTGGGGGGTTTGTTATTGTTTTTTATGATAATCGTAAGTTTTTGCACGATTAACTAAGTAATTGGCCAACTCGTAAAATATGTTCCAATTTTCAAGATCAGATTGGTTCGTCTTTATGCGGCATAGCAAGAACCAACAGGCGGATGATGTCAAAGTACAGCAAGAATGATTAAAGGGGGTTGTCCTAAATCAATAACGATTAACATTGGCTGCTAACATCTATTTTGCATTTTGAAGTAGACGCTATCCGACGAAGCTTGCGCTATTTAATGTGCACTTCCGGTTTACGATACCGCATCCGGTGTGCGACCCCCTTTACTGTATGAAAATGTATTCATGTAGAAGTTTAATTTTGAATCTCGCTGTACTTTGATGTTTTTCGCATGACAATTCTTGTGGCGCTGCATGAAGTCGATCCCACCTTATGTCTACTGACATAGCTATGTCCGTGTAGCCTCTTATGGAACGGCTGAAATTCCACAAGGGGGTGCATTTGTTCCTCAGACGTTGCACAATAAACATGACATCCGAATATATTCATTATAAATCATGAATGAAAAGTGAGATTCGAACGAATGTCTGTTAGTGAACTTATTGTATACACTATTTATATTGTAATTCGGTCAGAAACTTCAAGATTGTGAGATGAACAAATCGTTTTGGATTAAAAGGCTTGGATATTCCATTTCCTTGGACTTTTGGGGATTTATGAACAATTTGTTTTGGACAATTTGGACGAAGCGGATAAAGGAAAGATTTTGAAGGTAAGTAAATATCCTAAATCGGCGCCGCCCGGTTCAGGTAACTAACAACTAGATTACAGTTTTATGACTGCTAAAAATCATATTATGCTTTCTGTGTGCGCTTAATGGAATCCCGAAAGTCTAAGCTTTACAACGATGTGCCGCATGACCGTTTATTTTGAAGATTTAATGCTTCAAAGTTACAATGACGTAATGCAGCCTCACGTGCAAGGGAGGGGGTGTGCCGTGTACGGCACAGTGTTCCTTATCAGGTTAAATGACTTTTTGCTGTATAGGTCAATATGTAATTAACTCTTTCCCTGTCATTGACAAGTTAACTCGTCAATAAAGAGAAAAGGCTTCCCTGCCAATGACGAGTATTTCCGGCATTCCGCAATACCGCTATTTTCCACCAGGTTGCCACTCTTCTGCAATTTATACAACCCGGAAGCAACGCCTTACATGGGATTGTCACAGAATTTTTTTGCTCATTTTTCCGTGGCATTCTCACAGATTGGTTACTTAACTGCTTTTTCCTATTTTCAAACCATTGTCGCTTCGGTTTAGGGTTAGATTTGGTGTTTGTGTTAGTATGTCACTAAGTATTTTTTTATATTTGCTAATCTTTAAACAATTGTCGCCTGGCGTTGGGGTTAGAGTTGGGTTTGGGTAGGGATGTCATTTTACGTTAATCTAACCCTAAACCAAAGCGACAATGGTAAGAAAATAGCACAAAACAGTTGAGTAACCCATCCGTGACAATGCCACGGAAAAGAAAGTCCATGGCAGGGCCACTGAAAAATTCGTGAGATCAGGGTATGTTTTGAGGATCGCTCTAAATCTGATCTCTATCAAAAGTCCTTCACAAACCAGTATTTATCTCAGCTTTTTGCTCAAAATTTTGTGTTTTTGAAGAAACCTAACCATATTTGAGAGGTGATAATCAAGGTAGAATTAAACTTTTTTTGTTTAAAAGCAGAGAGTCTGGTGTTTCATTTGATATATTGTATATTTATATATATATATATATATATATATAAAGAAGAACATTTTCTGGAAAGCATTAAACTTTTGTGAAAATCATGAAAAATATTGGCGCTGGCTGCAACTTTTTTAAACAACGCTGGCGGGGAAAGAGTTAATAGAATAATAATTATATTGTTTATTATACAATAAATATATAAAACTATATCATATATAACTATATATCTATACTTTCTATATGTTAACTTTGGCAAGATTTGGCAATTAAAATCCTAAAATACGTTAACTGTTTGAGTCCAAGTTTTGTCTTTTGACAGTTTTCATTTTTTTTTTCGTTTTCACATTTCTTGACCTCATTTAGATAATGACATTTTTTCTTTATTTCTGTGCACTGAGGTGAATAATGACTTACATAAGCATAATTTGGTTTTCTCGCTTTTATTAAACAGACACGGAAAGAGATCGTGAAGCAAATTACAGTTCCCCAACACGCAATTATTCCCTTAAAGAAATTAAGACTCATATTTTATGCGTTTTAATTCATGTGTGAAGATCCAGTTTCTTGTTAAACCCTTCAGTGCTCCCAAATGATAGCAGCGCAGGTATGGGTTAGTAGTATCAAGCCAACAATAGAATACAGTAAACGTAATGAGGCTGACAAATCATGTCAACGTTTATACAATCCAACGGGGTCGAAGACTCCAATCAACCGTCTGAGCGTCAATGATGGCCCAGGGCCTGTGGCTAATGCTTCACACATTTATGAGAACGCCACTCCCTCAACTCCTCATGGCTATGGGAGTTGCAATAGCGTTTAAGAGCCAAAATAAATAATGCTCACTGCTCTGTGTTCCTTAATGTTGATGTATCTCTGCAACAGGACAGGTGCTGCTGCTTTGGGTTCCTCAGATCGCCGTAATTAATCTAACTTGTCGTGCGATGAACTCGGACGAAACTCAAACCCAGAAGACATGAATAATACAATACATTAAATCTCACTTTAACGACTCCAGACCTCAAGGAGAACTGAGGCAAAAGACCATAAATTGAGATGCTAATAACAACCAAGTGTAAAAGAACGAACTTTAAAGTTGCACACGAAGATATTAACCATCTGCGAGTGGTTTGCGTGATTTCAATTAATCATAGCCGGGTGGCAGACGCCTCTGTTCGGCCCCGTGACACCCAAGGAAGAATTATCTCCACTGCCTTGACCCAATGATAAATAATTGGAGCAGAAACTAAGCCCCTTCATTAATATTGCTTACATTGGCATCATTCATTGGCCTAGTTACTCTGGCAGCCAGAGGTGTGTTTGAAAGAGAGATGGACTGATTGAAAGATTCACATCTGGCCATGTGAAAAATGAGTTTCTATCTCCGTTGCTGTAGATTCGAGGGTAAGCTACATTTGGCCATGCCGTCGTTCGACCGAAGCAGAACTGATTCGCTTTTTCCTCGATGATTGCTACCGCATGGAATGAGAGCAAAGAATCAGAGCATCGAGTGGGCGCCTGAAACGGGCAAACGGACCTGCAGGATGAAAGGGCTTTTCTGCCTCATTAATGCCATATGGAATAATGAAAAAGTTACTCGACACCTAACACGTTTTGGTGGCTTTTTGACACCAATGATTAAGCGAAACTGCCCCTCTCATTCCACACTGACTCATCAGTGCTTGGTATGGATAATGATGACAGATGATCCCAATTATAGCGGTTGTAAATATAAGGAAACAGTGTTAAAAAATCTCTCTTTACTGCTCCCTAAAAAAAAATTATTATACACCTCAAGGACACATATTAGGTTTTATACCCACTGGGGGAGTGAGCGACCAGAGGGTGTGTTGAAAAATTCTGGTTTCACAATGCCATATGTAGTCATTAACAGTCTTTTCCTGTCTATGTGGCAATGTTGGATGAGAACAGCCGGGCTCTCAGGCATGACTCTGATGAGACGGAGAGCACAGAGCCCCTCTCATCACGGCTCCCCACCATCACCAGCCCCAAGCCCCCTTCTCAACCGGGGCTGTCTCAAATTCAGTGGAGTGTAGCAAGAACTGGTACTGGCCATCTGGGTCAGCCCTCCAGACTGAACACAATGATAAAGCCAGTCTTCAGCATGACAAATGGACGACTTCTCCCAAGTCGCACCATCTCGCCTCTCGGTTTTACAAGCTAGGCGTTACTGAGATGGTGACTGTGTTTCCGGTTCTAATAATCTGGGTGCTGTCTTATTCAAAGTCAGGACATGCTGTGAGCTATTTTATATATTTATTATACATATATGATTATATAATGCGTGTGTGTGTGTGTGTGTGCGTGCGTGCGTGCGTGCGTGCGTGCGTGCGTGCGCGCGCGCGCGCGTGTGTGTGTGTGTGTGTGTGTATGACCCAGTCTGTAAAAACCCAAGTCTTTTTGTAATTTATTGTTTTGTACATAAAATCATCCTACTGTACATAATGTAAAGTGAATACATAACCTTGATATGTTTCATATTGACAAAGTGAGGCCATGTCAAAGATTGAAATCAAACTTTAATGCTCCTTAATCTCAAAATTAGATAACAAGACTTAAGCCTTGATTTCATAGACAGGGTCACATGCTGTCATACAATTATTTTTGTGTTAAAAATAAAACACAAGCTATGTTTAAAGTAACACAAAATGTGATAACACAGAGATGTGTGGATTCTGTGACAACACATTCAGTGTGTTGTCCCTAAACTAACACTGATTATGTTGTTTTAACACACCCTTTCTAAGAGTGCAGTATAAACGGTATTAAGTTGTTGTGTATTTTAGTGTTACATAATAAAGTATTCTGTGCTAATAGTTCGTTTGTGCATGCATCTTATTATGACGTCAAGGTACGTGTAAGGAATAAAGTGCCCTCTAGTGGCTAGTAGCTTGTACAACCTGTGGTTACGTTTTAATGTTTTTTTTTTTGCCTTAAAGGGGCATATTATGAGATTTTTTTAAGATGTAAAATAAATCTTTGGCGTCCCTGGACTGCGTAAGTGAGGTTTTAGCTCAACATACCTCACTGATAACTAATTACAGCATGTTAAAATTTCAAATTTTTAGGCCTGAGCAAAAGTGTCCCGTTTCTGGGTGTGACTTTTAAAATGCAAATGACCGGATGAAGTGCAAACACTGATCACGTTGATGGTGGTTTGTTGTAATTGAAACTCAATTGTGCTGTCAAGTCCTTCTTTTCTCCCTCTTTCTCTCTGCACTAAACGGCAGTGCTGTGGTTGGAAAGTGCAGATAAAGGGGGCGGTATTATTATAATTCGCCTTGCTACCTACCTCACAAAACAGGCAAAATCTGAACGACCTAATTTTTCACAGGCTTGCAGTAAATGGCTTACCCAAACAAAGTTACTGGGTTGAACTTTATCATATTTTCTAGGTTGATAGAAGCATTGGGGACCCAACTATAACACTTAAACACGGAAAAAGTCAGATTTTCACCCTATGACCCCTTTAAATGTCAAATTAGACCTATTGTTTCACAAACATGTATGGTATTAAATATATTTTGGAGATTCTAACCCCACCCTTACCCTAAACTCAACCTGTTCTCAACCATATAAAACATAACAAGTTATTGCATAAATTGACAAAAACACAAAAAACAGTATAAAAGTATTAAAAACAATTCGCATTGCAAACTTTGAAAACTGACACCATACGATCACTTTATATGAATAAATCCATGAATGCAACACACATTGTCAAATCTCATTTAAACATTAAGATTAGATCATGACCACATACTGTAAAAAATATGGATGTAGTGTTCGTGACGTCACCCATAGGTTTGTGAAGAGCTTTTTTGAAGCCAATAGTAGGCGGTGCCTGCATCGACATCCTGGTCACGCGTCACCGCGAATCACTCGCGAATCACTCGCGGATAGCCCAAAATGGTTAAAGATCTGGGATGTGAGTGAAGTTGAGGTGGCTGGTTGCTGAAACAGCAGCAGTGGCAGATCACCTGTCACTCAAGTGACCACGCCCTTAATTATGCAGAACTTTAAGACTTTCACCCCCTTGCAGTTGTCATGAAGGACAAAATTAGTTATACAGACCAAAAACACTTGCTGTACCAGGGTGTGAACATATTTCCTGCTGTAAAGTTGGGCATTTTAATATGCGGTTCTATGGGAATTGTCTTCCTTTTGGAGCTGGCCTCTAGAGGCCAGTTGATGAATTGCAGTTTAAGTCATCAAAGAGATCGGAAGGTTGTCCCTCGAGCTTGACACAGTCGGTCACGACTGCCAATAGCGCTTTACATTCTTAGCTAACGTAATGATGCAATCGGAAACGAGGCACAAGAGAGCCAATGCTATTTCACAATCAAAGATGACGTCTCATCGCTTTTTCTGGCGTTTTTTAGCGATTGTACACCCGATCTGATATTTACAGTGGAATATGAACACTTTTGCATGTTTTCTTCATATAAATGAATCATTTGATCTCGGTACTCTTGAAATGTTTTAAGTTCCTTTGAAGAAATGTCTGCTGTGTTTTATATCATATAATAAAAAAAATAGGTGTGTTATTTGCCATAAATGCTTGAAAAGTTATGTGTGTAATATACATAACATGAATCCTGGCAGGTAAAATGTAAAAACCATACCCTAATACACAGTGGCGGCTGGTGACTGCTCTTCCTAGGGGCGCAAATTCAAAATAAGTGTTCGGAGTGTCATGTGTGTTGCTCGTGTTTTTAAAATATGTGTTTGTTGCATCATGTGAACCCTGTGCTTTACGTGTTTTTGTCAAAATAAGTGCCTGTTGCACACGCGTCAAAACCGTTTATGATAAAAGAGACGCTCATGTTCACAAAATACTCGCAAGACACTCACTTAACAATAAACTGTGATTACGCATGAGATTATGCGAGTATCTGGCAAACGCTAGATTTATATCGCTAAAAATTTATCGTTTTTAAACGCTTTTATCAAACGTTTTTATCGTTTTTAAAATTTTTAAACGCTAGTCTTTTATCATAAACCCTTTAGACGCATCTGCAGCCAGCACTTATTTTGACAAGACACATGATGCACATAGGTTCACTCAACGCGCCGAACACATGTTTTGAAATGACGAGCCACACACATGACGGGCTACATACATCTTGTGACGAACTACGCATCGTGTGTCCTCGAAAAAGAGGTCACCGGCCGCCACTGCTAATACATGTCATCATATCAAAATATATACCCCGATATATAATTTTATACCCTTATATGTTAAGTTTCACCTACAGCCGGTGCAGGCACTAATTTAGTATACACATCTGTTGGTCATGTTTGGGGGAATGGAAAAACATCCAAACAATTGTATGGGTTGGAGAATAGGTTTTTTACTACAGTTGACTACTGCATTTGCATTTATATTTAGCAGATGCTTTAATCTTAAGTGACTTACAAAAGTGAAGAAAATGAAGTGTACTACAGTATTTTTTCAAGCTGGTTTATATTTAAAGCATTTGGCAGGTGTAATTTTTCAGAGCTATTTACCGTGCACTCAAGCTATACATTTTGAGTACAGTATGTGCATTCCCAGTGTATTGAATCTGTCATATTACAAAATTATTATTTTTTAAACCAAAATATCTATAAAGATTCTTTATTCTAAATATTACAATGTCTTACATAAACACAACAAGTCAGACCGACAGACCAACGTTTTTAAAAGCAAGTACAAAGGTTGTCAAGGCTAAACTGAGGAAACAGGCTAAAAGCAGACTGACTTCCTACTGTGACCTCTGACAAGTCATTCTTTAACTAAAAGCATTATTGGGTTGCCATTTGAGGCCGTCGCAGTCAGAGATGCATAACAAGGGGCAGTTATCTGGTGCAGCACACAGCAGAGGCTGCTTCTCTGGTGTTGTTCTAATTTGTTTCAAACTGGGAGAAGTGCTGATTAAATAAGTCAGACGGTGATTGAATGCATGTTTGGCCGCACACCTCCCAGCTCCCTGGGTTTAACAAACATGTTTGTTTTTCTGCCTGAAAGTACCTTGAAGTTCCGAGTGCTTTCTTGCCTATTAACCAAAAGAAACAGCACAACAAGAGGACCATTGTTCGCTGTAGTCAGACCACCAAGATAGCCAATGGACCTCCAGCAGTTAACTGTACTCCAGCTATCTCACCGATTAAACCTTTGTGAGTCCAAATATTCCCTTACCTAAGCCTAATAACGTCATAATTTTAAAGAGCGCGCTCGCAAAACCGCACATGGGTAAATTATGTTCCAATTACAGCCTACTCTGTGTTCTTACCAAAAGTTAGATCAAATAAAGTTAGTATTTTCTTCAGTTTCTATAAACAGCACCACTGATAGGCTATGGTACCTGTCTCCGTGAGGATTTCTTAATATAAGCACAAAATAATGAGCTGGAACTCTGCAATGTAGTGAATATTTTTATATTTATTTACTTTTGTTTGTTTTCTTCTCTCCAGTGGAGCAGACGTCTGCTTCAAGCTTTCATCAGCATTATCGTGACTGATATAAGCTCTACCAAGAGTGTCGCCAGGCCAATAACAACCTAATAATGCATATTGGATGCATATTGTGACACGTAATTTAATTAATGTCCACCAGCCTGCTTTAAAATGAATTTTAATTCTGCATTTTGTCAGAGCGTCGATGGAAACAACAGATGTTGGGAATGTATCATCAAGACTAACAAGCCAAACCCCAACTTCAATGACAGATAAAGTAACATAATAAAATTGTGCGTGTGTATGGTTTTGGGATTTTGTGTGCACACTTTGATATCCAATTTGTGTTCGAAAGGCTCCTGTCTCTGATTGTCAAGATTGGTTTGAAGTCCCATAGTCTCTCTTGTCATCTGTGACTAATGAATTTAAATTGATAAGAAATTGATCAAGCTTGCTGTAACCAGCCGGTTGTGATTCTCATCCATAAGCTATCAATTATGTTATCTGCCTGTCATTTTCGGGTCTCCTCATATCCTCATCCATCGATTGGCTGAATATAACTGTATCTAAACAGCAGAAAGCCTATATCCGTAAATCCCGGTATACAGAATTTGACTGATGTTCCAGGTGAGGAAGAAACCATCAAAAGATTAAAGAATTGATTGCACGATATGACAGACAAGATTCATGTCTTTGTGTCAGAATGTGCTTAAGATGTACTGTATTGGTTTTATGGTTCATTAAAGGGGCGTGCATATCGTATTTTGCTCTAAAGGAAGAGGCGGATTATGTTTGTGCCACAGGAGAAAATTGGTTACTGATCTCTCACCACTGAATTTTGATTCACTCTTTGCCGTGTGCACAAAAACTTTCCAAAAGCATTCCAGCCAGCCACAAAATTGGATTCATTTTTTTAAACAGTATACTGCACCATTTGAATAAATCAAAATTGCATACAGATGGAGCTCAAACCCTAATGAGTGTTTTATCTCAGCATGGGGGTCCTTTGTAACGCCTAGTTCTTAATATTACAGCTCTCCTTGTGTTATTACATATGTTATACATCTGTTTATCACAATGTTTCTAACCAGTAAATTCTCTGAAAACTGTAGTTGTTAAAATTAATTAGTTATCAGCATTGATAATTCAATGTAAAGTACATGTACTGTACTGTAGATCCTATGAAAACATTCAGCTGTATGCAAATCTGATAAAAATAAATAAAACAAAGCAGTTTACTATTGCAATATAATGTGCATGAATCCATTGCGCACCAGAAATTAAAAGTAAATGTTCTGCAACACTTACCCAAATGTGTATGCGTGTGAGTGAGATTGTGTGTGTGTGTGTGTGTGTGTGTGTGTCTGAGAGAGAGAGAGAGAGAGAGAGAGAGAGAGAGAGAGAGAGAGAGAGAGAGAGAGAGAGAGAGAGATTGCCATCAACTGAATTCATTACTGCAATCCCTCCCATAAGCTCCAAAGAGAAGCGTCGTTCTGTACACTTGAATCAAACATCATCAGTTATAAGTCATTATGTCTGAGGAATCGGACTTTAGTCAAGAAGAAGTCTAACATCTCCGTTTGGGTGTGAGAAGTAGCGGGAGTCAAATGCGCTTTGGTAATTTGGTGAGTAGAGCGCGGAACCCGAGAGCGCATCAGCCGAACTGAAGCAGCGGCGCTCGGGCACATCATGTTGCGCAGACGCTTGAAATCCTGTCCGGGATCAAACGCTCAGCATAATGTTGCTTTTTAGACCATCCGGACTGCAGGATCGACGGGTTGACCCTCCGACTGAGGAGGGTGGACATACATGGCTGTGGGATCATTCTTTAGTTTAATTGGAAAATTTTAACTCCAATAATAACAACCATCGGAGGGACGCTGGAAGAGTTTATATGGTGCCTGCACTGGACGAATCCTCTTTTAAAAAGGTAAGAGTTAAAAACAAAATGTTATGGATTGTAGATGTGCTGACTGGATTTGTCAGCTTTATCAAAAATGCATATATTTTAATGGTTGACTATTCCGAACACCAATTAACTTTTACGCGCAACATAAGGAATGGCGCACAAAACAGCTATAATAGAATAAGTTTCCGTCAAACAACGCATTCTCTTGTAATTCGGTTAAATGATGGGTAAAGCAGGAAATTTCACTCAATAATAAGTCGAGCATTGCCATATGTTATTTTCCCTGTGTGCATTACCAGACTACTTCTCATTTCATCTGTCTGTTATTCGCACTGGAGCAATAAACAGAATTTCTTTTTGTTTTAATAATGATAAGTCAGCTCCAGAATTAAGTAGATTAAATAAAGACCACAGTAAAATGTATGCAAGAATAAATCAGAATAATGCAAAATATTATTTTCTCTCAAATGTATTCTACACTTGCAATGCAATTATGCGGATGTATACAGATAGATAGATAGATAGATAGATAGATAGATAGATAGATAGATAGATAGATAGATAGATAGATAGATAGATAGATTTCTATTAAATGTTGACTGTCAAAATGTCTATGTGGGAATAAATGTGTAAAATGTGCAAATGCAATGCAATATTTATGCCATGCAGGCCGATATGGATTACACCTTATTGATGATTACATAACTTATGATGACATACTTCAGTCCTTTACATGCTCAGTGATCATTCAACGGTGTAATAGTGCTGCCCATACATGACATAGCTGCTAAATTGACAGATATATCAGACAGGCGCCCGCATCTTATTGACTATAAGAGTGCTCACAGTCTGTACATTATGCACGGTTTTGGTTCTTAACCTTTCAAAACTCACTGATTTACTAGAGCGGTTCTCACTGTCCCCAGGTTCAGAATCATTATTACTGAGAGAACTCTGTGGCAGAGCATCTGAGAACAGACCTGTCCATCATCATGGCATGTGACAGACTAAACACCTCAGTGCCCTTTACAAGTCTCTGAGATGCTGATGTCGCCAGTCATCATTCTCTCCTCTCAGAGAGCAAGATGACTGGCAGAGATCCTATTTTAGTACTGTCTGCACTTCATATACTCTCTCTCTCTTTCTCTCTTTCGTTGTCTCCTGTTAGCATGCAAATATATACAAAACACCATATTTTTGATAAATAATTATTTCGGGCCTCAAAGTAATTACTTGTGCTCCACTGTTTCATTTCATCATAATGTGTCATAAAAATCCTCATTTTGGCTTGACTGAACACCTGTGTCCTTACACACACGTACACACACACACGCACACTTTATGAATATTGAGATGTTTTTTTGTTCTTCTACAAAAATTAGCCATGGTTTTAATATTGTAAAAGTGTAGTAACCCTGTATTTTTTATTTTTATTTATTTTTTTGATGTATTGATCACCATTTGTAAAATTATGCATTTACCTTAAACATGTTTTTAAATTGTGGCTATAGCAAAACAGTGGTTAATTTGTGGTAAGCATATTACAGTAACCTCATTTTTTGATTTAAACCATGGTTAGTTTTTGTAAAGGTTTTCCTGTAAAATTTTACAGAAAGTGACTTCAGGAAGAAGATAGTAGATGGAAAATTGAAATAGTTTCTCATTTTTGTATTTTTTTTTTTCAAAATAGGTAAGTGGATCAAAATGCTACTGAGGGAAACTGTGCCTTTCAGGGAGCGTCCACCTGCGCTGGGAGAGGAGATTTTCTCCTATGAACCCTCTGTACTTGCTGCCTTGGCCCACACACTTTGAAATCGTCTCTCCCTGACCTCATGAGTGACAATGTGATGAGCTCTGATATCATTTCCAGCCCAAGCGAGGATGGATGGATGAGAGGGAGTTGTACGAGTTAATGAGACTATTGCTCTTCTGTTGGGGAGCTTAGTACAGGCAATTACTGGAGGATTACTCACTGACTTCAACACATCATACTCACCACAACGCAAGCTTCAAGATCCGTAGAGAATTCCAGCATAGTGGATTTTATTTGATTTTTTCTTCCTTTCTTTTCAATTACGTGCAGTGTTGTCGTCCAAAGTTTGACAAAATGGAGGTACAGATCCGAATCTGGAATAAAGACTTTCCCGCTTTGATCAGCCCGTGGATACCAATACTGCTGGGTCTTCACATGCATTTCTCACGGGCCACGAGCTGTCCAGAGGAGTGTCGATGTGACAGGACCTTTGTTTACTGTAACGAGAGGAGTCTAACATCAGTGCCTCTAGGGCTAGGAGAGGGTTATAAGACCCTTTACCTTCACAACAATCAAATCAACAATGCTGGATTTCCCCTGGAAATGCACAACGTTGCCTCAGTGGAGACTGTGTATCTCTATGGCAACCAGCTTGACGAATTTCCTGTCAATCTGCCCAAAAACGTGCGGGTGCTTCACCTGCAGGAGAATAACATACAGACGGTGTCCCGGGCTGCCCTCGCACAGCTGCTTCGCCTGGAGGAGCTCTATCTGGACGACAACTCCATCTCCACCGTGGGTGTCGAGGAGGGGGCCTTCAGAGAGGCCGTCAGCCTTAAAACCCTTTTCCTTACCAAAAACCACCTGAGCAGCGTACCCGTCGGGCTCCCAGAGGAACTCAGAGAGTTGCGGCTGGACGAGAACCGCATAGCGCTCATAGCCGAGGACGCTTTCGAGAACGTGACAGGCCTGGAAGTTCTCCTCCTTGACGGAAATCTGCTCACAGACGAGGGCATCGACCCGGGGGCCTTTCAGAGCTTGGTTAATCTTAAAACCCTGTCAATGGCACGTAACTCGCTCATGTTTCCTCCACCATATCTACCGGCTGAGTTTTTAATCAAGCTGAACTTGCAAGATAATCAAATGAATGAGATTCCTGTGACGGCCTTTCGCGGCCTGCATCGCTTGGAGAGACTGGATATTTCCAACAACCAGCTGCAGTCTCTCACACAGGGCGTCTTTGACGGGCTCCGCAGCCTGAGACAGCTCACTGTTCGAAACAACCTTTGGCTCTGTGACTGCAGCATTAAATGGGTCATACTGTGGTTAAAGTCGCTGCCAGCTACCCTCAATGTCCGTGGATTTATGTGCCAGAAACCAGAGAGGGTACGTGGCATGGTAATCAGAGAGCTGACCCTGGAGCTCATCCAGTGTCCTAACAGCACAACCACAGTCCCACGATTCACACAACAGCCCACGCTGCTCTCTTCATCCACCGCTGAGTCAGCCACTCAAACGGCCTTCACACCCCCTCGCTCTCTGCCCACACCCACCCCTCCACCTTTTGCACTTCCCCTACCGACCGCGGACGGGGAGCTGAGCACAAATGTCCCTGATAGCCCGATACAGGAAACGTTACGTGTTTCTTTCATTGTGTTAAATGCTTCATGCATCCAGGTAAGCTGGGTATCGTCGTTTACCGTCACGGCCTATAAGGTTACTTGGGTCAAACTGGGTCACAGTTTGATCGCCGGCCCCATGCAGGAGACTATGGTAGTGGGCGACCTTGAAGGAATCTTGCTGACGAACCTGCAGCCCAAATCATCCTACCGCATTTGCGTGGATCCTCTAGATGCTTTCAACAACTACCACCCAGGAGATGATACAATTTGCTCGGAGGTGACGACAAAGTCTGCTTCTTTTAATTCGGATGACAACACCACTGAGCCCGAGCAAGCTACACAGCAGGACCCCAGCTCCCCTTTCCTACTGGCTGGCCTGATTGGTGGGGCGGTGCTAGTGGTCCTGGTGGTAATGTTAAGCATATTTTGCTGGCACATGCACAAAAAGGGAAGGTCAGAGTCGTCCAAATGGAAATATAGCCGAGGCAGAAGAAAAGACGATTATTGCGAAGCAGGGACCAAGAAAGATAACTCCATTCTGGAGATGACTGAGACTAGCTTTCAGATAGTTTCTTTAAATAACGAACAGCTTCTTAAGGGGGACTTCCGTATTCAGCCGATTTACACCCCTAATGGCGGTGTCGGATTCAGAGACTCCCAAAGGAGTAACGATAGCACAACGTACTGTAAGAACAGTGTTCCAGAGTCTGATCCGTGCCATAAATGATAATTTTCAACAGATAACATCCTTTATATTTTGATCAGACTTGAACACACTGTATAGGATATATTTCAAAACACTGTACAATATGTAATTTATATTCTGAACAATGATATCGCCTTCTTTTTGTAAAACTTAGTAAACACTAAATGATTTGTAAAGTATTTCTTTCTCATGTTGTGTTACTATAGCAAAAGAAACACTTATACAAGCCAAGCTCATACAGTAAAGGCAAATGTAGAGTCTGTTAATCTCAACGAACCGAAACGCACAACGAGTTTAACTTTGTTAAACACAAATCAACAAGAAGTGCCACGTGTTTTTAAACATTTAAGTTAAATGGGAAGAAAGGTATGTGTGCAGGTTTTATAGAGATGGATGATACCGAGCAGTGTGCCGTGTTGTTTTTATATTTCCCCACGTCCTTTCTCGATAACACCACAAGGTGGTGTCTATTCCCATCACTGGTATAATATGAAGCCTCAAACTCATAATTCTACAATTTAACTTAACGTGTCTCCGTTACAAAACATCCAAAATCAAACCATGTCTGGCACAGGACTGCAATAACATAATGCTGAGCCTGTAGCCTTTTTCTCACAAACACATAAAATCTCCTTATGGCTGTTTTACACTGCAGCAGTTCTGGTCTGATGGGCAAAATATCTTCAAAATACGATAACCAGCTAGTATTTCCTGCAAAATTCATTGTTTGTGTTGCACACAAGACTGATGAGATACAGAAACGGCATTTCCAAACAAACCATCTTCTGCACCATTTTCCTCAATTGCTTGTTTACTGCATTAACTGTAGTTAGAAGAACGCCTTTGTATTTACAAACAACCGAATCACAAGTGCTTGTTACAGGTCCATTTAAATCACCTGATTATAGGGCTCTGTTCTTTGTTTAAACATTTCAACCTATTTTACTGCCAAGAGAGGTTTACTAAACTATACAGTGGAGTCCAAATGTCTGAGACCAGCAGGAAATAAATGCTTTTGTTTTGCACCTTTTTTTCTTATTTAGTACAACTTTTGCATTACACATTATAATATGTTGATAAAAATGGTTGATGGTAAAAAAAAGGGGCAATGCAACAATGCAGTGAATGGTAGAATTGATTTTACATTTCAGTATCTGGGGGTATCTTGTTGCCCTTTGCTCCTTTATTGACAAAACATACTGGCATAGACTCAAGTTTTCAAATCCTGATGATTCAAGTTATCCCAGCATGCTTTGAAAATGCTCAAGTAACGTCTTATGTGCTTCAGTGGAAGAAATCTAACCCCAAAATCCCCAAAAATCTAACTTTTATTTTGAAATACACTGTAGTGCAGAATTACATTATTTCCTTTGTATTATAGATTTTTTTTCTTTTATTTATATTTTTGCATTTGTTAGACATTTTTATCCAAAGCATCTTACAGTGCATTCAAAGTATACATTTGGATGTGGATGTGTATGTTGTCTAGCAATCGAATTCATGACATTTTGTGCTGCTAACGCAATATTTATATATTTATCATTATTATTATTTTCACAATGCTATTTAAAAAAATCAGTTTAAATTAGATTATAACGAAACACAGAATTTTAATGTGGTGTCAGATTTTCGACTCTGATATTCTACTGTATATATCTTTGTAATAATTTCAAAGAAATAAATATAGAGACCATTAAGCCTTATGGTGCAGTAATGTACTGTAAGCCTCTGCACATGTGTAAATGCTGCGCGTGTCTTACAGCCATTTTGAAAAAATAACATGACGACTGTGGTTAGGTGGATTTTATAACATTTATTTATCTCCCTGTCTTAATCTCGCCTGCAGGACGCCCCAATAGCAAGTGTAGATTGCAGCATTGTAATGGCTTTGAAATGAGATCTCAGAGCGGTGAGCAGGTGTCAATGAGCCATAACAAAGCAATAAACAAAACTCTAGAGTTAATGCTATTGCTGACCAGTTTTACAACCACGTTTTGCTTGATCTGGCCCGTTTTCCACGTACCATCCACTACACAGACATTAACTGCTACAGTATACTGTACATGTATCCATCTCTTTATGTAATGATGTGTATGTGGGAAGAGATTTACAGATAATTTAAAATAATGACAGACTCATTGATCATAAAGAAGGCTTTTGTGACTGATCACTAATGTTCTCAAACATTATATTTCCTTTATTTGAAAGCACATATACTAAATAATTCATAGTTCTGCATATTGGACTATCACTTTCTTTCTTTCTTTCTTTCTTTCTTACTTTCTTTCTTTCTTTCTTTTATGCATTTTTTATCCAAAGCAACTTAAGTTCATTTTACTCTAAATGTACATTTTATCAGAATCGAACCCATCACCTTTGCACTGCTAACTCAATACTCAACAAAGTGATCTACGGGAACAACTTATTCTCTTTCTTTCTTTCTTTCTTTCTTTCTTTCTTTTTCTTTCTTTCTTTCTTTCTTTCTTTCTTTCTGATGTTCATTTGTTTTCTGTCTTCTTTCATTCTTGTTCTTGTTTTTCTTTCTCTTTGTTGTTCTTGTTTTATCTTTCTTGTATTCTTTTTTCTTGTTCTCTTTTCCTTTCTTTTTCATTCTTGTTCTATTTTCCTTTCTTTTTCATTCTTGTTTTTTAATTTTTTATTATTAGGGCCCGAGCACACCGGGGTGCGAGGACCCTATTGTTTTTGCTCGGTTTATTATTATTATTATTATTATTATTATTATTATTATTTATTCTTCTTCTTCTCCAAAGTGAATCGCATTTTTGAGGGGCGAAACATGCTCGAAAACTCATGAAATTTTGCACACATGTCAGAAGTGGCGAAAATTTACATGTGGTATAGGCGCCAGAAGTGGGCGTGTAGAAATGGCTCGATAGCGCCACCTGCAAAATTTCAAGAGAACAGCCCCCCCGCTACGAAAAACATACAGATACGAAATTTGGTAGGATCATCTATCACCCCCAGACCTACAAAAAAGTCTCTTGGAGCGAAGCTCTAAACCCAACAGGAAGTCCGCCATTTTGAATTTTTGCCTTGATTTTTGTGCAAATTTGGTCATTTCCAGGCTTCATACTTTAACAAACTCCTCCTACAGATTTAATCCGATCATCGTCATATTTGGTCAATCTCATCTAAAGGCCTTTGCGATGTTAAATTGCGGAGATCTTGACTTTTCGTCAGAGGGTGTGTCCGTGGCGGCCTGACAAATTTCTGCATTTTCGCCATGAAACAGGAAGTGGCTCTAACTCAGGCATACAATGTCCAATCTGGCCCACGCTTCATACGTTTGATAAGGGTCTTGGCCTGAACACATTTCAATGCCAATATTCAACTTCACTCATAGCGCCACCTAGAGGTAGGAGGAAATACCATGTTTTACGCTGTGATTTACTGCTCTTAGAGATTTAATCAAATCATCATCATATTTGGTCTGACTGATGTTAAGCCTGTTGCGGTGATAAATTGCAAAGATCTTGACTTTTCGTTGAAGGGCGTGTCCGTGGCAGCCTGGCAAAGTGTGATGTTTCACCGTGAAACAGGAAGCTGTTGTAATTCAGACATACATAGTCCGATCTGCCCCCAACTTCACACATTTCATAAGGGTCCCGGCCTGAACACATCAACATGGCATAATTCAGTATCAGTCATAGCGCCACCTAGAGGCAGCAGGAAATACCACCTTTTATGCTGTGACTTCCTGCTCTTAGAGATTTAACCATATCAACATCATATTTCATCAGTCTAATCTCAAGACCTTGTGTGATGATAAATAGCAACGACCTTGACTTTTTGTTAAAGGGCGTGTCCGTTGCGGCCTCGCAAAGTATCGCTAAATGAATCCCATTTTTGACAGCCTAAACGAGCTCAAAAAGTCATGAAACGTTGCACACGTGTCAAAAGTGGCGAATATTTTCATGTGATATAGGCTTTAGAACTTGGGGTGTTAAAATGGCTCTATAGTGCCACCTACAAAAATTCAGTAGAGCAGCCCCCCCGCTACGTTAATCGCACAGATACGAAAAGCGGTAGGATCATGTATCACCCCAAGACCTACAAAAAAGTCTCTTGGAGCAAAGCTCTTAACCCCACAGGAAGTCAGCCATTTTGAATTTTCTCTGTAATTTGAGTGCAAATTTTGCCATTTCTGGCCTTCGTATTTTAACGAACTCCTCCTATAAATTTAATCAGATAATCATCATATTTGGTGAGTGTCATCTAAAGGGCTTTGCAATGCTAAATTGCGGAGATCTTGACATTTCAATGGAGGGTGTGTATGTGGCGGCTTGCCAAATTTCTGTGTTTCTCAATGAAACAGGAAGTTGTTCTAACTCAGGTTTAAAATGTCCAATCTGACCCATGCTTCACAAGTTTGATATTTGTCCTGTCCTGAACACATCAACATGGCAATATTCAGTAAAAGTTATAGCGCAACCTGCTGGAAGCAGGAAATGACATGTTTTACACTGTGATTTACTGCTCATTGAAATGTATTCAGATCATCATCATATTTGGTCAGTCTGAACTTAGGGACTTCACAATGATAAATTGTGAAGATCTTGACATTTCGTTAAAGGGGCGTGTCCGTTGTGGCCTGTCAAAGTTTGATTTTTCGTCATGAGAAAGCTGTTGTAACTCAGACATGCAATGTCCGACCTGTCACAGACATCATACGTTTGACAAGGGTCCTGGCCTCAACACATCAATGTTACAACAATCAATTACAATCATAGCGCCACCTGCTGCATAAAGGAGTAGTGGCATTTCAAAGTTCCTTTGAATATCCACCTATATTTATCCACGGAAATTTCAATCCCCCTGGTTTATTGCTTTACTAAGGCCATAGAGTGGCGGTGCACATGAGTGCGAGGGCCCTTCCATCACTGCTTGCAGTTTTAATTTTTCTTGTTCTTGTTCTCCTTTTCTTTCTTTATATTTTTGATCTTTCATTCTTTTCATTCTTTGTTTTTCTTGTTTTTGTTTTCTTGTCCTTTCTTTTTCATTCTTGTTTTTTCATTCTTTAATAATTTATTTTCTTGTTCTTGTTCTCTTTTACTTTCTTTTTCATCTTTGTTCTTTCATTTTCTAATCTTTTTTGATGTTCTTGTTCTCTTTTACTTTCTTTTTCATTCTTGTTTTATCTTTCTTTCATTCAATTTTTCTTGTTTTCTTTTCATTTCTTTTTGGAACTTTCATTTGTTTTTTGTTCTTTCATTCTTTCTTTCTTTTTCTTGTTCTTTTGTCCTTTCTTTTTAGTTCTTACATTTGTTCTTTTGTTCTTTCATTTGTTCTTTCTTTCTTTTTCTTGCTGATGATTATTTTTTCTTTTGTCTTTCGTTCTTGTTCTCTTTTTCATTTTTTGTCGTTCCTGTTAGTTTTCTTTCATTAATTTCTCTTGTTATATTTGCATTTCTGTCTTTCTTTCTTTTTCCTTTTTCTTTCTTTCTTTCTTTCTTTCTTTCTTTCTTTCTTTCATTTTCTCATTGAAAAATTCTCATTAATTTAAATTCACCTTTTCACAGTTTCCTTCTCTTATTTTCTTTCTTTCTTACTTGTTTTCATTGTAAATTCTCATTCTGTTTTCCTTTCTGTCTTTCTCTTTCTTGTTGTAAATTCTTTTTTCTTTCTCATTCATTTTTCCTTTCCTTTTGGTTCTTTCATTCTTTCAATTGTTCTTTTGTTTTTCATTCATTCATCCATTTTTTCTTTTTCTTGCTGATGATCATTTTTCTTTCATCTTTCGTTCTTGTTCTCTTTTACATTTTTTGTCTTTCCTGTTTGTTCTTTCTTTCATTCATTTTTCTTGTTCTATTTTTCTTTCTTTCTTTCTTTCTTTCTTTCTTTCTTTCTTTCTTTCTTTCTTTCTTTCTTTCTTTCTTTCTTTCTCATTTTCATGTAAATACACTTTTTCATACTTTTCTTCTCTTATTTTCTTTCTGTCTTTCTCATTCTCATTGTAAATTCTCATTCTTGTGTAAAATCTTTCTGCCTATTTCCTTCTCTTTTTCTTTCCTTCTTTTTTACTTTTTTTCTTTCTATTTTTCTTAATTTTTTACAATTTAAATAATTCACAATTACATAACATATGAATAGAAGAACTAGGTTATTGTTTGATCGATTGCATCATTAGTTTGGCTTCACAGTGTCTGAGTAGCCCAATTTTGTGGCTAATAATTTACATGCATAAATAACACAATAAACTCGCACCCGAAGCTTCTCAGTGACCTTTTACTCTCATCAGCCAGTGTGTGTGTGCGAGACAGTAATTAGCCATTAAATTTGTACATCTGGGCCCTCCAGCTGTGTGGTCAACTCTAAATGAGCTAGAGAATAAACCATTATTCTTTTACCACCCTCCGTCCCATCACAGAGACCCACGGAAAGGCCAGCAGTGTCGGACTGGTTTATGAGTTCAACCGCTGGGTCCAGATCAACACCCATTTGTAATCATAAACAAATATCAGAGGGAACTGTCGGACTGCATGCTTCATTACGATCAATTCACATGGCAATTCCATTATGACTGCTGCTCTCCACACCCACGTCTCAGAAAGATATTGTTTTGCCATTCTCTCTCTCTCATGCCTTCATAAATTGTCCATTAAAGTTTGAATGGACACAACGCACTCGGCGTAATCCGAGGTTATTTACCAATTATCTCATCCTGATCACTCTGTGACGGGTTCTGATTTGCAGCTATATGCTACGATGCCATGTGCGACTGCCTAGGATATTCATTTTAGGGTGCTGGAGGGTTCTAGCAGATCTAAAATCTGTACCATAATGGGCCCGTGCTGCAGCCTGTGGTGAGAAAAACAGTTGGGCGTGCAGCAGTGAATTGAATAAACACAGCACAATATGAGCCGAAGCAAGTCAGCTGAAAACATTCCCTCATTCCTGCCTTATTGTGCAAAGCTGCTGGACATAAAAAGGCCTAAAGGAATTAAATTGTATAGCATAATTTTACTTATTCACTTTACAGTACATGTCAGCTTTAATAAGTTGAAGATACAGTAGCATACAAGGGTTTGTGGGTATTTAGTTCAACTCGCATATGTAACACAGGCCAGAAATAATTCTGGACAGCAGGTTATGCCAATATTGATAGGCTTTGACTTTATTGTCATAAACA
This sequence comes from Paramisgurnus dabryanus, assembly GCF_030506205.2. Lineage (NCBI taxonomy): Eukaryota > Metazoa > Chordata > Actinopteri > Cypriniformes > Cobitidae > Paramisgurnus > Paramisgurnus dabryanus. Next base: position 26,957,453 of record NC_133356.1, on the reverse strand, counting down.
CAGTTTTCCTGAATTACAGTACTGTAGGTCTCTACCCAGCAAGCAATAGCCATCATTACATTGTCTGGAGTCTATGAGTAACCCAAAAAACTTGAATTTGATTACATGTCGTCTTGTGAGATGTATGATATTTTTTATCTTATTACACAGCACTTTAAAGGTGCAAAAGAGGATGTTTGTTTTATAATTTTTTGCAATATTACTTGAAACTGTCTTTACTAAATGATAAAAGACTATTTATTAGGTGCACTGAAAGTAATAATATTAATATACATCATCTGTGCACAAGATAGGGCCTTAAAAACACCAGCCAATTGCTCATGCGGTCATCGCATCAGCGATTGGCCCTCTGGCTTGTCAATCACTGCCATTACAATACTTGTGAGAGACGTGCGCGCTCCAGTAACTTTACACAGGCGACGCATGCGCATAGCGCATGAAACTCCGTCTTAAGTTTTGGTTTGTTTTCATTGTCGATCCTGCTTTCCTCCTCGAATTTGCACCATGGAAGAGAAAAAACCCGAAGGAGGACGCAAAAGAAAGACTTTTTTAAGCCACTGGGAATAGGAGAAAATTGTCAGAATAACGTAATGTAAACAGAGTCGTTATTGGAGAAACATTTCAACGCTGGAGAGCAATGAAGAAACAGAGAGGTGTCAAGACAGGCGCGCAGTTCGCAAAAATTCTTCCCGACAGGTAACAGTGATTATTCTTTCTTTGGGGAATAATTATTGTTGAACTGTTATTCAGGTATATTGATGTTTTTTTGTACTGTATTTGTAAGGCAGTGACCAGTTTGCTACATGCTAGTTGAAATGGGAGTAGCGTCGACTGATCTAACGTTTTAATGTCTTATTTGTTTATTATCAAATCATTTCACATAATGAATCCACTGACGCGACACAGCATATGCCGGTGGTAAACAAACACTCGTGTTCAAATATTCGTGCACGAGTTTTGGAAGGTGTTCCATAGAAATGAGCTGTGAAGGAGGGAGGCTGTTTTTTACGCATGCGCTCATTTAAAAAACTCAGTAACCATTTTTGGATTCTCAGTCGGTGAAAAACATCCTCTTTTGTGCCTTTAACTCTTTCCCCACCAGCATTTTTAAAAAACGTTGCTAGCCAGCACCAGCATTTTGATCATGATTTTCACAAATGTTTAATGCCTTCCAGAAAATGTTCTTCTTTAAATATATAAACATACAATATATGAAATAAAAGAACAGACCCTCTGCTTTCCAACCAAAAAAAAAAAAAAAAAAAAAAAACTTTCATCCTGCCTTTATTAGTTCTCTTTTTATCACCTTTCAAATATGGGTAGGTTTCTTAAAAAACACAAAATTTTGAGCAAAAAGCTAAAATAATTCTGTGAAGGACTTTTGATAGAGATCAGATGCAGAGCGATCCTTAAAACATACACAGAGTTCTTTCTCTTTAACGTGAGGTGTTACTTCCAAGTTGTATAAGTTGCGGAAGTTAATAGCGGAAATTCAGAAAGCCGGAAATTCTCGTCATTGGCAGGGAAGCATTTTCTCTTAATTGACAAGATAACTCGTCAATGGGGGGTAAAGAGTTAAAATCATTGATTCTGATTGGTCAGTTGCGACCTTCCAAGGTATGTTATTTCGAGATAACGTAATATAACAGTCGAGAACCTGGATGACGCAAATAATTTTGACAGGTACAGTTTAATATTACACAATAAATAAGTATAAATATGTCTTTTAATAACATATATGACATATTTACAAATTATTAAACCAAATAGTGTGTTTGTGACATTTGAACGTCTTGTTTTATCTTAATGGTGTATGTAAATTTCAGCAGCATCTAGTGTAAAATTGCGAATTGCAATCAACAGCTCACCCCTCAATTTTAAAATACATACGGTAGCCGCCACAGGACCAACCGACAAACATGTCGTCATCTGAGACAATGTTGGGATGAAAAGAGCTCTGTGGGACAGTTTGTCCGTTTAGGGCTACTGTAGAAACATGATGGTGACTTCCATGTAAGGGGACCCGCGGTGTATGGAGATAAAAACAGCTCATTCTAAAGTAATAAAAACAATACAGTTCATTATATAAGGTCTTTATACACCACTGATAGTATAGCTATGTATATTATATTGCATTTATTTCAAGAGATCCTTATTAAAGTTACACAATGCACCTTTAAAGCCAAACGCAAACAGTCTGCATTGGTTAAAAATAGTTTCAAATCAATATTTAATGTTCTTTACCTTTCTAATGAGGTAATAAGCCATGTAATAAATGGGATAATGTACAGGCAGCCGGTTGTTATCGTAAAATAAAACCCGTTCAGTGTGATAAAGTACTTCAGTACCTCTGCTTCGTATTGGTTCCTGATCATACTGTCTGGGCTAATTTTTGCGATAATAACCTGTACATTGTGCCATACATGTAAGCAAAGTCAACAGTGATTACAGGCTGTTTGGTTTCATTGATTTATTTAATTTAATTTGTTTTTGGGCTATGGTTAGACCTCTATAAAATTTTCAAGGACAGCCCAAATTTTCCTGTGTTTTAGTCTAAATGTCTGGGCTGTGGTTGGACGTCTATTAGACATATTTTAACCACAAAATTGCGTGCTGGGTAATCAACTTATTCACATGGTGTCGTGAAATCTATACTTCGCAACAATTACATAAGGAAGCCATATTCAAAGTCTAAGATAAATCATTTTAAATGAGGCTGAATTTTTTTGGGAGATCACTCCAAAAAGTTTGAGCAAGCCATATGGTGGGCCTGACTGGAGGCAAATTACAATGCAGTTGCCAAATGTTTGAGTAAGTCAAAACAGTAAAACTGTAAAAGCAAGCCATCGTAACCACATGAACCCCCCACAGGCATTTAAGAGGATTTAAGGGCTTTCAACGCTCACATAACAATAAGTTAGGAACTGTGGGATTTTTTCTATACATTGCTTGCCATCTTGAGCGAGAATAAAACAATTTCTTATTTAACAGTGCGTGTGCTTTTATATGGGCTTTTGTTTGGTTGCGTAGGCCTATGATTTGCATTTCCAATTATTCCAAGGATTAGGCTTTTGCTAAAGAGCCAAAACAAACCAAATAAACTTGCGTTGCATTTGTTATATAATCCCAGATTATATGTAAGGCCAAATGATTAGAATGTATCACATACAAAACAGAAGTGATGTTTTAGCATTCGCAATTTAAACTGAAATGCAATTTCTGCTACTTCTCATATGTTGTACTGAACACACAACGGAAAGGTGATTTGTTGGATGCTCCCCGACCTTTAGCATCAAAGAGTTGCAAATAATGATGTCTTAGAGCGGCGACTAAATTATGCAATAGAGGCACATGGAGTACTCGCCTGTGGCGGGTCGTCACCTGGATGGATCTCTTTTTAATGCTCACTGCATAACCTCAACATCTTCAACCGACAGCCCTGCTTGATGGATCTGTAAGAAAATGACATATTTCTGATCGATTTGAAACTTATGCGAGACATTATTGCGGGGGATGTTCATGAGGGGGTCTCCTAAATTGCCCCGCTTCCCCCGTATGACCAGCTAAATCAAACATGCATAACTTGCTGACGCATGTTTAATAGCTCACATGTGAACTCATGCACGCAAGAAATATTCTTGTATTTCACTTTTATTGGCACCACTGGGAGAGAGACTCAATGACCCTGCATGTGCAATTATCAATGATTACACTTTCCTCAGACGGCCTTTCTGCGGCAAATATTAAAAACGAAAATCTTTCAGACAATTTATGTTACGAATCCATGCCGGAACACAATAATGATGTAGTGTATTGTGTCATCAATAAGACCGGCAGTTTTACAAGCAGTAGGATGTGTTCATACATTTGCCTGAAGCTCATACATAATTATCTTCTTTCATTTCCTCAAAGCCAGTAGCAAGAAATCTATTGACTAAAGACATTTGGCTTGTGTAGTACAAAATCTCCCAAAAAAAATCTCCTCTCTAATCATTACATGACTTTTCGGAGTACTTTGGAAATGTGCAATCTGCGGTCACTGATGGCCAGACATCCTAAGACAATATTTCAATGCACACAACATACACACTTAAAAAAAAAAAAATAGGACAGATAACTCAAGAACATGTTGTTTTTTAACCAACAATTTTCTCTTTCTCACTTTTTCGGATGTGGGATAGTAGGCGAATTAGTTTTTTATTAGGCCATCCTGACTTTACTGATCTATAATGACAACCCCCCTTTAATTCTGCAATTTATCAGCACTCGTGGTTAATGAGAAATCCACAAGGCAACATTTAAAAAGCAATTTGAATGAAATCGGTGCCAAATGAAGATATTGAGAACCTCCAAGCCCACTCGCGCATGCCCCTGACCTCAAAATCCCTTTTATCTGCCCACTGGCTTCCATCTTCAGAAACACAACGGAGCAAGAATTTATAAGAAGATATATTATCTTCATTAATGTTACCCCAGTGTAATCATAGTTACCCTTTGGGTAGCAAATATTCGACTTTTGACAATTTGTATGTATGAGGAGTTTCATGTAAAACTTTAGATTACAAGTGATTATGAGACTCTCAGAATTGCAAAAACTGATGTATATTGTGCTGTATATTACTCTGGGTAGAAGTTATAAATTAGGTTTAATTATCTAGTTCAATTAGTGACTGTTATGTATTACAGTATATGCTGAGTTTTTGAAAGTGATATTATTTTATTTCTGAGGAAAAAGAGTACAAAATTACTGTACAAAAAATGTATTTAATGAGAGCAATGATTAAAGATAATTGCTTTATTATTAACTGACTGTATAGTTTTGTAAATATTGAAGGATCTTTCATTCTGATGAAGAATGTATTTTAGAACTGCATCTCTTTTTCTGAATTATAATTGATTATATGAATTATTTTGTTATTGTACATGTGAATTATCAAGTACACTTGTGTAAGACAGGACTTCTGCACATTTTCTACCCTCATAAAATGGCTAACTGTTACTACTGTCCTCTTTGTTGTACTGTTTATTGTACAGGGTACAACCATAGACTGTAAAAAAGATGGAAGACGCCCATTCGCTCTCTTCCACTGGTCACAGGTGAAGCCGCCAGTGTCCCGATATGGCGCTGACATCTTGGGTCTTGAGTCTGCGCAGTAGCGATTTCGGGACCAGTGATGCGCAGTAGTAAGCAGGAAGTAAAGATGCAAAATCAAGGCCCCGCCCTCTCTTTTGCAGAATGCGCATAATCACAGCTGTCAATCATGACGTGACCCCACAGTTTTTATAGCATGAAATAACTTACTAAAAACGAACTTATTTTAAAAACAAACACTTGAATTTACATCAGTATGATAAAAACTACAGTGAATGACAGTAAAACCATGCAGCTTCGGAAAAAAGATAATTAAAGTGTTATTAAATTGTTTAGTTGGTCTCAAGTCCCATTGAATAACATTAGGAAGGCTGGGTTTTATGACCTATACTGGGACCAGTCACTAGGGGCGATCGAGACGTTTTGGCTTCACTTTTCAACAACAATAGACTTTCTCTTGGGAGATGCTTTTATCCAAAGCAACTTACAATTTATTCAAGGTACCTGTACAAATTATCAGTGTGTTTCCTGATTCCACAATCCAATCAACTCCAATCATTCCCACAATCTTGCCATTGGTTGTGCTAGTCAGTAAAAAATGACATGTTATTTTAACCCATGATTAGGTTAAAAACGTTTTTTAAGTTAACTTAATCCAACAGTTGGGTTTGAGAGTGTTTTACCCAACCAGAGGTTAAAACACATGTAAAGCAGGGTCTCCCACCTTGTTCCTGAAGAACACCTCTCCTGCAGATTTCAGTTCCAACCCCAATCATACACATCTAATCCTGCTAATCAAGTTGTTCAAAGCTACCTTAAAATGAAAGGCAGGTGTGTTGGAATAGGGCTGAAACTAAAATATGCAGGACGTGTGCCCTCCAGAACAACGTTGGAGACCAGCGCCATAGAGTTTGCAATGCTAATGGCTCAGAAATGGCACACTGCACCTTTTCTGTAGTATTTTTATTTGAACTGCACAGACAGACTCGACCCGTTTTTTTTTTTTTTTTTTTTTTTTTGGAGAGTCACATAGAAGATGATCAGCAGAGTATACTGGAGCTGCAATATACACCAGTTCAAGTGGATTCAAGAATAGCTTTAAATCCACAATTATCAACCGCAGCTATACTGAATTAGGAAAGCTGCGGATTAATCTAAATAATGGGAATTGATTGAAACTCAGCACCCACAAACTGCTTAGGAAGAATTAAACTTGCAGGAAATGTGACTGAAATGCAAAGTGAGTGCAGAGGCAGATTGGATGAGAGAGTGAGAGAGTGTGTGTGTGTGTGTGTGTGTGTGTGTGTGTGTGTGTGCACTTACTTATGTCACTTTTGGGGACATTCACCAGAGTACACACCAGTAAACTGAGGACCACCTTGACAATTTAGGACTTTTTTGATGTCCTCATTTGTTTGACTATATAATGGCATTCAGCATGTCCTAAAATGGTGTCCTAACTTAAAATCTCACTTGTCCCAAAAATGCACTTTTACATGATTTGTGTACTCAAAGTGTGTATGCCCCCCCACTAATTTGTGTATAATGCAGCGCCCTCTAGGAGAACTGCACTTCCTGAAAGATACACACTCGGGAGATTCTGACCAATCACAGGTCAGGAAGATTAGGACCCCATATCGCCCCAATCGGCCATTAAATGAACTGCACATTTTAAATATAATGATAATCTGACCAATCAGAGGCCAAATACGCGATCAGTAGAGATTGCGGAAGATATTATATGAAAGAATGGACACATTAGTTACAGTTGTTTAAAATAAACCCTATCAATTCAAAACAGACTAACCTGTATTAAGAATCAGGATCTCTTATGATGTGTTTCTCAACTTTGCATCGTATACTCGGTTTCTCTGTCGCGTCTGTGTAAAGATGACCCGTGCAGCCTCTCCCTCGACTCACTCATCCAGTGACTGACAGGACCCGCGGTACAGTAATGCAGGCAGCACGTGTGTTTGTGCTGCGCAGATCGATCGGTTTGTGACATCACAGTTTTACGAAAGCAATTCAAAAGCACACTCAACCGTCTGTGCTCGCGGTAGTTTGATTTCATATCCGGACCAATATGCGCAGCGCTGTATAAAATCGATAACAGTTGTTTATTAATGGTGCAGGAACAGTTTAATACAGGGGAGAAGGACATTAGGCTTTAAAGGAAACATTTCTTTCTAAAAGTAAAGTGGTATGTTTACATTTAATGCAGTAGGTGTCATTACAATGTTTTTTGTTTATTTAATCAAATATATATGACACAACCCTTACGAAAATTAACCATGGTTTTACTACAGTTAAACAAAAACAAATAGTAAACCATGGTAACTACAAAATAACCATGGTTGTTGATAACTAAAAACTATAATTGGTTAGTGTAGTAAAACCATGCTTTTGCTGATAGTAGCATTACCCCAAAAAACATGGTTTTTATACTTTTACCACAATAAAACCATGGTTCATTTTCGTAAGGGAAATATGTTAAAACACGAGGAATTGCGTGCTTTTTGTTGCAGTTTGATTGGTTTGAATGTTTTTTCCTTCTTTATGTTTAGTTTGAATAAAATCGATCTCTGACCATTCTGTTTAAGTTCAGATGGCTAAGCGGACTGTAGCCCAACCCCACTCCACACAGTAAGCACAGCAAACACCTCATGGCATCAGATAGTGATTTATAATATAATCATAGAAACAATCATAATCCTCATGCCATATTTCATCATTAATTATTTTATTCAGTTTCTAGAATCGAATATTAAATGTGTATTTTCAGTTTATTAACTAAAAGCTCTAAAAACAATCACAAATCAAGATGAAGTTTATATGATTTTTATAATTATATAGCTGGAATTCAAAGAAGTAAAGTTAGCAGTTCAGTCAGTGATTTCATGCTTTCCACCACATGTCTAAGCACCCTTCCCCCGACATCACAGTAGCACATCAGACTTTACAGCACATATACAATTCTCATTCAGAAATAAAGTCATATAAGCTGTTTGTTTAGAGAACTGTATCATTTAATTTAAAAGGTGTAGTCCACTGAAGTAAAGTTAAGAGTTTGTCAGTCAGTGATTTCAGGCCTCACATGTCTAAGCACCCTTCCCCCGACATCACAGTAGCACATCAGAATTTACAACACATATTCAATTCTCATTCAGAAATAAAGTCATATAAGCTGTTTGTTTAGAGATCTTTATCATTTAATTTAAAAGGTGCAGTCCACTGAAGTAAAGTTAGCAGTTTGTCAGTCAGTGATTTCAGGCCTCACATGTCTAAGCACCCTTCCCCCGACATCACAGTAGCACATCAGACTTTTACAACACATATACAATTCTCATTCAGAAATAAAGTCATATAAGCTGTTTGTTTAGAGATCTTTATCATTTAATTTAAAAGGTGCAGTCCACTGAAGTAAAGTTAGCAGTTTGTCAGTCAGTGATTTCAGGCCTCACATGTCTAAGCACCCTTCCCCCGACATCACAGTAGCACATCAGACTTTTACAACACATATACAATTCTCATTCAGAAATAAAGTCATATAAGCTGTTTGTTTAGAGATCTTTATCATTTAATTTAAAAGGTGCAGTCCACTGAAGTAAAGTTAGCAGTTTGTCAGTCAGTGATTTCAGGCCTCACATGTCTAAGCACCCTTCCCCCGACATCACAGTAGCACATCAGACTTTTACAACACATATACAATTCTCATTCAGAAATAAAGTCATATAAGCTGTTTGTTTAGAGAACTTTATCATTTAATTTAAAAGGTGTAGTCCACTGAAGTAAAGTTAGCAGTTCAGTCAGTGATTTCAGGCCTCACATGTCTAAGGACCCTTCCCCCGACATCACAGTAGCACATCAGACTTTTACAACACATATTCAATTCTCATTCAGAAATAAAGTCATATAAGCTGTTTGTTTAGAGAACTTTATCATTTAATTTAAAAGGTGTAGTCCACTGAAGTAAAGTTAGCAGTTTGTCAGTCAGTGATTTCAGGCCTCACATGTCTAAGCACCCTTCCCCCGACATCACAGTAGCACATCAGACTTTTACAACACATATTCAATTCTCATTCAGAAATAAAGTCATATAAGCTGTTTGTTTAGAGAACTGTATCATTTAATTTAAAAGGTGTAGTCCACTGAAGTAAAGTTAGCAGTTCAGTCAGTGATTTCAGGCCTCACATGTCTAAGCACCCTTCCCCCGACATCACAGTAGCACATCAGACTTTTACAACACATATACAATTCTCATTCAGAAATAAAGTCATATAAGCTGTTTGTTTAGAGATCTTTATCATTTAATTTAAAAGGTGCAGTCCACTGAAGTAAAGTTAGCAGTTTGTCAGTCAGTGATTTCAGGCCTCACATGTCTAAGCACCCTTCCCCCGACATCACAGTAGCACATCAGACTTTTACAACACATATTCAATTCTCATTCAGAAATAAAGTCATATAAGCTGTTTGTTTAGAGAACTGTATCATTTAATTTAAAAGGTGTAGTCCACTGAAGTAAAGTTAGCAGTTTGTCAGTCAGTGATTTCAGGCCTCACATGTCTAAGCACCCTTCCCCCGACATCACAGTAGCACATCAGACTTTTACAACACATATACAATTCTCATTCAGAAATAAAGTCATATAAGCTGTTTGTTTAGAGAACTTTATCATTTAATTTAAAAGGTGTAGTCCACTGAAGTAAAGTTAGCAGTTCAGTCAGTGATTTCAGGCCTCACATGTCTAAGCACCCTTCCCCCGACATCACAGTAGCACATCAGACTTTTACAACACATATTCAATTCTCATTCAGAAATAAAGTCATATAAGCTGTTTGTTTAGAGAACTTTATCATTTAATTTAAAAGGTGTAGTCCACTGAAGTAAAGTTAGCAGTTCAGTCAGTGATTTCAGGCCTCACATGTCTAAGCACCCTTCCCCCGACATCACAGTAGCACATCAGAATTTACAACACATATTCAATTCTCATTCAGAAATAAAGTCATATAAGCTGTTTGTTTAGAGAACTTTATCATTTAATTTAAAAGGTGCAGTCCACTGAAGTAAAGTTAGCAGTTCAGTCAGTGATTTCAGGCCTCACATGTCTAAGCACCCTTCCCCCGACATCACAGTAGCACATCAGACTTTTACAACACATATACAATTCTCATTCAGAAATAAAGTCATATAAGCTGTTTGTTCAGAGAACTGTATCATTTAATTTAAAAGGTGTAGTCCACTGAAGTAAAGTTAGCAGTTTGTCAGTCAGTGATTTCAGGCCTCACATGTCTAAGCACCCTTCCCCCGACATCACAGTAGCACATCAGACTTTTACAACACATATTCAATTCTCATTCAGAAATAAAGTCATATAAGCTGTTTGTTTAGAGAACTTTATCATTTAATTTAAAAGGTGTAGTCCACTGAAGTAAAGTTAAGAGTTTGTCAGTCAGTGATTTCAGGCCTCACATGTCTAAGCACCCTTCCCCCGACATCACAGTAGCACATCAGACTTTTACAACACATATTCAATTCTCATTCAGAAATAAAGTCATATAAGCTGTTTGTTTAGAGAACTTTATCATTTAATTTAAAAGGTGTAGTCCACTGAAGTAAAGTTAAGAGTTTGTCAGTCAGTGATTTCAGGCCTCACATGTCTAAGCACCCTTCCCCCGACATCACAGTAGCACATCAGACTTTTACAACACATATTCAATTCTCATTCAGAAATAAAGTCATATAAGCTGTTTGTTTAGAGAACTTTATCATTTAATTTAAAAGGTGTAGTCCACTGAAGTAAAGTTAAGAGTTTGTCAGTCAGTGATTTCAGGCCTCACATGTCTAAGCACCCTTCCCCCGACATCACAGTAGCACATCAGACTTTTACAACACATATACAATTCTCATTCAGAAATAAAGTCATATAAGCTGTTTGTTTAGAGAACTTTATCATTTAATTTAAAAGGTGTAGTCCACTGAAGTAAAGTTAAGAGTTTGTCAGTCAGTGATTTCAGGCCTCACATGTCTAAGCACCCTTCCCCCGACATCACAGTAGCACATCAGACTTTTACAACACATATTCAATTCTCATTCAGAAATAAAGTCATATAAGCTGTTTGTTTAGAGAACTGTATCATTTAATTTAAAAGGTGTAGTCCACTGAAGTAAAGTTAAGAGTTTGTCAGTCAGTGATTTCAGGCCTCACATGTCTAAGCACCCTTCCCCCGACATCACAGTAGCACATCAGACTTTACAACACATATACAATTCTCATTCAGAAATAAAGTCATATAAGCTGTTTGTTTAGAGAACTTTATCATTTAATTTAAAAGGTGTAGTCCACTGAAGTAAAGCTAGCAGTTTGTCAGTCAGTGATTTCAGGCCTCACATGTCTAAGCACCCTTCCCCCGACATCACAGTAGCACATCAGACTTTTACAACACATATACAATTCTCATTCAGAAATAAAGTCATATAAGCTGTTTGTTTAGAGAACTGTATCATTTAATTTAAAAGGTGTAGTCCACTGAAGTAAAGTTAGCAGTTCAGTCAGTGATTTCAGGCCTCACATGTCTAAGCACCCTTCCCCCGACATCACAGTAGCACATCAGACTTTTACAACACATATTCAATTCTCATTCAGAAATAAAGTCATATAAGCTGTTTGTTTAGAGAACTTTATCATTTAATTTAAAAGGTGTAGTCCACTGAAGTAAAGTTAAGAGTTTGTCAGTCAGTGATTTCAGGCCTCACATGTCTAAGCACCCTTCCCCCGACATCACAGTAGCACATCAGACTTTTACAACACATATTCAATTCTCATTCAGAAATAAAGTCATATAAGCTGTTTGTTTAGAGAACTTTATCATTTAATTTAAAAGGTGTAGTCCACTGAAGTAAAGTTAAGAGTTTGTCAGTCAGTGATTTCAGGCCTCACATGTCTAAGCACCCTTCCCCCGACATCACAGTAGCACATCAGACTTTTACAACACATATTCAATTCTCATTCAGAAATAAAGTCATATAAGCTGTTTGTTTAGAGAACTTTATCATTTAATTTAAAAGGTGTAGTCCACTGAAGTAAAGTTAAGAGTTTGTCAGTCAGTGATTTCAGGCCTCACATGTCTAAGCACCCTTCCCCCGACATCACAGTAGCACATCAGACTTTTACAACACATATTCAATTCTCATTCAGAAATAAAGTCATATAAGCTGTTTGTTTAGAGAACTTTATCATTTAATTTAAAAGGTGTAGTCCACTGAAGTAAAGTTAAGAGTTTGTCAGTCAGTGATTTCAGGCCTCACATGTCTAAGCACCCTTCCCCCGACATCACAGTAGCACATCAGACTTTTACAACACATATTCAATTCTCATTCAGAAATAAAGTCATATAAGCTGTTTGTTTAGAGAACTGTATCATTTAATTTAAAAGGTGTAGTCCACTGAAGTAAAGTTAAGAGTTTGTCAGTCAGTGATTTCAGGCCTCACATGTCTAAGCACCCTTCCCCCGACATCACAGTAGCACATCAGACTTTACAACACATATACAATTCTCATTCAGAAATAAAGTCATATAAGCTGTTTGTTTAGAGAACTTTATCATTTAATTTAAAAGGTGTAGTCCACTGAAGTAAAGCTAGCAGTTTGTCAGTCAGTGATTTCAGGCCTCACATGTCTAAGCACCCTTCCCCCGACATCACAGTAGCACATCAGACTTTTACAACACATATACAATTCTCATTCAGAAATAAAGTCATATAAGCTGTTTGTTTAGAGAACTTTATCATTTAATTTAAAAGGTGTAGTCCACTGAAGTAAAGCTAGCAGTTTGTCAGTCAGTGATTTCAGGCCTCACATGTCTAAGCACCCTTCCCCCGACATCACAGTAGCACATCAGAATTTACAACACATATACAATTCTCATTCAGAAATAAAGTCATATAAGCTGTTTGTTTAGAGAACTTTATCATTTAATTTAAAAGGTGTAGTCCACTGAAGTAAAGCTAGCAGTTTGTCAGTCAGTGATTTCAGGCCTCACATGTCTAAGCACCCTTCCCCCGACATCACAGTAGCACATCAGACTTTTACAACACATATTCAATTCTCATTCAGAAATAAAGTCATATAAGCTGTTTGTTTAGAGAACTTTATCATTTAATTTAAAAGGTGTAGTCCACTGAAGTAAAGCTAGCAGTTTGTCAGTCAGTGATTTCAGGCCTCACATGTCTAAGCACCCTTCCCCCGACATCACAGTAGCACATCAGACTTTTACAACACATATACAATTCTCATTCAGAAATAAAGTCATATAAGCTGTTTGTTTAGAGAACTTTATCATTTAATTTAAAAGGTGTAGTCCACTGAAGTAAAGCTAGCAGTTTGTCAGTCAGTGATTTCAGGCCTCACATGTCTAAGCACCCTTCCCCCGACATCACAGTAGCACATCAGAATTTACAACACATATACAATTCTCATTCAGAAATAAAGTCATATAAGCTGTTTGTTTAGAGAACTTTATCATTTAATTTAAAAGGTGTAGTCCACTGAAGTAAAGTTAAGAGTTTGTCAGTCAGTGATTTCAGGCCTCACATGTCTAAGCACCCTTCCCCCGACATCACAGTAGCACATCAGACTTTTACAACACATATTCAATTCTCATTCAGAAATAAAGTCATATAAGCTGTTTGTTCAGAGAACTTTATCATTTAATTTAAAAGGTGTAGTCCACTGAAGTAAAGTTAGCAGTTCAGTCAGTGATTTCAGGCCTCACATGTCTAAGCACCCTTCCCCCGACATCACAGTAGCACATCAGAATTTACAACACATATTCAATTCTCATTCAGAAATAAAGTCATATAAGCTGTTTGTTTAGAGAACTTTATCATTTAATTTAAAAGGTGTAGTCCACTGAAGTAAAGTTAGCAGTTCAGTCAGTGATTTCAGGCCTCACATGTCTAAGCACCCTTCCACCGACATCACAGTAGCACATCAGACTTTTACAACACATATACAATTCTCATTCAGAAATAAAGTCATATAAGCTGTTTGTTTAGAGAACTTTATCATTTAATTTAAAAGGTGCAGTCCACTGAAGTAAAGTTAGCAGGGTCAGCCAGTGATTATGTTTACATGGACAGTATAATCTAATTACTGACCTTATTCTAAATAATACAGTATTCAAATTAAGGTGTTTACATAAGTTGCTTTTAATGCCTTCATGTTCCCATTTTACATGTTATAGAATAAATCCATTAATTGCAGACATCATTAAATCCCCATGTTACTCCTGAACAACATAAAGTTCATCGTTGTTGTGATAGTATATTATTATTATTTTTTTAAATATTACGAAAGCTTAAAGTGCAGTTAATTATTTGTTATATGTGTTAGATGTAGGGTTGCTAACTTTGTCACCCTCACCAAATACAGGACAAAAGGTGGTCTGCTGCAGCAGTGCAGGCATGGTTTTGTGTGTATACAGTGTATTTTGTCCAAATGATAGCTAATCTCTTAATTAAAATTGTATAATAACTCTTATGCCTTGGCAACATACAATAGGTTTATTAACAGTTTGTTGGTACAGCAGGTACGTTTAACACAGTATTTAAATTGAACCATTACCTTATAAGACAAAACACTTGTGACTCCTGCACTAAGGGTAGTTAAACGTTATCCCCTTCATGTTCATCTTACATGTGACAAACTAAAACTAACATAGATTCAATGATTCTGTGAGCTGTAGTTTTGCAGAGTCAACTTCAAATACTTTAATTAAAACACACAGGATGTGAATTAGAAGTGTGAGAATGTCCAAGCAAAGTTGGAAATGTATGGTTGGGGCCTTTAAGATCGATTTATTATGCAGGTCTGGATCAGTGATCTCTTTGTAATTGAGACTGAGCATTTTAATTATGAAGATCTTTGCACAAATAATAAAAGGATAACATGAAATCATATTATATGACCCCCTTTAGCGTATACTGATTGTGTTTGAGATTATTCTCAAGTGTTCAGCACTGCTTGCTACTTGTTTGACTTCATGCGGTGCCGCATGAACAGACAGGTGAATGACCGCGAGAGCATTTCGATAGCAGTCCACTTTGTCTGAATTCTCAAATCACTCTTGTTGGATTTTGTTGTCATCTGCTTCTCAGTTGTTGTGGAGCCACATGAAGTCGAGCAAGCCTGTTGTATCAGTCACTGTTTAGATCAACGTAGCAGTCAAAAACAAGACATGGGAGGTCACATACAGGACAAAATCAATGAGACCCAAAATACGGACATCCCGACTAATACGGGACAGTTGGAAACCTAGCTAGAGGGCCTTTTCTGCTTGAAGCCATCTGTTTACAGCCAAACGGTTGACCACTGTGTGTGTATATGTGTCCTGTCACAAAACTCCCACATATTGTATTTGAAATGCGTGTAGGTCATGATGCACTTTGATAATGAAGCTAAAATATGAATATGAATTTGATTTGTGTTTACTTTGATTATGACTTTAGCCAAATAAGAGTAATTAAAAACCACTGTTTACATCATAGTTTCGCAGTATTGTTATTTGAATATTGTTGTGCATGTAAACATTGAAACCCACTTGTTTTAGCCACTGATGCTCCACATCACAGCAGCACATCAAACTGCTAACTTCACAACCAGAAGAAATGAACAGGAGATTTTGTGTCATTTGAGGTTATCAACATATAAACATGCTTTTCACACTGGAAAAGTTAACACCAGGTTATTCTAAACCCCGGGTTAACGGAATCCTGGGTTATCTGTTTCACGTGTCACACTGTTCGTGCTTAACCAGGGGTTAAGAGATAACCCTGGGTATTCATAATCTGAAGTTACACATTGTGTATTCCTAAACCCTAGGTCAGGTGTCTTAAACCCTGCTCATACACCTGTCTGTAATTATCAAGCAACCCTGAACACCTTGATTAGCTGTTTCAGCTGTGTTTAATTTGGGTCAAAAGTTATTATATTATATTTTTTACTTTATTTGTTTAAAAAAGCTTTGTTGCATGTTTAATTTTTATTAGGTAATAAAAAAGACAGTCCAATAAGATATTGTAGGTGGAGCAGTAAATGTTCTCAAGAAACAGAGCTTTCATTAAGCTGTTTTGTTGTATGTATTAAATGTTTTTAAAAGCACCTTCCATCAATTAATTTCCATGTGGATTTGTCTACATTTAGAGGAATCTCTCTGTAAATAGCAGTTGTTTTGGACAGTAGCACGAGGTGCTGTGCTGATCCCCTTGTCTGTGGCGTAACAGCAACAACACTAAGCTGTGTTCATACAGCGCTGCGCAGATCGAACAAGATATGACATCACAGTACCGCGAGATCAAACTTTCTCAATACGTGCTCTAATCGCTCACGCGATACTTCAACGTGACATGCTTTCGGCCTTCCTATCAACGACACTTTTACTACGCAAGTCAGCAGCAGTGGATTCGTTTCCCCGGAAATGCAGACACGTGATAATGACATCACCGCTGTTAGCCCCAATTTCCCGCGAAACAGACTACACGCGCCCATTAAAGGAGGAAAGGTGAGTTCAGTCCTATGTATAATAACATATTTGTGCAAAATATGAAAGATAAGCTGGAGTAACATACGATTTGTGAAATATTTTATCTTATTTGACGGTTTGTGGTCAAAAATATTATCTTCCCGAGTAGCCCATATCGATATTGGCATTGTTCAGTAAACAAACATTCGGTTACAGAGTAACATAACTTACTTTACTGATCTATTAATGTTGTCCATAAACGACTAAGTGCTTAGTAAAATTATGTGAAATAGCAGTAATAGATTGGGTAATTAGTAATTAATTCTTATTGTTTAATCTGAGTTTCAATCATGCGATTTTCTTATCATGCAAACAGTGGCACGAATAGCCACAGATATCTTTTAAAGATTTTAAATTGTGTATGTATAAGTTATCTAGAGTTGTGTATGTGTGTGTATATCTAAGCTATATGTATATTTACAAAAGTATACATGCATGCATATACATAAGTTAGATACATATGTTATACCATTTGTTTGCTATTTGGGTAAACAATTTTAGCAACCTTAATATTATGCTTGATTAATCGATTGATTCATTTGATTATTTTCAGTCATTGCATGTCACTGCAGTCGCTATGATGCTGGGTATACCAAGGCAGAAAAAACGAAAAAGACCTCAACAGGATGCTGAGCATCACATTACTTGTAAAACAGACAAGCCTGAGCTTTATGAGCAAGTTATCAGCAAATATAAAGGTAAGATAAATTCTGTAGTATAGATCGTTTTCTTTCATGTACGCAAATGTAAGTTGCAAAGCATAGTTTATTTGTATGTGCATACAAACTTTTGATGCATGCGCATTGCGACAAAATGCAACACATCGCCTGGGCTACCTACTTCAAAATCCGTCTGTGCATGCATGATGGAAATTGTGTCACGTGCACTCTACGTGGACTTTTGTGATAGATCCTGCTGACTTAAAGGGGCAATGAATCTGTCGATTTTATTGTTTTATACTGTTGTCTGATTCAAGTGGTTTTTCCATTCAAAAACATCAAAGGCAATAAATAATAGGTTATTTTGTAACATGGATTAGTTGCTCTCTGGATAATGGTTTGTTTGAAGGGGCGGCCCGCAGTGAAGACCTGGACGTAAACGCCCACTGCTATGATCCCTGTCATTACATGTGGGGAAATGTTTTAAAAACATTGATGTGTAAAAATAGCAGCCGAACACAAATGTTTGAGCTACAAAAGATTCTGGGTGCTAAAGATGATACCCATAAATGACAATACGTATAGTAAAGTATAAAAGAACTTTAAACTCAACGTGACTAAATTACCGTAAACAACACAAGTAAGCACGCATCAGAATCTAAACCGCGGCTGATAAATCCTTATGACTAACTTTGTATATTTCTATCGTTATATTACAGTCATATTGTTAAGTGTTGCACCTTTATTAATGGTTTAATGTTTTTAGTAAATTAAAACAGTCAAATATACGTGTTTAGACACTGATGTTACAACAGGACATATCAAGCGATCTTTTACTAAACAGTAGTGACGCGTAGTAACTTAAATAAAGTAAAATGTTTTACTCACTGTGTATACTGTTGTGTCATTCCTGCCAGATGCAATATTAGTGGTGCTTTTAATCACAGTTTCTCTGCAAATCCAGCACCGACTCATGGCTTCTTTACAAATGAATCCGTGGTACACAAAGTAAACAAACACTCCCCACCCGAGCTGGAACTTCTTCAAAAACAAACTTTAACCACGCATTCCTAATGTTATGTTCCAAGCCTCCGTTAAACAGCGTCTGTGTTCTTCCCATAGACGGTTCTTCCACAACCGAACACTCTGTTGGGCACTTATAACAGATCACCGCGTCAAAATAAAAGTCTCTTAGGAAACATGTTTTCAAAAGTCATTTTGGTTACATTTGGCAATCTTTAAAGACATGTTTACTAGGGGTGGCACGGTTCACAAAACCCTCGGTTCGGTTCGTATCACGGTTTATTGGCCACAGTTCACGGTTCTGTATGGTTCTTGTTGTTATTTTTACTTTTAATTTTTAACACTCCAGAAATGTATTATCTTATTAATGTAGTAATTATCCATAATTTAGGATACTTTATTAAAAAAGTTATATCATGTAATCATGCACAAACTGAATTTGACTTTAAGCACATTATTGAGACCCTCTCTGAGGAAAGCCAGGTGAGATTTTGATACAGCAAGAGGTAAGACATTGATGATTTCAACATGCTTTTCATTTATTTGGCAAAAAAAGGAGAATGTGTATATCCATCTTATGTGCCTTTTTATCACACAAAGATAACTTGCATTTATCAAACTGCCAACTTCAGTGTAGCTCTTAGATTTATTACTGAGAGGCTGCTTAAATACTGCAGAGAGTATATGTGCAGGAGAGAGAAACATAACGTTTACACCTGTAATATTTAAATCCGTCTCTCTTGTCCACTTTTGACCACTTCTGTCCTGATTACTTTGAGAGGCAATTTATGAAATAAGATCGCGCAACTTTCTCACGCTAGCAAAATGAAACTACGCGGAAATCAGCCGCTTTAGTTTTATCAATAAAAGGCTAAAAATAGCGCACGTTCACTGTGTTTTCGTGGCAGAAGTCAGAAAAGTCGTTCAGTACCTTAGCTTTGATAAATGGGCGGAGAGAAGGCAATCTTCTGTGGCTGTTCGAACACATTCAACCCATAGACTGCAGTTCTATCTATTGTTTTTTTCCACTGTCATCGTAGGGAACATGAAATAAAAAGTTTCCACACACCAAACTGGCGCGTCATCCAACTCCGGGCAGACTTCCTTTTCTCTCCAACTTGCCATTTCTACATGTAACATAACCTGCAGCACTCACTCTCCACACCAGTCAACTTTTCTTTCGCGAAAGGGAAACACGCCATCTGAGGCAAGGTCACATACAGGGCACGAGGCTATTGCGCATGCCATGAACCGTGCAACGCACACGCTCCGAACTGAACGGTTCGGATTTTTTTCAAGAACCGTGCCACCCCTTATGATTGTTGAGACACTGCATGGTTTGCTTTACCCCTGACCCACACATGTCACGCAAAGCTGTGGACGGGGCTACAAAAGTGGTCATTGTATATGGGTTTGGGGAGGTGTTTCAATTCTACTCTGACATCATATTTCAGCACATTCCTGAATAGACCATTTTCCTGGCTTGGTGCAAAAAAATGTTATATTTCAATAGCACAGACGGTTTCAGTTTTGAAACTTGCAGGATGTTCATTTAAGTATGATGACCTCTTATATAATAAATTATCAAGGTAAAATTTATTGTTTGATTCACCGCTCCTTTTAATCCAGCCGACAACAACAAAATGAAAGATCCAACTAGGGCTATGTCCAAAATTGTTGGATACCACAGATAAAACTTTAGATCTAGCTATTTTTATTATTGTTTTTGGATAAGAGCTCATGAAAATAATAATTCACTTTAAAGGAACAGCAGAACTTACTCGTATTTTTTTCTTTTTAGGACGTGGAGTTTTCACCACTGAAGCATTTTTTAGAGGTGATTTTGTCCTTGAATACAGAGGTGAACTTCTGACTTCAGAGGAGAGCCTTGATCGATCTAAACTCTACAATGACGTTGAGAACACATTCTTGTTTGATTTTCAGTGGCATGGCAAAAATTGGTGGTGAGTATAGAGTTATTGTCTTGAAGTAATAGGGCGGTTAAGGGTTAGTTCACCAAAACTCCTGGGTCCTGGTTATCCTCGTCTCTGCACATTTGGTATGACGCACTCAGTACCCAGCTGATGATTTTTATTGTGTGTAAAAAAGCAGACACAAAGGGGCAGTTTACCATACAGGGTTTAGATTAATCCAGGACTAGGGCTTAGTAATATTAGGACATTTTACAAAAAAAAAACATTGCTGTGCATCTTGTGATAAAAACAGTGGCACTGATATGTTAAAGAGCACCTATTGTTTTTAAATTTCCTTTGGTGTGTAAGTGTGTATTAGTTCATGTTAACAATATGCAAAAGTTACAAACCCCAAAGTAAACCATGACGCGAGTTATCGTCTCCAACGTAAATCTCTTTTCTTGGATTACAACAAACACACGGATTGTAGGCAAAAGGTTTACTTCCTGGGATTGGTGATGTAGAAATTATCATAATTCATCCTGCTTCGAACTCAGCCTGTAAGTTAACTCCTGTTAGTAACTGAATCTTTCAATCATGGTAAGAAGTCTCACGTTTCCAGCTGACAGAGCTAATCAGACCAATCACAACATACAGATTAGTTGATCAATTAGGCACACAGCTCTTCAAATCCGTGCGTTTCAGGAAGAGAGTGAAATCTGGAAATACAAAAATAAACCTTATGTTTAAAATAATGTGTTTTTTAACCATAAACCACATGAACACATTATATTATACCAAATACACAAAATAATATTGTTTTTAGCAATGAAAAAGGCGCTCTCTAAGATATCTCGGTGCAAGCTGTTTTCTGTTCAGACAATTCAAACTTGTATTTAAGTCTGGGAATAGACTTTAGCCCTGTTCAGGAATCTGCCCCAAAATGTGTAGAGCAGACCATATAACCAGACCCACTGATGTAAAATGCCTTAAAGCCCAAAAAACTCATTTTGATTTCATGTAGTTGTTAAGATATGTTTACAGAAGTTACTCTTACGAGGTACAGGCATAAAGGAAACAACTGCTGTACAAGATTACAAATCAGTCTCTTATGCTTGGTGGTATTTTTATGTATTTATAGCATGGATGCATCCAAGGAAGATGGGTCCTTGGGAAGACTTGTAAATGATGAGCACAGAAATCCTACATGCAAAATAAGAACTGTTGAAGTGAACAAAAAACCTCATCTGTGTCTTTTTGCTGTACGAGATATTCAACCAGGAGAAGAAATCACTTACAGTTATGGAGATTCAGATTGGCCTTGGCGAGCTAAGGTACTGTCAAGTATATCCTAAGAATCTTTAACAATATTTCATGATGACATTTTTCTCTTATGCTGATTTGATACCATATGATTGTGTTCTCATATTTCTCAAATCTTTCATTTAGGTATCATCAACAGAATCCAGTGATAAAAGTCCAGTCAGCAGTTTGGATTTGCAGAAATTGGTAAGTACACAAAACACCTATATTCGGGTTCTATACAGTCATGTGGGAAACTAGCAATTTGAGAGGTTTTTGACATATTGGACAAGCATTTAATCCTCTGTGAAACAATGCCACAACTTCTAAATCGTGCATTTTTTTAGTAAACTTATTCTTGTTTGTTTTTTTTAAACGGAGGAATACTGACAGATTTAAAAAGTAGGTTCAGCTAAAGTTACTTTAGGACAGATGAACGTGTACCTTATATTACTGCATCTCACTGTCTTTTATACATCACAGTATAAAACAAAACCATACAAAAGCTTAGCAAATACAGTACAAAATTTACCCCCTAACTCTTCTTTTCTGACTTTCAGTTCCATCAGGCTCCTCCTGTTTCCTCATCTGCCCTGTATAAGGTGTACATCAATGAACCACATAAGCAAGTTGAGCCACAACAGTCAGGCAAAGCAAGAACATCAGAGGATAAAATGGTAACCATTCTATACATGCAGAAAGTATCTTAGGCTGTTTACTTCATCAGATAACTAGTAACACTATATGGACAAAAGTATGGGACGGCAAATTCTAGTGAACATATTTAACTACTCATTTCTGTGAGCACAAATCTTAAAGGAACATGCCCACATTTTGGGAATTTAGCTTATTCACTGTATTCCCCAGAGTTAGATAAGTCCATACATACCTTTTTCATCCCCGCGCTTGCCCTAACTCTGTCTGACGCACCCCCGCTAGCTTAGCTTAGCACAAAGACTGGAAGTAAATGGCTCCGGCTAGCATACTGCTCCCAATAAGGTACAAAATAATGCGAACATTTTCCTATTTATATGTTGTGATTTGTATAGTCACACCGTGTACAAATAACTTGGTCATATGAGACACAGCCATCTTTTAATCATTTACATACTGGTAACTATATTCTCAGAAGACAAAGCACTGCTACTTGAGTGATTTGCTCACAGAAATCTAGTGGTGAGGAGCAGAGAGTTCCCTCAGAGTCACTCCGCCCATGTTCCTATTTAAACATATAAATAGGAAAATGTTGGCATTATTTTGTCACTTGTAGTATGCTAGCTGGAGCCATTTACTTCCAGTCTTTGTGCTAAACTAAGCTAGCGGGGGCTGCGTCCAACAAAGTTATGGCACGCACGAAGATGAAAAAGGTATTTATGCACTTATCTAACTCTGGGGGATACGGTGAATAAGCTAAATTCCCAAAATGTGGGCGTGTTCCTTTAATGCTACAGCATATAATGATATTTTCCAAAATTGTGTGCGTTTAATTTTATAGCAGCAGTTCGGGCAGAGCTCTTTTCTATTCAAACATGACAATGGTCCCACAATCGATTTTGTGTTTTAAAGACATTCAAGTCTTTAGTAAATCACAACAGTCGTTATTTAACAAAATGATGGTTTGAGCTGGCACAAGCTGTTAGTAAATCTGGCCCATAGACTCTTCTTACTTTATGTGCTATATCTTTTCTAACAGATTTATGGAAGACTCTTAAAGGAATAATCTACTCATTTTCAATATTAAACTGTTATTACCTTAACTAAGAATTGTTGATACATCCCTTTATCATCTGTGTGCGTGCACGTAAGCGCTGGAGCGCGCTGCGACACTTCGATAGCATTTAGCTTAGCCCCATTCATTCAATGGTACCAATCAGAGATAAAGTTAGAAGTGACCAAACACATCAACGTTTTTCCTATTTAAGACGAGTAGTTATAAGACCAAGTTTGGTGGTACAAAATAAAACGTAGCGCTTTTCTAAGCGGATTTAATAGAGTAACTATATTGTATGGCGGAAGAGCACTTTTGGGAGTACTTCAACTCGGCGCAGTAACACTCTCCCTCTCCCATTATGAGAGGGAGAAGGGGAGCGCATTTTTCAGGCGAGTCGAAGTACTCCCAAAAGTGCTCTTCCGCCATACAATATTCCTCTATTAAATCCGCTTAGAAAAGCGCTACGTTTTATTTTGTACCACCAAACTTGCTCTTATAACTACTATATATAACTTTATCTCTGAGTGGTACCATTTGAATGAATGGGGCTAAGCTAAATGCTATCGAAGTGTCGCAGCGCGCTCCAGCGCTTACGTGCACACACTCAAATGATAGAGGAATGTATCAACAATTCTTAGTAAAGGTAATAACATAGTTTAATATTGAAAATGAGTAGACTATTCCTTTAATCTAAACCAGAGCACTTGAAATTAAGCGATATTTTATATTTACCTTTTATTTTCTATATTTTTGATTGGTTTTGCCTAATGTCTTTGAGTGTCACAGCTTTTAACATTATGTACATTTTACTTTTATTTTAAGTTAAATACCTTTTCATATATCCTCAGAAACTCAAAGATTGCCATGAGCGCTTTAACAGAGCACAAATTAAAACGAAAAAGACTGCCATAGAGCAATCACAAGAATATTTCATGGTGAGTAATATTTGGATATGATCATCACATTACTTGATTAGCACCTCAGTCAATTAAGACTTTATTATTTAAAGTGTTAATAGTCGTTGAACAGTTTCCATGCTGCTTTTATTTTTAACTTTTTTTCAATTATACTTTTAAAGTTACAGACAGTATTATAGCATACACATTTAATGCACCGTCTTAGGCACCATGTGCTATGTCTACCTCTGTAAAAGCCTTATTGCCCTCATACCCTTCTCCTTCTCCTGTGCAGCCCTCATCACCTGTGAAGACCACATCCTCGTCCTCTTCTCCTGTGCAGCCCTCATCACCTGTGAAGACCACATCATCGTCCTCTTCTCCTGTGCAGCCCTCATCACCTGTGAAGACCACATCATCTTCCTCTGCCTTTGTGCAGCCCTCATCACCTGTGATGACCACATCATCGTCCTCTTCTCCTGTGCAGCCCTCATCACCTGTGAAGACCACATCATCGTCCTCTTCTCCTGTGCAGCCCTCATCACCTGTGAAGACCACATCATCGTCCTCTTCTCCTGTGCAGCCCTCATCACCTGTGAAGACCACATCATCTTCCTCTGCCTTTGTGCAGCCCTCATCACCTGTGATGACCACATCATCGTCCTCTTCTCCTGTGCAGCCCTCATCACCTGTGAAGACCACATCATCGTCCTCTTCTCCTGTGCAGCCCTCTACACCCTTGCCCTGTGCTGCTTCCACCCCTGTGATTTCCTCATCAAAGGTGTCTGAGACACTGTCTTTAATGGAGGTGGGTAATTGAGATTAGTAAAGACGGTTTAATGTGAATTCACAGAATATTATTATCATCTATGTCATGGTGTAAAAAGATTTTATGATACAGTTGTATTGTACAGCGTTTCTGTTTGTGATTATCAAACCGTGCCAAGTGTGCCATCTACTAAGGCCTTATTTGCTGAGCTACAGTTTGAAATATATCTAGTTGAAATAACTGTTTTTTTACTCTTAAGTGTTTTATTTTTTTAATTATTATTATTTACATTTAATTATTATATACAATTTTATGTACATTAGTTTTGTTTTTTCTTTTTCCAGATGCACTCATTAAGGCAATCAAGAAAAAGACAGGTTTGTAATTAACCATGCACTTTATATGCTTAAATGAGTTCCTCTTGTTGAAAATCAGTTGGATTCTGGCAGTTGTCTAGAAGTTTTTAAACATTTAGTTAAAGAAATAATTTTGCATGATTTAAGAAAGTGTAACATTTTTCTCATTTAGTATTCTGGGAGTGCCTACAGTGATTCAGATGTTACGGATTACAGTGATGTTGACTACATACCCCAGTTCAGCTCAGATGAATCAGATGGAAGTGCTTCTGGACAAAGCAAGGCTGAAAGGAGTTCAGATGGATCAAACAATAAGTCTGAATGTAGTGATCCTAGACCCAACAAACGTTTAAGACATACTAAATCACCCCTTTCAAAAAGGAAAGCTGAAGAGGCAGGTATTTCATCTGCCAATTGTATGACAGCAATGTCATCAAAAAGGATGAAATGCCAAACTGAAGAGACCGAAACCTCCTCTGACAAAAAGACTTTGGTTCAGTCAATGCCATCACCACAAAAAAAGAGCAGGTCATATAACAAAAAACAGTATTGCCTTTATTGCTCTAAGCCATATGCAAAAATGGCAAGACACCTTGAGTTTGTACATCGCAATGAAGTAGAGGTTGCAAAGGCTGTAGCTTTCCCAAAACGTTCCAAAGAACGAAGAGTCCAGTTAAACCTTCTTAGAAAAAGGGGCAACTTTGCCCACAACACAGATGTGGTGAGAAAAGGGGAAGGTGAGATGATTGCCTGCTACCGTCCAAAAAAGTGCAAAAACCCCAAAGAATTTATCCACTGTATTCACTGTCAAGGCCTTTACAACAAGCTCAGCCTATGGAAACACATTAAAAACTGTCCACTTAAACCGAAGGATGATGAAGCTCAGGGCAGAAAAAGAGTAAGATCTCTTTGTGCCTTAAAAACACCTGTTGGCTTAGAGGTGAGTAAAGGTTTCAAGAAAGTACTTTCCCTGATGAACTATGACGAAGTTTCACGGGTGATTCATAGTGACAGATGCATCATGCAACTGGGAGAGCACATGTTTAACAGGATGGGATCTGATGTGACCAAACATGACTACATCCGACAGAAAATGAGAGAAGTTGGCAGACTTCTTCTTGAAGCAAGAAGGATAACCCCACTGAAAACAATGGAGGACTTCATGATACCAGCAAACTTCAAACATGTCATATCAGCTGTGAAAGTTGTGTCTGGCTTTGACGAAGAGAAGAACTCTTACCGCATTCCCTCTTTAGCCCTCAAACTTGGACATTCTTTAAAAAAGATCTGTAGCATTGTTGAAAGTAATGCGATGATGTATGGAGACCATGAGCGTGCGGAGTGTGCTCGAGACTTCAGAAAAGTACACGAAGCAAGGTGGAATGAATACATTTCTGCTGGTGCTATAACTACATTGAAGGAAGCCAAGTGGAATGCACCACAGATCATTCCTTTCACTCAGGATGTCAAAGTCCTGCACGCACATCTAGAAAAGAAACGGGATAAATTCCTTAATAAACTTAAAAACTGCCCCTCTGCAGACAGCTATGCTGCTTTGGCCAAAGTCACACTCTCCCAAGTTATCATGTTCAATAGACGAAGAGAAGGTGAGGTGTCACGGATGCTTTTGTCAGCTTTTCAAAGCCGGGATTCTTCTGAGCTGCATGAAGACATAGCCATCTGTCTTTCTGAGTTCGAGAGGAAGCTGTGTAAACACTTTACCAGAGTAGAGATCCGTGGTAAGCGAGGGAGAAAGGTCCCTGTCCTCCTCAAACCTTCATTGGTTTCTGCCATGGAGCTGCTTGTTGAAACACGTGAGGCTTGTGGTGTCCCAAATGAGAATCCTTTTATGTTTGCCAGATCTGGTGCAATGTCTGCCTACAGAGGAGGAGAGTGCATAAGTAAAGCTGCTCGTGAATGTGGCATTAAGAATCCTGAAGCTCTTTCCTCAACCAGGCTCAGGAAACACATAGCTACCATGTCAAAGATTCTCAACCTTGATGAAAATGAAGCAGATCAACTGGCTGATTTTCTCGGTCACGATATAAGGATCCACAGACAGTATTACCGGTTACCAGAGGGGACATTGCAGCTGGCAAAAATGAGTAAGGTCTTAATGGCAATGGAGAAAGGAACACTGTCCAGCTTTAAAGGAAAGAGACTTGATGACATTGAAATCGACCCAAATGGTATGTATGAAATTAGATTTTTGTGCGAGTCTGTGCTTTATATATTTGCAAATCTGTATTTATCTTTCATCATCTTTTGCAAAAAATACATTGACAGATTCCTTTTATTGTTATAGAGCAACTTGAGGCTGAAGGTGATACAATGTCAAGTGATGAAGAGGATTGTAGTGACCTACCTCAGACAACATCACCAGTACCAGCAGAGACTGATCAACCATCTGCTTCACAGAAAGATCAAGGTAAAAAAAATCTTTAAACTACACAAACAGCAAGAAATGACAAACCCTGAATTACTAAATACAATACCTATAGGCAACAGTAGCAAGACAGGAGCTTTTCAAAATTTGAGTTTGTTGTACAGTCAGTTTGAAGAAATAGATAAACATATATTATGTGATTTGTCATTTATTCACTAATTCTGCCTACACTGTAAAAACCTGCAATGAAATTCACATACACAGTATGATTTTTATTTACATTGTTATATTTTAATGCATCAATGCAGAATATTTAATTATAAAAAGGATTTTACTATACAGCTGTAATATGGTAAATTGGGTATATACAAGTCTTAGAAACAGTAATATGTGCCCCGTCACGGAAACCAGTGACACAAGTCGGCAGAACAACTTTTGAGCTAATGATAGAAAAGCATTTTTATATTTTTTGCAGAATCTGTTGAGATCACCAGACTTGTGTCCCTACTTTCCGTGTTCGGTCACATATCTAAAAATTACAATGTTGGCGTTTTGGTGTAATATCAATTTCTTTTTAGTAGTGCTGCAACGACGCATCGACGTCATCGATTACATCGACTACGAAAATACGTCGACATGGGTAGAAAGCGTCGACGCGTCACGCTGTTTACATTCATCTCGCGTAATGGCTGCTTCTGCTCCTCGAAGTGTTTTCCATACATTGATTTGTTTGTGTGCGCCACAAAATCAACAATGGTCGCAACATTTACATTTTTATTTTCATTTAAAACGGCTTAATTTATTGTTGTGAGCGCTCAGTGGTGCCTCTCTTGTGCACGTGCGCTCTCTCTCTTTCTCTGCGTGAAGCCCCTAGACAGCGCCTCTCATACATGACACTGAGTGAAAGAATTAAAAGTTGGCTGTGTTTTCCGTGCGGATTCCTCTGTGTACTTGCATTTTCACGTAAACATCAGATGTTACTGACAGAGAAGACGACTGATTCGAGTTTATCATGAAAGGTTAGCAGTGTTTTCCCACACACACTGGTTCTCTATGTGCTTGTGTGCGAGCTCTCTCCTATGCCCGCGCATGTCTTCTGTAGTAACTCTGTGTAATGGCAATTTTTTTAATTTGCGCCAAATTGTCTGCGATGTCGCGTTTATAAATAAAAATTTTAGTAACTTAGTAGTTAAAGTAACAGCTGGTTGAATTAAACACAAGGTTATTGGGTCATGTTTTGTCACTATTTTAATAGTCTTTGGGGTGGTTTCCTGGACAGAGATTAGTTTAAGCCAGGACTAGACCTCAGTTTAATTAGGAAATATAATTAGTTTAAACAAACATGCCTTACTAAAAACATTACTTGTGTGCACTTTGAGGCCAAACTAAGGGCACTGATGTATTTAAAGATATGTCAGTGGAAGATGTTTTCAGTTTGGACAGCTCTTATATTTATTTTAGTCTAGGACTAGTCTAATCCCTGTCTGCGAAAACGCCTCAATATGTCTGACAACAGATAATATGTGAAAATAGAATTCAGTTGTGTTAAAATACAATAAAACAAACAATGACTGTCAGATCAGACAGAGAGAAGAAAACAGATTATCCAACAGATTAAATAGCAAATCAAAAAAAGAACACTTTATTAATAAAAAAAATAATCGTTAGAGTAGTCGACTAATCGGAAAAATAATCGCTAGATTAGTCGACAGAAGAAATAGTCGTTAGTTGCAGCTCTACTTTTTAGTGATCTGGCTCCCAACTGCATGAAATTTGCTTTTCAAGCTACTTTGTTTGAACTTGAAATGTCAAAGTTCAATATCTATGTAGATGTTCCTCTGTGTGGCCAGGTTATGTTTCCTCATGTCATATTCTCAAGGGGCTTCATTAATATGGGTATAATATTTAAATTACTATAGTTTTCATTCGCCACATTTATCAACACCCCTTCATTTGTGTGATGGAATTGGCCAGATGAAAGTTTAATGAATCACACATGAGTGGTGTTGTAAGATTATGTTTGCGCATGGATCTGCGCTTGTTTCTACATTTGATTGATAAATAAATCCCATTGAATTTAGTTGTAATAAGGATATGATTTTTCACTTTATAGGTTCATCAATACCTTCGAAAAGAAAATGGGAAGAAGTTGAGGTAAAAGCTGTTGAAAAACACATGATGAAGTTCATAAAGACATGCAAAGTTCCTGGTAAGCAAGACTGCGAGAGATGCATTCACGCAGAGCCAGAAGCCTTGAAGGAACGTACGTGGACTGGTGTGAAAAATTATGTGCGAAACAGGATCACCACTTTAAAAAAACAGGGTGGATTATAGGGGAGCAAATTAAAAACACTTTTTTTCTTTTTACTGTAATAAACAGAGCATGGTGAGGAAAAGTTGCCATGTTACAAAAACATAAAATAATGTATCCTTTTCTAGAATAACTTTTTAACATGTTTAGGGCTGCAAAATGATGAATTATGACTAATCGTTTGCAGAATAAAAGTTTTTTTTTACATCATATGTGTGTATACTGTGTATAATAATTATCTATATATAAATACACACACATGCATGTTTATATTTAATAAATATTTACATGTGTATATACATTTTTATGTTTATATGTAATTTATATTATATAAACACTTAAAATATAAATAGATTTTGTTTCTTCAAATTATACATTCATGTGTGTGTATGAGCTACATAATTATTATACACAGTAAACACATATATGATGTAAACAAAAGCTTTTCTTCTGCAAACGATTCATCATTTTGTATGTTTGTAATATATAATAGGTTCCTTTCAGACAAACTGTCTTTATACTTTACACATCATGCTCTGTTTTTTAAAAATGAGTGAAAATAGTAAGGAAGAGTAAAGGTGTATGAAGAGGGAGAATTTGTTTGAGTACAGGAGGAAACAGAATATTAATGAGGTAAGCAAGACAGGAGAAGAGAGAGGATTGAATGTAATGGTAAGACGATAATTTCTGTAAAAAGCTGAGGAAAGCAAAAAGAACAAGCTGCACTGACAAATGTCTCATTTTCATTCTTTGTTTACATGCATGTTTACATGTTGTTATATGTTTACATGTTGCTATTTTTTCTGTCAACATATTCTGTTCTATATGCACTTTTAAAATATGTCAGTATTGTTTATTTCCTTTAATTGTAATTACAATTGTTCAATGTAGACAGAAGTTAATTGAGTGAACTGAAAGTAAAGAGATAAAAGGAGGAGCAAAGGTTAAAGAGAAGAGGGAGGAGCAAAAGGAAAGTGAAGTGGGAGGAGCAAGGTAGAAGGCAAGAAAGTAAAGGTGAAGAAAAGAGTGAAAGAGTTCATATCAGTTTCATTGATTATACTGTCCTATATTTTATACTGACACTTTTATTGGCAAACTAAAATGCACTTAACTTTTAAGTAACTGTGTTTATGGTTAAGTGCTGTTACCGGTATTGCCTAAAACTTCTGACATTTATAGCATGCATTTGCATGTTAAATAAATGGTTTGGAAGTCATTTTTCCTTGTTTTCTTGTAGTCCTCAAAGTGACTTAAAATCTGAGTTTGTGTATGACTAGAGACCCAGAAGTGACCTAAAATCTGAGTTTGTGTATCAACCAAAGTCCCCAAAGTGACTTAAAACCTGAGTTTGTGTATCAACCAAAGTCCTCAAAGTGACTTAAAACCTGAGTTTGTGTATCAACCAAAGTCCTCAAAGTGACTTAAAACCTGAGTTTGTGTATCAACCAAAGTCCTCAAAGTGACTTAAAACCTGAGTTTGTGTATCAACCAAAGTCCCCAAAGTGACTTAAAATCTGAGTTTGTGTATCAACCGAAGTCCTCAAAGTGACTTAAAATCTGAGTTTGTGTATCAACCGAAGTCCTCAAAGTGACTTAAAATCTGAGTTTGTGTATCAACCGAAGTCCCCAAAGTGACTTAAAATCTGAGTTTGTGTATCAACCAAAGTCCCCAAAGTGACTTAAAATCTGAGTTTGTGTATCAACCACAGTCCCCAAAGTGAGTTAAAATCTGAGTTTGTGTATCAACCAAAGTCCCCAAAGTGACTTAAAATCTGAGTTTGTGTATCAACCAAAGTCCCCAAAGTGAGTTAAAATCTGAGTTTGTGTATCAACCAAAGTCCCCAAAGTGAGTTAAAATCTGAGTTTGTGTATCAACCAAAGTCCCCAAAGTGACTTAAAATCTGAGTTTGTGTATCAACCAAAGTCCCCAAAGTGAGTTAAAATCTGAGTTTGTGTATCAACCAAAGTCCCCAAAGTGAGTTAAAATCTGAGTTTGTGTATCAACCAAAGTCCCCAAAGTGAGTTAAAATCTGAGTTTGTGTATCAACCAAAGTCCCCAAAGTGAGTTAAAATCTGAGTTTGTGTATCAACCAAAGTCCCCAAAGTAACTTAAAATCTGAGTTTGTGTATCAACCAAAGTCCCCAAAGTGACTTAAAATCTGAGTTTGTGTATCAACCAAAGTCCCCAAAGTGACTTAAAATCTGAGTTTGTGTATCAACCAAAGTCCCCAAAGTGAGTTAAAATCCGAGTTTGTGTTTCAACCAAAGTGAATTTATATTATGTTGTTGTGTATGAATTGAGTTGTGTATGACCAGACTGCCCAAAGTGACTTAAAATATGAATTTGTGTATCACCAGAGTCTTGGATTTCAAGAAAGCAATCATTTTGGTCTATTGACATTAACTAGGCCAGTGGTTCTCAACGTTATTCCTGGAGGCCCACTGCTCTGCACATTTTCTAAGTCTCCCTTATTTAACACACCTGATTCAAATCATTAGCTCATTAGTAGAGATCACCATGAACTAAACTAAGTCTGTCAGATAAGAGAGACATACAAAATGTGCAGAGCAGTGGGTCTCCAAGAATGTAGTTGAGAACCACTGAACTAGGCAATTCCTGTCTTATGTATGTTGAAGTAGTATATATTCATAAAATCAGCTTACCAATCAATAATCACTAAATAATAGAAGAACTTAACTGTAACCGCTGTATATCTGCACTAGGCTGTTTTCAAGTCAGTATTTGAACTTTGAATTGTAATGTTGCTTATTAGAGTGAGTCATATACATCATAATCTTAGAGTCCTCAAAGGTTAACATAATCAGAGTTTGTGTATCACCATTGTCCTCAAAAGTCGACTAGATCAGAGTTTGTGTTTGTCCTCAAATTGGACATAAAAAATACTGTCCCCAAAGTGAAGGCAAAATGTCAGGTCTGGAAAGACAGCTTTTATTGAAAATATCAACTGATATCTGTAATGAGGGCATTTCCAGTAGTGCAGGGATATCTTTATTTTGTCTCTAGACCCTTCAGAAAGGGGTGTACCCAAAGGTAGGGTGTTCAGTCATACGTCCCCACTTGGTAGATAAGTAGGTATGTGTGTGTGTGTGTGTGTGTGTGTGTGTGTGTGTGTGTGTGTGTGTGTGTGTGTGTGTGTGTGTGTGGTACAGAAAGAAGTATGCTGCTCTGACCTGTCTTTGTGGATTCTTAAGAAATTGAGCATTTTTACATGTCTGTTTTAAGCCAGCTATGTTATGAGTCAGATAAAGTAGCACACTGATTTCATTGTAATTAGCAAATGTAAAAAATGTATTGCTGAAACATGCAACAAAGACTGTAAACTATGCAGTACTGAATTGCAGAGTTACATCATTAAAAATGTTTCACCATTTCCGAGTTAGGATTTTTTAGGAGGGCACATGGCCTCGCCCCTAACACAATCGCAAGCATCCATTTAGGTTGCAGTGGTATTTGATAGTTGAGATAGATAGCAGCTTTCCCGTAAGTGGGCTAGGTTTCAGCATTGACAGTGGACACGCCCCCACCGCTTAAGAGCAGAGAATGCTGCCTATTTTTTCAAGATTTTGATCACTTATTTTAGGGCTGACAAAAGATTAATCTCATACAAAATTAAAGTTTGTTTTTGCATAATATATGTGTGTGCACTGTGTGTAATTATTTTGTATATATAACACAAATGCAAGCACATATTTCAGTGGCTCCAGAAAAACGCGACTATGCGATCGAATGATTCAACGAATAATCAGCCAAAGTCCACATATTATTGTGGGGGATGCATTTTTTCATATACGCCGCACTTTCCCAGCATTAATTGCAGATATCCGTGCGCAAAATATGCAGGCTTGCATGATTTCAAAATCCCCCACATTTTCATAGCAAAAATCATATATCTTTGCAGAAAGTAAAAAATGTGCAGCCATGTCCCTGTTGCCATGGGAACGTTATGAAGTGACGTGATTACGTGACGTGAACATCATTGAAAAGCTGCAAAAGCTGCAAACAGTTTTTGCAAGTTCCCCAAAGTTTATCGCATAAAATTGCATAAATATCCTGGATATTCCATCGCATTTTTAAGAAAAGGATTTTTGCCCGCAACAATCAGAAAAAAAACCCTCAAATTCTCTGAAATGTGTGAACCTGTGACAACTTAAAATGGCAAACACATCAAACTGTGCATAATCTGAAGAAACAATAAAAAACTTTAGAGCCCTAAGTTTATTTAAATGGCTATCATGCACCAAAAAAACTTAACAATTGTTTATTTAATTGTGGCTTTATCATATTCATAGTGTTCTGTAATAAAATTTTCTTCAATAAAGAAGATTATCACAATGTCTTATTTGTTTTATTACAAAGCCATCATATCACTTAAGAAGTCTGAATATAATACAGAAATATTACAGGCTAGTCTTACGCCGCATTCACACGGGGCGTAAGCGTTGACGCTTCCCATTCACTTTTAATGGGTGACGTCAAGCCTTCCGTTAAGCGTTAACGCTGACGGACCGTGTGAATGCGGCGTCAATGTTCTTTTAACTCTTTCCTCACCATTGACAAGTTAACTCAAAGAGTTTTTCGGGCAATCCGTATTTCCGCTTTTATCCAGGTGGTGCTCTTACCCAACTTATAAAACCCAAAAGTATTCCCTTCGGGCAAACAGTTCAAACTCTGTGTATGTTTTTAACATCGCTCTATCAAAAGCCCTTCACAAAAATGCAATTATCTCAGCTTTTTGCTCAAAATTTGGTCTTTTTGAAGAAACCTACCCATATTTGAGAGGTAAAAAGAAAACAAACGAAGGTAGGATGAAACTTTTTTTTTTAAAGCAGATGGGCTGTTCTTTCATTTGATATATTTTATGTTTATATCTTTAACGAAAAACATTTTCTGGAAGGCATTAAACTTTTGTGAAAATCATAAAAAGGCCTGCGCTGACTGGCAACTTTTTATAAACGTTGGTGGGGAAAGAGTTAAAGTTCTTTTAAGGTCGTTTGTCTTCTTTGGAGCTTAACACCAATGCTCACTCATAAAAAATCTATGTGACAATGTGTTCAACAGACAAAACAACAATCAACCAGTTTGTAACAGCATGATGACGACTAAATAATTGGATTTTAACTACTTTTTTTAATAAATTGTTTGTTTTCCTTTTCAGTGAAAGCCAAACTACTCTTTCCATTCTCTTATAAATGTTGTAGCACTGGCTGATCAATGATGGCATTTAGAAATGGACATTTTCAATTACTGCTACTCGCCCAATGATCTGAAAAAAGCTATAAACACAGACTATAAGTCTTTCTAAATGATTGATCGCTTCATCGCTTTCAATTTGCACACTTCAAGGCTTGTTGCCTTACCGTATTTAGAAAAGTCAGTGGCCTGGCGGGAGATCCTGTGTATGTCTGTCATTTCTCATTTACATGGTTCATTATGGCATGATGCTTGGGAATAGGCAAAAAATCTGATTAATGAAAGGACGTCATATCTAAAGTGTCAGTAGTGACTGACAGATAGAATGAGATAAATGAGAGTAATTAAAGTGATAGCTCATCCAAAAAAAGAAAACTTTATCATTACTTACTCACTTTCATGTCGTTTGATCCCACAATGTCTTTCTTTGTTCTTTAGAACCCAAATGCAGAAGTGTTGTATTGCGTTTAGTTACTATGGGAGTTGATGATGCATTCAAGCTTCAAATTGACTGAAAATTGTTGCATACAAAAAGGTTTCGGAACAACAAACTAAAATATCCATTATTTTACCAGTCTTTCAGTGCACATTATTTGTGTCGGAACTGTTGTTTTGGCCGTTTTAGGATGTTTACTTTTAATTAATGTGATACAGTAGCAATATCCAAAACAAGGAAGTAGAGGAGTAAATGTCTTCAGGACACTTAAAATACATAACACACATTGGGTGGAGTTGTTTATTTAACACCTTTGGCTCATTTTGAAGTTTAAATGGTTTTCTGATTAACATCTTGGTCACCATCCACTTTCATAGTAATTTTTATCTGCATTTGGTTTCCGATGAAGAAGTAAAGACATTGGGGGTTCAAACGTCATAAAATTTTTGGTAAACTATCCATTTAAGAGTCGCAGTCAATGGTTCTTAACTACTGTCTCCCATCAGCCTTGCAACTCAATGTCAAAACATGAGCGCTATATACATAGATGTTATCACACAATACCATGGCTGTTAATTGATTTGGCTTCGTTATTGTATCCGGCCATTGGTTTTCATGTGAGAAAAGTTAATAACACAGTGAACTTGTTTTACACTTCTGCATGCATGAGGGTAATGTGCTATGTTACCCTTTGACTTTAATTAATAATGGAAATAATTCACAAAAAAAAAGTGAAGACAAGGCCAGTAAACACTGACAAAAATACTGTGCATATGATCACATTTTTCCACACGTTGTCTTGGGAAAACAAGGATATGTAAAAGCATTCCTTACTGCTATTTACTGCTCCAGTAAGATCCAAAAAAGCATTCCGCTAGCCGTCAACAGTTGTTAAAGCTGTAGTGTGCTATAAGCATCAACATCGCAAAAAATTATGTTTTCAAGTTTCCCAAAAAATTCACATCTGCCACTGGATTGACTAAAAGGTTAATGTTTTGAAACATTATACAGCCATAGTGTTTACAGTACACGTCTTGGGTAAATCAGCTTATGAATGGTTTATTTAAAGTTGTCTTTGCATTTTACATCGTGAAAATATATCAACATGATTAAAAAAATGCATACTTCACCCTAAATAAATCCAAGTAAATTTGTATGTGGTTAATATTGGTCTTGATTTAGCAATCATTCTCTTGTTATAATGTTCATGCTTTCACAAAAAAAAACATGTGCTTGCATGTGTACTATTCAATAACGGTGCCGATCAACAAGATTATGGTGTCTTGAAATTCGTGAGAACACGAGGTTTCTTTTTAAAAACAGGAACAGAGAAAAATGTGTGAGAGAAATAAAAAAAGTATGTGTGATAGAGCAAGAGAGACAGAATGATATGGATGAATAATTTACCCTTATGCAATACATTGAATTTTCTCTATTCATTTGTTAATTGGTGTAACCTTACAGAAGTTAGGGTATATTGTTATTTTTCTAAGTAATTATACTTCCCTTTCAATACGGTTCACTTCGCATTGCGTCAGTTTGCTGACGCTATGGGGGAAACTCCTGTTTACTCCGTGATTGAAGCCTATTGGTTAACGTCTGTAGAAAATACAGACCAATGACGTTTGAGCCCGCGCGGGGGCGTGGCACACGTCCCTATATAAGCCGGTGAAATACGTCAAGAGCTCATTACTTTTCTCCTTCAGCGCGAACCTTCTCGCTGCTCCGAAGAAGAAGCCCTTACTCGCCGTCGATCCAAGCACTGCAGCGGACTACAACACACCAGCGTGTTCCCCTGCCGCTTTCCGGTGAGCCTAAAAAGAGTATCTAAAAGAGCAGAAGCGCGTTGAGATAATGTCGCTTCGGCATTGCGGCTCCTGCCGAGCCCCTTTGCCTGTGGAGGATTTCCACAAGGAGTGCGTCATCTGTCTGGGTCCTGCCCACGCCGAGGCCGTACTCGCCGAGGCGGGCTGCGCCCACTGCGAGCTCCTTCCTATCGCGGTGCTGCGCTCCCGCCTCGAGATCTTTAAACGGAAGGCTTCCCGTGCTCTCCCGCCTAAACAGCAGCGGAGCCGTGAAGCTGGAAGACGCCCTGAGACCGAGTCCACGCCGGCTCATCCCCCGCGTGCTCTGTCTCCCCGCCGTCACCCTGTCACCTTCGCCCATGAAGACCTGCGCCCCCTGCCGAGTGCTAGCGGCATGGTTTCCTTTGGGTCCGGTGACAACTTGGAAGTGATGTCATCCTCTGAGGAGTTGGAGGATTGGGCGGCTTCGGATGACGACGCCCACGCAGCCGCTGATGAACCTACCGAGTCGCGTCCTCACGACTCTGAGCTCATCCGCATCTTGACGCAAGCTACGGCGGAGCTCAACATCAAGTGGTCGCCGCCGTCAGAGCCTCAACTCAGCCGGTTGGACGAGTGGTTTCTGCAGCCCGGGCGCCGTCAATCGTCCCGCCAACGGCCGGCGCCGTTTTTCCCTGAGGTCCACCAGGAGCTCACCAAATCTTGGCGTGCTCCCCACTCCACCCGAGCTCAGAGCGCCGTCTCCCACGTCCTCTCCGTAGTGGACGGCGCTGACGAACACGGCTACTCCAAGATGCCGCCGCTCGAGGAAACTGTCGCCGCCCATCTCTGCCCGTCTTCAGCCGGTGGATGGAGGGCGAAGTTGAACCATCCATCAAAGCCCTGTCGCCTGACATCGACCCTGGCGTCAAAATCTTACGCCGCTGACGGCCACGCTGCATCCGCTCTCCATACGATGGCGGTGCTGCAGGTATACCAGGCAAAGCTCCTCCGTGACATGGACGAGACAGGTCCGGACCCGTCGACCTTTCAGAACCTGCGCAGCGCGACTGATCTGGCCCTTCGCGCCACTAAAGTCGCCACTCAGGCTGTAGGAAGAGCCATGGCCAGCCTGGTTGTTCTGGAGAGACATCTGTGGCTGAACTTGACGGAGATAAAGGACACGGATCGGGTTGCCCTTCTTGACTCGCCCGTGTCACCGTCGGGGCTCTTCGGCTCCGCTGTGGAGGGGTTCACCCAGCGCTTCACTGAGGCACAGAAATCGTCGCAGGCTATGCGGCATTTTCTACCCAAACGATCTGCCTCAGCGTCTGAGACCGGCCGCCCAAAACCGCCGCCAGCTCAACGCCCTAAGCCAGCACCAGCTCAGCCCCAGCAGAGAGCTGAACCGGAGGTCAAGCGCCAGCGTCCTGCACGACCGACTGGCCCGCCTCGACGCCGCGGTCCCCGTCCTCGGATTACGCTGGACCCGACGCCGGCGCCGCCTCCCTGAAGAGAGTCTGAGGAGGAAAAGAGGCTCTGGTCCCGCTTCGGCCGGCCCGCCCTCGAAAGTTCTGCGTGTTTCAGTCCCCTCGGGCGCTGGACACACCCTCGCTGTAACAGCGAAACACAAATTTTTACCTTTTCACAAAAAGAGCAAATTTCCTCCTCTGTACACACAAACACACACACACGGCTTAACGTCCATAAGCATATCGACGCTCGCCGTCAAATTTCACGTTTGGCAATCCACCCCCGGTATGCCGGGCTGGATTCTAAACGTAATCCAACACGGTTATTCACTCCAATTCGCCCGGAGACCACCCCGGTTTCGCGGCGTTCTCTACACCACTGTCCCAGACGATCGTATGCAGATCCTCAGGGAAGAGGTGCGTTCTTTATTACTAAAAGACGCGATAGAGACGGTCCCGGCGGATCAAAGCGAATCAGGCTTTTACAGTCGTTATTTTCTCGTTCCAAAGAAAGACGGCGGCCTCAGACCGATATTGGATCTACGCGTTTTGAATCGCGCTCTTGCCAAACGGCCGTTCAAAATGCTTACAGCCAGACGAATCATGGCGTTAATTCGACCGGGCGATTGGTTCATATCAGTGGATCTGAAAGACGCTTACTTTCACATTCCGATAGCGCCACGTCACAGGCCGTTCCTAAGATTCGCGCTCGACGGGACAGCATATCAGTACAAAGTTCTGCCCTTCGGATTATCTCTGGCACCACGCACATTTACCAAATGTGCGGATGCGGCTCTCGCCCCTCTCAGACAGAGCGGCATCCGCATATTGAATTACCTCGACGATTGGCTTATTCTAGCACAGTCAGAGAGGGAAATTACTGCGCACAAGACCGTTGTACTCCAGCATTTGGAGAATTTGGGGTTCAAAATCAACCTCCAGAAGAGTTTGCTCACCCCCACGCAGCGAATCGCGTTCTTAGGCACGACGCTCGACTCATTAAAGATGCGGGCATGGCTTACACAGGAACGCGCGCTCACGGTCAGACGCGAGGCGGCATCGTTCAAAGCGGGTTCACATCTCCCTCTCAAACGATTCCAAAAAATGTTGGGTCTGATGGCAGCAGCATCCCCACTAATACCGTTGGGAATGCTGTTCATGAGGCCGCTTCAGTTTTGGTTGAAAGCGAAAGTTCCGCCCCGTGCTTGGTTGTCGGGCCGCTTATTAATCAAAATCACGTACAGCTGCGTGAAAGCGCTTTCGATATGGACATCCCCTCACCTTTTCCTCTCGGGCACGGAGCTCGGCTCCGTGAGCAGGAGGAAAGTGGTGACTACGGATGCGTCTGCGACGGGTTGGGGCGCTCACTGCGACGGCGAGCTTGCCTTCGGTGCGTGGAACAACCAGTTGTCTCAGCTACATATCAACCACCTCGAGATGTGGGCGGTTATCTTAGCGCTACGGCACTTTCGACCGAAACTCCAACATCAACACGTTCTAGTGCGGTCGGACAGTATGACGGTGGTTTCGTTCATAAACCACCAAGGAGGGCTGAGATCTCGCTCCCTATCCAGGCTGGCGAAACGGCTTTTATTATGGGCTCACGCGAACGTACGTTCGTTAAAAGCGACTCACGTACCGGGTGTATCCAATACGGGTTCAGACATTCTCTCGCGCAACGGTCCGCCGCCGGGAGAATGGAGACTGCATCCTCAGACGGTCGAGAGAATATGGACCGTCTTCGGCCGGGCGGAGATCGATCTGTTTGCATCAGACGAGAACGCGCATTGCCCGATCTTCTTCTCGAGACATCACGATGCCCTGTCGCAAGCATGGCCGGCGTGTCTTCTGTATGCTTTTCCTCCGGTGGCCCTGTTACCACAGGTCCTTCAGAGGATAAGAGAGACGAAATGCGCGATAATTCTGGTCGCTCCGTTTTGGCACAATCAACCGTGGCTCCCCGACCTATGGCAGCTGAAAACATCAGCACCATGGCCAGTACCGCTGAGGAAAGACCTCCTATCTCAGGCGAGAGGGACGATATGGCATCCACAGCCGGAGCTATGGAATCTACACGTTTGGTCTCTGAACGGCAACCTTCACGCCTTTCAGGACGAGTGTTAAATACTCTAACTGAAGCTAGGGCCCCATCTACCAGGCGCCTTTACGCTCAAAAGTGGTCTATTTTTTCTGATTGGTGCACGACGAAAGACTTAAACCCAAACACCTGTGAAGTGGAGCATATTCTCTCCTTTCTGCAGGAAATGCTGGACAGCGGTCGCGCGCCCTCGACGCTTAAAGTGTATGTGGCGGCGATAACGGCGAATCACGCCCTTATCGCCGGTCGCACCGTGGGAAAACATGATCTAATCATTAAATTCCTCAGAGGCGCTCGCAGACTACACCCACCGCGACCTAACACGGTCCCGTCTTGGGATCTGTCCACGGTCCTGAAAGCGCTGCGCGGTCCCCCTTTCGAGCCCCTCGAGCAGGCTGACCTGCGCGCTCTCTCGTTTAAAACCGCTCTCCTCCTGGCGTTGGCATCGGTTAAACGAGTGGGCGATTTACACGCGTTTTCAATTGACCCGTCGTGTCTGGAATTCGGTCCTAACGATAGCAAAGTGATCCTTAGACCGAGAGCGGGATACATTCCTAAAGTTTTGACCACGCCATTTAGAGTTCAGGTGGTTTCACTTCTCGCCCTTCCGACGGCGGACGGCGAACAAACCCCGAACACGCTCTGCCCCGTCAGAGCGTTAAGAATATACACGGACCGTTCTGCCTCATACCGCAAGTCAGATCAGCTGTTCGTAAGCTTCGCGCAACATTCCTTAGGTATGCCGCTCACTAAACAGAGGCTATCTAAATGGATCGTCGAAGCCATTGCTTTGGCTTACGCCTCCCTGAATGAACATTGTCCAGTTGGTTTAAAAGCTCACTCCACAAGGGGTATGGCTTCATCTTGGGCTTGGTCTACAGGGATTTCTATCGTTGACATTTGTAACGCGGCCGGCTGGTCCTCGCCGTCTACGTTTGTCAGATTTTATAGCCTGGATGTCCCTGCCTTACAAGCACAGGTCTTATCGGCTTAATGATTCACGCGACTGCGTTTCTGTATGCTTTCACGGTGCGTTGCTAGCTCACCGTCATGGCTACCTATTAATAATTCACGCACAGCTCGCGGCGCGCTCAGGGAACCCGCCGTCTCGTGCTCTATTGTATATGCATCATGGTGCGTTTAGAAACTTCACTGTATGCGTATTACTGTCTCATATATGGTGCTTACACTTGCGCTCGCTAGAGCTATGTATATGCTGGGTTAGGGCCACATGCAGTGTCTCTCCGGTAAGGGCACCTCAGTCCGTTGTGTATGCACGGCGGGATGGGATTACGTTCCCCCATAGCGTCAGCAAACTGACGCAATGCGAAGTGAACCGTATTGAAAGGGAACGCTTAGGTTACTCACGTAACCCCGGTTCCCTGAAATAACGGGAACGAAGCATTGCGTCGCTGGCCGTGCTACAAACGTCTACGCAGCGAGTGTTATTCGGCTGCGCGCTTCAGTCGAATAATAATGAGCTCTTGACGTATTTCACCGGCTTATATAGGGACGTGTGCCACGCCCCCGCGCGGGCTCAAACGTCATTGGTCTGTATTTTCTACAGACGTTAACCAATAGGCTTCAATCACGGAGTAAACAGGAGTTTCCCCCATAGCGTCAGCAAACTGACGCAATGCTTCGTTCCCGTTATTTCAGGGAACCGGGGTTACGTGAGTAACCTAAGCGTTTTGCTTTTTGAATGGGCAATAATGAAAAATGTAAAAATATTTTTTTATACTTACACTAAATGCCCAAAGTCCGAGTCCTACGTAGGGACTGGAGACTTGGGTGTTGCCACTTTTGACTTGGACCAGCAACCAGCTTAATTTAATGTGGCACATGTACCCATCTCTCCACTACAGAACACACTAACAACACACTTAAAATGCACAAAACATGCAGCATCATAACAACCATCCAAGTTTTGCATGGGCACCCCACTCATATTTTCAGTGCACTACAAGTAACTCATATGGTTCCATAAAGAAGGCATAAGGTTGATCATAGACTAAAACACACAGATCTTAAAATATGCCAGTGCCATTGTATTTTTCTAAGCCATGTTTATAAAAAATGCTTAAATGTCTTTTTTAACTAAGGCCTACTCCTGACCTTACATAAGCCTTTTTTTGTGAAACCAGGCCATGGTGATACAGCTTCCATTCTTCAAAATCTATGCCTGTCATGGCTAAAGAATTACATCATGGGCATTGGGCAGCGAAGTTAATGTTGGACTGAGGTTATAATTTCTTTTATGCTGAACTTTCAGGGGTTCAGACTTCCACCTGCCTGATAAGTTGAGGTGATGAGAAGTCATAGAGTTAACTGAGGTCAAATAGAGCTAATCTCAACTGAACTCTGATAACATCTGTCTTTCTGCTCCAACGCTTAGTTGAGGAAATGCAATGTAAGTCTGAAACAAATCTTTTTCTGTCTCTTCTATTTTTATCTATTCAGCCCTTGAATTGGCTTTATACTCAGTTTGTTTAACTAATCAACATTCTCTTACTTTGCACCACTATGCAATATTACCTATATTTAAAGGGATAGTTTACCCAAAAATGAAAAAAATATAATTAATGACTCACCCTCATGTCGTTCCAAACTCGTAAGACCTCTGTTCATCTTCGGAACACAGTTTAAGATGTTTTACATTTAGCCCGAGGGCTTGTTAACCCTTCATTTAAAATCTACGTACGGTTTACTGTCCATGTCCAGAAATGTAATAAAGACATCATCAAAGTAGTCCATGTGACATTTAGAACGAGTCAGTTAGAATGTGTTGAAGCATCGAACATTTTGGTCCAAAAATAAAAAAAACTATATTACGACTTTATTCAGCATTGTCTTCTCTTCCTTGTTGTGAAGCGCATGAGCGATAGTAAAGTCACGTGACTGCAGTGACGCGGATGATGTGTTATCCTCAGACATGTTTGCAAAGTTTTTTTTTTTAACGTACAGCGTGCGTCTCCCTAAGACTGTAAACGAAGCCTAGGCACACACACAAAAAAAGCAGCTGGGGCGCACCAGAAAACACGTCAGCTGTGTTGTACCTCAACCACGTCACTGCAGTCACGTGACTCTAGTCTCGCGCATGCGCTACACAACAGAAGCGGAAGAGAAGACAATGCTGAATAAAGTCGTAATATTTGTTATTTTTGGACCAAAATGTATTTCAGATGCTTCAACACATTATAACTGACACACTGATGTCACATGGACTACTTTGATGATGTTTTTATTACCTTTCTGGACATGGACAGCATATCGTACGTAGATTTTCAATGGAGGGTCAGAAAGCTCTGGACTAAATCTAAAACATCTAAAACTGTGTTTCCAAAGATGAATGGAGGTCTTACGAGTTTGGAACGACATGAGGGTGAGTCATTAATGACATTATTTTTATTTTTAGGTGAACTATCCCTTTAACTTATTACCTTTTTAATGTAAATGTGGATGCTGCCATTTTTTAGCTCTTTTGTGTAAAACATCCGGTGAGCCACTAAACTAAAGAGGGACACGAGTGTGCTGTTTTGACTGGCTTGTTAAAGTTTATTATAAAATCCACTTAGACCGTCATAATTTGTGCAGTTAGGGGTTGCCATAATAGATTGTACAAATGCTAATTCTGTCAAATGTCTGCTTATTATCTTCTCTTTAATTTTGCATTCGGTTTAATCCAAGTGCATAT
Organism: Paramisgurnus dabryanus; assembly: GCF_030506205.2. Taxonomy (NCBI): domain Eukaryota; kingdom Metazoa; phylum Chordata; class Actinopteri; order Cypriniformes; family Cobitidae; genus Paramisgurnus; species Paramisgurnus dabryanus. Next base: position 26,912,760 of record NC_133356.1, on the reverse strand, counting down.
AGCTGTTGTAAACCAGTGTACTGTATATAGGTTTTGCCTAGAGCCTGTATAGGATTATATAGAAAATGAGATGGTTCAGTCAGAACTAATACTGACATTTCTTTCTTTGAGAGGAAGTGAATTATTTCAAGGCCATTAGCTAGGCCACACAATGCTGTTCTTGTCAGGAGACATCATTGCGATACCTCGCTGAGAAAAGATAACTAAAGGTCTTTTCCAGCTCACGCTTCTTATCAGCTAACTACAGTATGACATCTTGAAGAAAGGGAAACCTGGAAACTGGCGACATTTATATGTCACATGGCTGATGCAACCTGCCAACATGTACAGCAGTTAAGAAACAGTATTCGCTTGTAGCATTTCTATGTGTGTGTGACTAATGCTTTATAGGCCTATACTAGCGTAACCACACATGTCATTCTTCCTGGATGCATCCTGGCCAGGTTTTCTGGTGCGTCTTCTGGAAGTTGTAGTGTATTTCTCAACCACATACATCATTGGAGTTTGGGTCATTCTACAGAAACGTCTACTTTTGGTATGGCAAGATGTCTTAAAATGTATTTATTTTCCTAACATTTAAACTTAGACCACATTATTAGAATACTCTTTGGGCCCTATTTTAACGATCTGAAATGCAAGTGCGAAGCGCAACGCGCAAGTGACTTTGTGGGCGGATCTTGGGCGCTGTTGCTATTTTCCCGGCATGAGAAATAACTCTTGCGCCGGGCGCAAATCAATAAGGGGTTGGTCTGAAGTAGGTTCATTATTCATAGGTGTGGTTTGGGCGTAACGTCAAATAAACCAATCAGAACGCTATCCAACATTCCCTTTAAACGCAAGGGCGCAAGTTCCATGGCGGGTTGCTATTATTATGACGGATTTACCAGGCGCACGCCAGGAGCGGTTCACAGCCGAGGAGACGATGTTCTTGTAAGAGCAGTCAAAGACAGATAAGTTGTTTTGTATGGGGATAGGAGAAACCCGCCCAAATCAGCGTCGGTTAAACAGGCGTGAGAGGAAATAGCCACAGTCTCATCAGCTGGCATATCGTTGCGCCAAGCGCTACAATGATGTCAGGAGAGGAGGGAATCCCAAGCTTGCCAGCATAAATCGGGCACGCCGTGTAACGGGAGGTGGATCTGCCTCAGGACCTGACGCCAGCAGAGGACATCGCTGCGTCCACCCTCACCGCTGAAAGGGTTTGGGGGCTTTGAAATCGGACCCAAGAAACGCAAGCAAGGTCCAACCCCAAAGTACTCTTACAAATCAAGTTCACATACATTAAGGTTTCTTGTGAAAACATTTTAATTATTATATACATAAAATAAACGTAATACAGCCACACAACAAACTTATTATTATTAACTTATGAAAATATTTTAATCGTTATTTGCATGATAATTTTTTAACGCAGCCACACAATAAATAAAAACTATCACCACAATGCTCACCACTATGATTCCCCTTATCTCGTGTATTAATATTTTTTGTGTAACAATTTATGATTTGCAAAAATAACTGTTGCATCTGTGTAGATAAGATGCAAAGTGTATGCGCGTTGTGCACGCTATACATTATGGTCAAGCATGCGCCCTTAAAATAGCATAATGAACCACGCGCAACGCGCCACTGACTTTAAACTTTTTTTTCTGGTCAGTGGGGCAATTGTTTTTTGAAACTGCAAAATAGCATCAGGGATGGTTTGCGCTGGAACACGCCTTTTTTTTTGCGCTGAACCGCTCAGGGAGCGCAAGTTCATTCCCTAGTTTGCCGACGTGCGTCTGTGGAGGGAAAAACCCGCTGTGCGCCGGTGCAAAATACGAATGATACATGCGTCACTGACAAAGTAAATTGCGCTGGGTGCAAGATAGGGCCCTTTGACTTGATAAGTACACATAAATGACAGCTTTATGATTTTTTATTTTTTGTGTGCATGCACTTCAAGACTGCAAAGACCTTTTTTGTCACTGGTTTTACCTTACCTCTTTAGCAATATTAAAGGCGTTTATGAAATATTTTTTTTTTTTCAGCTTTAAAGCTTAATTCTTAAGTGTAGCAGAATTCAATGAATTTAAATGTATCATCACATCACATGTGAAAGATTTTATTTAATGTGAAAGAAAAAAACACAGTAACACCAGTGACACAACAAATCACCAGTCACTGGTGTTACTGATCTTAACTGGTGTTAAGGCCAGTGACAATTTTCATGAAAACTGCATTTAACAAAATTATCAAAAAAAGTATCAAACTATATGTTGTCAATCATTCACTAAATTAAGTAGTTTAATCCATTTGTTTTCTAGTTTTTTGCAATTCCCAAACAATAAAGGAGGTCATACCAGTGACTTAAACTAAAAGCTTCATATAAAAAACATGAGATAAATGAGAAGATTTTTGATAACTGAAAAGAGACAGTGGACTTATATGGGCGTCTCTTCATAGATCTCCAGGAAATTGAAAGAAGGAAGGCAAGTGATGTCATCATTGTGATTTTGATTTAAAAACAAGAGCTTTTTTGTTAAACTGTAACACCAGTGACACAACTCCAGGGGATCACTACTTTCATTATATATTTTATAATATTTATTTAGCATTTTGTCTTTTAATGTAATTTACATCATATATTTGATAGTTATGGACACATTAATGTATTTTAAATGGAAGAAAACACAATAAAGCATTTTCTCTCTGTACATGACTGTGGGGACGCAGACTTCTGTGGTGCTTGGAATTCTAATTAATTAATAAAAATCAAATATTGCTACATTGATGGCTCAAGAATGTGTAATTGTTCAAATAACATATTGTTTCATTTTAAAATATAAAAAAATTGTAACCCTAAGGGTGTTTCAAGTGTAATATTACTAGGGCTGTGTTGAAAAAATCGATTCACAGATTCTGAATCGATTTTCATGTTAATTACTAAAGATCGATCCTTAACTCAGAAGAGAATCGATTTAATAATTAATAACTTAAACTTGCCGCGTCATTGAATTCACGCATGGGCACGAGGTGGAAGGACATTAAAACAACGAACATGGCGGTCAGTAACGCTAAGCAAGCGGTTGTTTTGAAAACTCTAGAAACGCTCAAAGCTGCGATCTATATGTAAAATAATCCACTCATAACAAATGAATGAGTTATTTGTGTTATTTTTATAATAAACTCTCTCTCTCTCTCTCTCTCTCTCTCTGTGGTCATGAAGCTGGTCTCTCAGAGGTTTCTTGAGGCGCACGCAACAGGTCGCCAAATAAAGAGTTCTTCTTGCACATAATGCTAATAGTTGTAAAGTTTTCTGAACTTTAAGCAAGCTTAGACAAAACTTGCGTTTATATTAGTGACACGTGCGTTGCTGGAGCGATGTAGTTTGACGCCTAATTCGCTTATAGTACAAACATCGTTGATCAGAAAGACGAGAAAGAGACGAAATGTTAATGTGTAATAGAAAGTAAAGAGCGTCAAGACCTTAAAACAGACTTCATCACATCATACACTCTAAAAAACAAACGGTGCTATATAGCACCAAAACAGTTGCTTTGGATCGTAACGATAGAAGAACCATTTTTAGTGCCATATAGCACCGGTGAAGAACCAGTGAAGCACCAGTGAAGCACCTGTGTAGAACCATATAGTGCTATGTAGAACCATATGTGGTGCTATATGGCCCCTATATGGTTCTACACTGGTGCTTCACTGGTGCTTCACTGGTGCTTCACTGGTTCTTCACCGGTGCTATATGGCACTAAAATGGTTCTTCTATCGTTACGATCCAAAGCAATTGTTTTGGTGCTATATAGCACTGTTTGTTTTTTTAGAGTGTAGCACCCGTCTAAATATCTATATCTAGAGCTCCGACTCTCATATACAGGTATTTATCCTGTCAGTAGGTTTGTGCATATATTTATACCTGTTCATTTTACATACTGCCTATTTTTAATGTAATGTATGCATAAATACAAAATACAATGCATACTATGGCTTCAATAGTCTATAAAATTAATAACTCAATTAAAAACAAGATTCTGTCTATCAAGACTTGATGTTATCCTCTGGGCATTTTCACTGGTGAGCAGTTAAAAGCTATAGTGAGTGGTAAATAACTGCACATTTTTATTTTTCAAAAACAATATAAACTGAAAAACATGTATACCATGAAATATACAGTTACCGTGAAATAAAATGACTCATTCTGTGGAATAGATTTTTGGTCATTCCGCCCACCCCTATCTGGCACCATTTCGGGCTTTTTTTACACTTATCTAAATCTCGAAGAGCGGATCAGATCGGATCGAATCCAACAATGATAATCGATTCAAGACCTTGAGATTCGGAATCAAATCGAAATAGAAATTTCGAAACCCAGCCCTAAATATTACTGTAAAGGCTAGGGACAGAAAAATTGACATTTCCGTAGAATGAGCCGTTAATTATTTCAGGTTCTATTTCAGATAAAACAACCGTTACAACGTTGGTCCGCTAGAACCTCACCTTATCTGTTCAAAAAAACCTGTGTTGCATTTTCTCATACTCATTTCCCGTAAAATTTGGAAATTGTTTTTGATTTTGCTGTTTTGTCATAGGATGCAAACCAACACATACAGTAAGTATCTACCAGTTGATCGTAAGGTGCCTTTTCGAGTGTATAGATCTGATCTTGAGATATTTTTACACGTTGGTGCTGTCGCCACAACCAGATGAGATAATTGGGTGTAGAAGGTTTGATTAATCTGGTGTGTCTAGACCTGGGGGAAAAGACAACACCCATAGGGCATCCAGCTTAACACACATCCACTTAAACGCATCGCCACATTTGCAATTATCACTCCAGTTTCTAACGCTGTCTGGGAGGACACAGCCAATTAGAAAGAGTCAAACACATATCTGGCACTATCAAGTAAACTGTGAGGTTCCTGCGAGGATTCGGAAATGGCTTTGGTAGCACATAAATGTTTACATGGGGATGTTTTAGCAAGAAAACAAACATACACCTAAAATCTCAGAGCAATTACAGGCCTTTATAGCTTTTAAAATTTGAGTCATGAACTGAGTTCAAGTCTAGAATGGTTAAATATCAGGATATTAATCTGGCATGTTGACGGACTCTTGTGTCAGCCTGTATTATTAAATGTATTAGAGTAATTCTAAAGACATAGACTTCCAAAAACACACTTGTAGCCAATCAGCAGTAAGGAGCGTGTCTACTAAACAACATTGTTGCCTGGGTTGTGTATGTGTGGGGTCTATCAAAAAAGGTCCAGATTCTATTGGGGTAGGGGCGTGTTTGTTTAGGTGATTTCAAATGTCAACATTGGCTTTCAGAGATCATGGACCCTGCCTTTAAGGAGTGTGACATAAAATGGTTGACTTTATATTCCAACCGTTTATATTTATTAATTTATTCTTAACACTATTCCAGCATCTATGGCTATATTTACGGGCAGTCATAGCCTAGTGATTAGAGAGTTTTGGACTTTTGGAGAAAACCAGAGTACACAGAGTAAACCCTGGCTGAAACAGGAAGAAAATGCATTTTCCACACAGAAAGACCTCCTGACTCAACCTAGGTTTAAACCAGGGACCTTCTTGCAACAGTTCAACAGTGCTTCCCACTGCAGCCACCCCCAAACCTTTTTGTAAATCATATTATGACGTAGCTGAAAGTTTAAAATGTTAAATTAGGTCAAAGATGTGCCCTGGCAGATCGATTCCCACAGTTCTGTGTTAGTAAATGTGAAACTGTCATTTCTTAAATGTTGATATCTGATTGACATGCAGGAAATGGCACTGTTTGTTCTCACACATTATCATCAACCACACCAGTCAGAATTATTTCGAGAAACTGACGCCTTAATGTGTGACATTTACAACATGTTTCAATTCATTGCATTATGGTTTCATTAAATTTAATGACAGAACAGGGTAAAATATGTGAGTCATATCCTCATTAAATGCCAAGAGTACTATGATGATCTAATGTCAGCCATCTATCCATACTTAAATGTTGCTTGGACATTTTTGTATTCAAAAGCTCTTTAGAATTTTTCTCCTGAACAGTGTTGCCCCCGGGTCACGCTCTCACTAACAAACTTGTTAAATTAGCTTAGTAATTTCCTTGACTCAGACATGAACAAGATTACATTGTTTATGGCTTTTCACTGCTTTAATAATGAAACCAGCAGGCTGAATGCTAATTGAATCTTGACGCTGGTCCGTTGACCCTAGCACATTCTGTGTCAGTGGGCAGGTCATATTAAAACATGTCATATAGTATGCTATGCTTGGATGGGTTTTTTCTCATTTTAATTGTCTGAAACTGATGAGGCACAGTATATGTATTGCCAAAAAGCCAACACATTCATGTTCTCAGCAGATGGTTTCTAAACTGGGAGGAACTTAAAACACAGATCATAAATGGGATGTAATAAAATGTATTTAAAGGTACAGGACAAATATAAGAGGATCTCCGAAAACCCAAAACAATTGCTGAAACTGTGTGTTGGACTACTGTGAGTTATACCATGTATAACCTAATAAGATTATACAATTTGTAGTTAGGGTGGCCATTCGTGCCAGTTCCGCCGGACACATCCTGAACATGTTTTCGGGTGCGTTCTCCGGAAGTCGGGTTGGTCGATGCAATAAAATAAAATGTTGTTATCATGTTATAATGCAATTCAACAGAGAAAATTCTGCATAACTTCCATGGTGAATCATGAAATCAGCGATGCATTGTCATGTTGTTTCCTGGTGTGCACATTTACAGGACACCACTGATATAAGCAGTAGCTACGTTTACCTTTAATCCTATCATACAGTAGCGTTTACATAAACACTTAAAAGGACACTCTACTTTTTTTGAAAATATGCTCATTTTCCAGCTCCCATAGAGTTAAACATTTGGTTTTTAGCATTTTGGAATCCATTCAGTTGATCTCTGGGTCTGGCGGCACCACTTTTTGCATAGCTAAGCACAATTCATTGAATCTGATTAGACCATTAGCATCGCGCAAAAAAATAACCAAAGAGTTTTGATATTTTTCCTATTTAAAACTTGACTCTTCTGTAGTTACATCGTGTTCTAAGACAGAGGGAACATTAAAAGTTGCAATTTTCTAGGCAGATATGTCTAGGAACTATAATCTCATTCTGGCGTAATAATCAGTGACTTTGCTGCTGTAACATGGCTGCAGGAGGTGCAATGATATTAAGCAGTTCCCAAAAACAGTCCCCTGCTATTGAAAGTTAACAAGGGGACAATTTCAGCTGCTGCGTAATATCATTGTTCATCGTTCAATATCATCTTCATGTGACTTCTTTCCACAACACAAACTCGCGTTCTTTGCGTCATACGTCATTACGCCATTTCTACGTCATTGCACATGCGCAGAGAGTCCCAGTTTCAGCCATCAATGCGATTAAGTGTTTACATCTCCTTTTTAGTGGATTACAAAAGGTAAAAACCACCCCTTGAAATAGATTTAATTGGTTTGGCTTTTTTTATTCTGATTGAGGCGTTTACATGGAGCATTCGGTTTGGAGCATGCCCAATTTTTTTGACGACCCGCTCACATTATCTTTTCATTTACACTAAACACTTGGCAGAACAATTCAAGGTAGACATACTGACCTGGAAAGGCTTGAACCTCAGAGGAAGTCAAATGTTGTGATATGCATGGACACAGACAGAATGATTATACAAGATTATATTATACTGAGCTTTATTTCTGTAACAAGACATACAACTTCAACATTACTCCACTAAGCAGAGCTGTTGTCCTCAATTGCGCTACTAGAGTCATGTGATCGCGGGTGGTGTCCACCTGAGTTGACTGAATTTGCCAGCGTCGCATTTTTAATGACGTCTTGAGATGGGAATATCCGATCTGTCTGTTTACATTGCGGAAGCGAATGCATGTATCCGATTCATATCCAATTAATTTTCACACATGAAAAAGGCCTAAAGCTGATCTGAGAATATCGAAATCTATGCACTTTTTCCTGCTTACAGGTTTAGGTCATATCCGATCTGTGCCACTTAAGGGGAAATGCAGCCTTTGTTGCACAAGTCAAGATGCCCATACCAAGATGCCAAAAAATGCAAGTCACCCTTAAATAATCTTAGAATTGTCTCTGAATTTTAAACTTGGATATGAGGAAGTATTTTAATACTGGCAAAATAGAACATATCACCCGTGAGTATATCTGTTGAATTGCACTCAGTCAACATTGATTATATCTTCTGTCCAATTCAACTGTAATTCTCAGTCATTTCCACTTTGCGTGCTGTCCCGTCTGCTGAGCTGTAACTGTAAGAAGCCAGTCCGGTTTATAGTTCTTTTCAAAGCATTGCGAAATATTGAACTGGAGAAGCAATAGATGACAGGATCCAGAGCGCTGTTCAGATAGGTGAATGCTAAGGAGATTTGAAACCACTGAGACATTAGATTGTCTGGATTGCTAACATCTTTTCCAAGTGATTTTAAATAAAAGCCAATGAACACTGTGGCAACACTGGGAAAGAAACAAAAGATGAAAACCCCAACAATAACCAGGACGGTCCGAATAGCCTTTTGTCCCTTCTTGCCTTTGTCCATCCGTCGAGAATGCAAGATGCAGGCGATGCGCACAGAGCAAAAGACCAGAAGTATTAGAGGCACGAAAAACTCAAAGATAAACACAGCATAATGTAGGCGGATACCCAGTGAAGGAGTCTCAGAGAAACTTCTGCAATGGGAGGTGTTGCTTAGCAGGTTGTTGGCCAGTAAAGGGGTCCTCAGGCCTATTACAACCCCCCACATGAAGCATGCAATCAAGGTTGCTTGCTTTAAGTTCATGTGATTGATAACGTGATGCGGATGGACCACTTTAAAATAACGGTCGAAAGCCACTGCAGTCATGAAGGCAATGCTGGCTGAGCGGTTGACGGCCATCATGAACAGATTTATCCGACACCAGGCATCACCGAATATCCATATCTCATCACGTAAGTAGCTGTCAATGCGAAAGGGTAGGCCTAAGAGGAGCAGGAGATCAGACAGAACAAGGTTGAAGAGGAACATGACGTTGACCCTCCAAGACTTCATATTTTTGCCAAAAACCCATAATGCCATGGCATTGCCAGGCAGACCAAGTAGAAACTCAACAATTAGCACAGGAGGAAGAATAGATGAATCCAGTTTGTTGTGATGTGCAGTGATGTTGGATGTCATGGTTGTTTCTAAAAAAAAAAAAAGAGTTTAGAATTTAGTCTTAACACAATACTGTTCCTCATTTCAAACAGTACGCTTTTCAAAAATGCAAGCAGCTGGCGTTTTCCCGCTCTGAGCGCCCTGTTTGTAAACACATAGAGCTATTCAAATTAGCAGCTCTGAGAAACAGCCAATCCGAGCAGAGCTCAACTTTATTATTCATGACCCTTTCAAATAAGTTAATAATAGACCATTTCATTCTGAGGACAAATCCTAGGGTTGTAAATGGACAAGTAAAACCGTCTCTGGAACATACCTTTTATGTAGATATCAGAGAATAATTTAACATATTGTATCAATGCATTCGTTGGCACCTTTAAGGTTTACCGCACAGAATTCAGCCCAGTTTAACACACCTTAGAAACCTCAACATGTCCCATGTCTCATGTAAGACAGACGGTAAAGGAGACACTTGTTTGTTGACACTGTGGGAAATGCTTTAGGTGAGTCTCAGCATCTGTGAAATGCAGGCAAGCCATACAGCTGCAACGACCATGTACTGTAATCAATAGGTGTGTTTGACTTAATGTAGCACTGCAAGAATCCTCAGGGGGATAACATCAAAGTTTAGAGAGAGCTATTAAAAAAATCATACGGATGAGTCTCCTTTCAAGTCTTTCTCACGGTACTTTAATGTCATCCGCCTGGCAGTTCTTGCAGCATCGCAGAGACCACTTAACATGGAGACAGAACGGCATGCTTTGCGGAGTTTCAGCTCTTTAATGCTATTTTTAACACACTGTATGTTAATTCATGACACAAATGCACAAAAAAGCACATAAGTACTACACTAAACATGTTTGCCATTAATGAGAAAGTATAACGTGACAGTGAAAGTGATTTTATTTCGTTAGGGTTGGGGTTGTAAATAAAAGCTCTAATGTGAAACGGGCATGAGGGCTTACATACTGGAGGTTCTTTTCCAAAGGAACTTTGATGCTGCGTCATGTTTCTTGATGCTGTGTGATGCTACAGTATGTGGAACTCGTCAAATTATCGCGTGCTCACGTGAAACTATCGCGTGTGCACGCGAAAGCGAAAGTTTCATGTGCACGTGTGATAGTTTCACATGAGCACGCGATAGTTTCACGCGAGCACATGAAACTAAACTTTAGATTTTTTTTACTCCAACGTCACCTTAGGGGCTCGGTATGACTCAGCGAAATGTAATTGTTTTAATTGATTACAGTGTATATTTTAATGTGTTTTCTTGTTCGCTTTGCCTGTTATGTAACTACTTGTATTGCTGCCCATTTTGGCCAGGTCACTCCTGAAAAAGAGATTTTTAATCTCAGAGAGTCAATTTGGTTAAATAAAAGTTAAATAAAATAAGAGCTCTCACAAAAAAAAAGTATTACCATATGAAACGTTATCAAAAGTATAGCTGCTTGACATTTGCTGGACAATCAGACCCGACAGTCCTTAAAACCAGTTTCAGATTGATAAATTGTCGCCATAGGATTTTCATTGCATCCAAACAAATGCCTTTATTGCCATTTTACATCCATAACAGAAGGATTGCATATATAATCATTTAGTATGCCATTTTATATTTAATAATTTGTTTTCCTGGTTTCTGGGATTTCTTTTTCTTTTTCAAACAATGTAACATTGTAAAAAAGCTCTATATAAAAACATTTGATTTGATTTAGTGGTGTAACCATACAGCATGCCAGAGCGATAGCAACTGCTCAGCATTGCTACATCTCATGACCTCTGCATTGCCTATAAATAGTTGTGCTTTCACACAGGTGCCCACACCTGAAGCTTCCCCAGTGTCTCAACATTCATGATGCAATGTTGAGTTTTTCTCGAAAGCAAAGGTGGATGGTACATAAAGGCAGGATAGGCAGGAATTGTCAAAAAACTTTTTTTTCCAAATTTGTTTAAACTGTCTTTATATACTAGCCTGTCTTTATATTTCATTACGCTTCTGTACTCCGTCTGAGATACCTCCCATTCTAGCCATTTTCATCCGGTCTCAAAACGGCCGTCCAATCAATGAACAGAGGGCGGGCTGAGAGCCGTGACGCAGACGCTAAGCACGAATGTACGGTTGTACTTTGTAGTGGACATGGAGGCACAGAAAGCTATTTGCTCTGTTGTGGAAAACCGGCACTTGCCAACTTAAGCCCGACCAAGAAAAGTGTTTGTTAAACATTTTGAATGGAGATTATGTTGTTGCCCTACTCCCAACAGGTTTTGGGAAAAGTTTAATTTATCAACTATTACCGATCGTCAGCGAGAAACTGTGTGCAGCACAGCTTGGTGTGCACAACGATCGAGAAATCATGGAAGGGAATTTCATTGTTCACAGTTAATGGTGGAGGACGCGTGGGCAAACATTCTTTGGTGACGTTCCTGATTAACCAGAAAAAAAGGTAGGAAGATTTAATTTACATATGGTTATGGCTGTCTGGTGGAAGAGTTTGAGCGGAGAGAGGGGCGTTCCCCCACTTAGACGTGAGTGGAAAGACACCGTAAGGATAGTGTTCAACTAGGTCTGGCCCGATTTACTTTACATAATCTGCAAAAGTCGTTCATAGCCATGTTAACTCCGGTATTTGGTTCGATGGGTTTGTTTTCACATCATACGTGTGTTTTACAGCAGAAATTCGATGCCGCTGAGCCGGCGCATAACGCACATCATATCCAAACTTTATGTGATTGGCTTACGTTTAGACCAATGATTTTAAACTTCAGACAAGCCCCTCCCACGAGAAGGAAAACGATTGTCAATTATGCCCAGCCAGACTGTCTATGAAGCAAAGCAAAATAGCAGAGGATGGTATTACCAGGCTATTTATATACCAATACATAAGTAAAATGTAAGTACTCTGAAAAAGAGAGTCTAAAACTCGAGTGTCTGAAAACCTTTCACGACTGTTTTAAACACATTAATCTCATTATTTCCATTCGGGACAAAACAAATGATTGGCTGTGTGACTGTCACTCACTCTCGCGACCATGGCTACCACCCCTGTTGCTACAGGATCTACTCACACATGCGCCAATTGATTTGATAGTGCACGAGGCACGAAAGCTAGGAAGAGCAAAAGTACGGCAGAGAGAGAGAGCATTCAGAACTTACAGTACCTGCATATGTAGTCAGCGAAGGCAAACAAGGCAAAAAAGGAATAAACGAAAAAATCAAACGAGAGTAAATAACGCGTGGTTTTTCCTCGAGTCGACAATGTGGTAACGGTATTGTCTCCGGAGTGTGGTCCTCATCAGAGTCAATAATGCTTTCATCACAGAAACTCTTACACACAAAACGCTGTATATGTTATAAAAATATTCACCTTCCGTAATGAAAAAACTTTTATCAATGCAACCTGTTTCTAACTTTGTCTTATAAATATAACTAGCTCGTTTGTTACCGAATCAAACAAAATATATTTTAAACTTTTTGATATGCTAGCTTGAAAGTGAGTACTAAAAGCCATCCTATTTGTTTATATTCATAGTGATAAAGTTAGGTGTCTTATTACATGTGATTGTGACATGATGTTACTACATGCACCGTGCTCCTTTCTCTCCGCTCATCTGAGGTAAATGCTTCTCCGAACAAAGAAGTCGGCGTTGCGCGATCATGTGTTTCGGGGGTGTGGCTTTGGAAGAAACCCAGAATGGAGGGGGTGGAGTGAATGGAAAAATTAGCTGTGTTTAAAGAGGTCTACAGACACTCGATTTTTATACTCTCTTTTTCAGAGTACTTAGATTTTACTTATGTATTGTAATATAAAGACAGTTTAAACAAATTTGGAAAAAAGTGTTTTAGACTTTTTTTAGACTTAAACCTGCCTACTCTGCCTTTAAGTATGGTTAATTTTCTCAAGTACATTTTCCAAGTTTTTTTTTAAATATTTAATTGATTACTTTCTTAAACATATTAAATCAGGGTATTTTTTCAAATAAAAAATGGAAAAAGAAACAAATAATCGTTATCATTTCTGTTCGTAAAATGCCATACATTTAGTTTAATTAGTTTCTCAGTCTTTCTTACAAATGTCTTACTGAGGCGGGAGGAGCAAAGATGCACCAGTGGAAACTTTAGCAGGGCACGCACATGATTAATGATTGTATGACTGCTTTTGCAGGATAAATGTTTTTACATAATGTACTTTATTCATAACAAATCTTCCTTTACATAACATTAATAATAAACTTAAAATGGCCTATAAAAGTACCTAATGATTGTGCTGGCCCCTGCTAGCTCTAGATCATCGGGATGGCCGTGTCTTTTCAGGTTTTTTTCTCTACAAAATCTGCATTGCATTTTTGTACGCCCATTTGGGAAAGGTTAGGTCATATGAAAGTTAATAATGTTAAAGATGCCATTCACGTGTTTTTTCTCCCCCAGCCGGTAACCTCTGCAAATGCTGATGAGAAAAGGGAGGCCTAGCTCCTTAGTTGAAAAATGTTAAGATTTTCTTTATTTCATTTTTTACAATGTAGTTTTAAGAAGTAAGACTGAGTAACTAAATACAGTAAAATATATCACTTCCTTTTTTAAAAAAGCTATGCAGTGAAAGAAAAAAATGGATAAAGTACAGATATTTGAAAAGTATATTTAAGTAAAAAGTGAAAATAGTTCATTACTGTCCATTTCTCCTCAAAAGAATTCAAGCACATCCATTCAAGAAACATTGTCGAACATTTCTGTAACAAAACGTTTTCACTTACTTGAGTTAACTCTCTAGTAGTTTGCTGACTGAGATGTAGGCAGAGTGTGAAGAAATGCAGAATTATGGTTTAAAGGCAACCGCCCAGTATTGCTCACAGCATACTTCCCTTGCAATTTTACGTCAGCCGACTCTCGTATTAAGTCACAGCATCTTAAAGTACATACTAAAGTAACACTCACAGCAGTTTGTCTGTTTATTTGTATAGTTGTTATGTGCTTGTTTTATTTGTTTGTATTCTGATGTACAGTATGTTTAATAAGCATGAGGTTTGCATGCATCCCACTAAACACAGGACGTCGGATAGACGTGCAGATCATGTCTATATTGGGTCCGTCGGTCCATGACCAATTCTGGACATGTATTCGACGTCCAAACTAGGTCCACTATTTGGACGTCCCACCATGACCCTATTTGGACGTCATATTGACGGGCAACATTGGACGTTTAAACTGGGTAATTTTTTGGACGTCATTTGGACGTCATATTTATGGGCCACATTTGACGTTTAAACTGGGTAATTTTTGGACGTCATTTGGACGTCTATGACAGGTCTATGTCTATATTACATGATTAGGCCTATAAAAATGTGTTTATTTACAAATATCATCATTATTGTACCAACATGATTAATACATACGAATAGTCTATATTATTATAACAATACTGTTTTTTCTGCTTTCTTGAATTACATACAAAATTCATCTAAATGTACCATTCAAAATATGTAATTAAATGTGTAGTTCGTTATATTAAAAGTATATGACCATACTAACAATTTAACATGAAAATATTCTCAAATTAAATTGTTCATGATATGAATGCAATAAGAATGCCTTATTTACATCTTGAAAGTATGGCCACGTGGCCGAGTGGTTAGCGAGACTTGTTTGTAACACGGAGATCGGGGGTTCGAATCCCACGGCCGGCAGGAAATGTCTGAAAGGTTTCGGTGTGGTGGATGGGTGAAGTGCAGAGGCAATCATGTCTTTTCGCTTTTTTCATGTCTCTTTTCCTTAAACGGTGGTCCTACGGTTGTCAACATTTTTAGACGTGCAGAACACGTCGAAAAAAAGACGTCGCCTGGCGTTACAAAACAACCCCTTTTATGGACCGGATTCGGACGTCCAAAAATTACATGAAAAAGACGTAATTCCGACGTCACTTTGCGCAGTGGGATGGCTCCTTGTAGAATATATAAAACGATTTTAAATGTAGGCTGACCTATGAGGGACCACCTTATCTGTTTAAAGGAGTCATGCTCCCACATAATACAGCCAGTACATGTTTTGGTTTGTCCCTGATAAGACTGCTTAACCATATACAACTGGCCCCCTCTAAACCAGCAAAATCATATTGATAAATGGACTGCTATATAAAGCTTATAAAATAAGCTCAGTGTCACGAAACCCTCGTTTCTGCAGTGCATTTTCACACCTCCGATTTGGGAAAGGGGCGTTGTTAACTGGGGTTAAAGTCGGAGGTTAGAGTGTGAATAAAAAATGGAGATTAGATTAAGTGAATATACTGCTAATTTGCACAAGGACGTCACACCATTCTCATACAGTAAGATTTTCACATTGTGAGTGATATGGTACGAGTGAACAATGAGTGTGCCAAGACCTAACATATGGCACTTTTCCCTTGCATAGTACCCCACGGTTTAGGTCATTTTAGCTCACCAAACTCCATCGATTTTAGTAACACTTCGGAGTGTGAGGGATTAAAGGTATGTCGTTATATTTGCGCTGTCTACTGCTGTGACATCATCATCAAGTGAAAGGATCGTTGTACATTCCCATACATTCATTAATTTCTCAGTCTGCCACAAAATTCTAATTGACCACCACAAATAGATGTTTGCACATCGCGTTTATCACTACCCTTCATTTATATGGAAATTATTCAACAAATAGACAATACCTGTCCATAAAATAGCTTTTAAATCAACTGTTCTATTACTTTTTTACAAAGGGGGAGTTACATATCAAACGGCTATAATCAGTGATGTAGCGGTGCCTTAAGAAGTGCTTATACTCTTAATTTACGATCACATTTATGTTAAGTGGCCCACGTTGCTCACTGGACCTAATAAACAATGAAAAAACGGTGTTCTTTTGACTTATAGACAAAAGTAAAATCTTAAAATCTATTCTCTGAGAAATCGGCAACCAATGTAGAGATTTGAAATCACTTCATATGCTACACAGAATCAGAATCTAACACTATATCCGGTGTAAAGTCTTTAGATAGAATATCCCTACATAAATGACTAAAATGTCAAATGTCTTGTTAAACCTAAAGCCTGATTTATAGTCGTGCGTAAGCTCTATAGCTACCCCGTAGGTTATCCGTAGCCTGTGCGTAGCCTGACGTGCACGTCGCAACATTTTTAACAGCGCGTCAGTTCTACGCAGACCGCAAGCGCTGTGATTGGTCCACCAGAATCCCTCCCATCAGATAAAAAAACTGCGTCATAGGTATTTCCTTTTGCGACAGTGGAAAAAGATGGGTAGCCTGGGTTTCCCCATGCTGTCTTGTGCGCAGATTTATTCACGCTGCAAGTCTAGCATGGAAACCATGGACCAATTTTTCCCCTGAAATAGGGAACCAATCACAGAATGGGGAGGGGGCAGCAAGACAATGAAGACGTCTATGAGACACACCGAAGCAGTTTTGTTTATCCAACAAGGCAGCAGACGCGAAGTTGGCATCGTTGTCGACAAAGTCCTTTTAACTTGTAAATGGTAAGTGGTATATATTAATATCATATCATATTGTCATTATGCCTGTACTGTGGTTGTCACAGTGCCACTAAGTTGTGTTGCTTTTTAGTATCAATATACAGCTACAGGATAAGTTGCATAGCTTTCAGCTGTGCGCACACGTACCAAATAAAATTTGTTGTTGACGCTTGAATTTATGTCGCTGTACATACGTCATCTGGTATAATTGAAACAATTCATGCTATTAATTTCCTGCTTCTGTTAATAAACTTTTTGATTGCTCATCTCCCAAGCTTCGTTCTGTCTGTTTCATATCGTTGTTTCTTGCATCTATTAATAACTCTTTTGATGCTGTTACTGTGCTTATCTGCAGAGCAAATAAAGCTGAGATATAGACATTGCTAGTGCAAGGTGTTTTATGAATTGAGGATATTTAACCCTTATAAGCTCTGGCTACATTTGCCTCCATGGTGCTCATTTGTAGACCTCATGCTATGTGGGTTTATAGAGCAGGTGTATGGTTTGGTGAAAATGTAGTAAGGGCTCATATTTGGGGCTAAAATATGTGTCTGTCACCTTTGAATTTGAGAAACTTTCTATGAGGAACAATTTAAAACATTATAAACATTATCAATTGTACAGGCATTTATTATAGAAATAAATAAATAAATGAAAGTGTATCCTGTCCGCTTATGTGTGTGTGTGTGTGGGGGGGGGGTGTACCATAACCACACATACCCCATTCACTCACTACAGGAAACATATTTTAACCAAAGTATATCAAGTAAATCTATAAAGTAATGAATATTCAAAAACAAGATAACTATTTTTCTACTATAGTCAAACCATGTTTGATTTTCATAAAGAATACTTGTGACAATAAAACAAATGAAAATGTTTAATATAAGAGCAAAACTAAATTAAGCAACAGTCTTTTAATCATTGTATTAAACATTTTATTTCATTTATATTTACAACCCTTAAGCTTTTGGTTTTATTACTGATTACAATGTATGTACAAAACAAATATAGTTGGCAGTTTTTAGATGCAATGTAAAAAGGATCCCAGCCATTTGGTATTTGATGTTTTTTTCTTTTGTACCCGTACCGAACCATGACTTTTGTGTACCATTACACCCCTGTGTTATATGTTATGTAATCCAACATAAAGGCTTGATAGAAACAACAATAGTGTCATGCTACTACTTCCACATGCGGTGCTGCACAGATCAATTGGAGTATCAAAGCGACTCGAGAGTGGATCGCATTTATGATGTCATACACTGATCGGTCTGTGCAGCGCTGCATGATGTTGAACACATTTCTGATTTCCACTGCCGTAAAAGCAGATACCAAGCATAATGCAGACCTGACACCATTGACAGGCAACCTCATGATCAGGGCTGAATGCTTTTTAAAAAATTCTCTGGATGAAAACATTTGGGAAGTACACATGTGAACAAACTATATACACATCTTTAGATATTTTAATACAAAAATCTTACATGTCGTACCTTTAAATTCTACATAATGTCATATGTGACTTAGCATGAAATCAGCATTTCATTGTCAGTGTCTGTTGTTACCTGGAGTGCAAATTAACCCAACATTACCTTCAGTAGATTGTCCTTGGTTTGGGTGAATTAACTAAGAGTTCAGGGTTTTGCTGATGGTAAATTAATCCTTCATTCTGGGTTCCTGTTATCTTTTACTTCTGTTGATTGCCATTAGTCAGAAAAACACATAACACTTACCCACCCCACACTTACACCCAGTACTTTAACATTTTTGTTTGATAAGCTACACGCTACTTATAAGTAAAAGTAGTTAAACTACAGCCAAGCTACCCATCTGAAAAAGTACAGTAGTTAGCTTTACTTCAAGTTAAAGTATAGCTACATTAAAACTACTTTGATTTATTTACAATGACGTTATATTACAAATAACTGAATAAAACTTTAATGAAGAATGTTTTTAAAAAAATGATGTAGTGTAATACAATTATGATTTCAGTATTGTTTTAGTTTGTGAACTACAAATATTTATCTCGAACTGACAGTCATTCAAATTGACAATGAATAGATATAAAAAAAAAAATAGAGAACAAAAAAAAACATTTTAAATGACTTAAAACACTTTTATTTTAGCTTTTTATAATAATAATTATAAATTCTTATTAATAATCATTATAAATGAACTAAGGTATAGATTTAAATGATGTGGTTTAATAAAAGCATACAAGTATATATAATATAAGTTATATCTGGATTTCTTTTTCTGTTTGATTGTCAGAATCATGAAAACACAGCGTTAGTGTTTTTATAGGTGTGTTAGAAAACTGTACCAGGACAGATAAGATTTTGGAATAATGGGAAACACGGATTCATTACTGCACTCATAACAGAAACAGACATTTGATTGAATTTGAAATAAGTCAGCTCAATAGGCTTAAGGGCCATTCACACGTTAACAAAAACTATAACGTTAACTTTGAGGATAACTATATTAGAGTGAACATCACTGAACTTTATGTTTATTCAAATATGCACTTGAAGTTCAAATAGATTTCATTGGCTGTCAATGGTTTATCGTTAATCAGATCAGAGAGTGATCACAATTATATATACAAAAAAAAAAAAATTATATATATATATATATATATATATATATATATATATATATATATATATATATATATATATATATATATATATATATATATATATATATATATATATATATATATATATATATATATTATGCTAACAGAATATAACAACAGTTACAGACAATAACAATATTTACATATGAGAAGTAAAATGCTTAATCTTTATCGTTATAGTTGTGGTGTGAACTCCACTGTTCTCTTTAATATAAAGATTTTAAAAACTATATTTTTGTAGTTCTAGTTAGCCTATCGTTATCACTATGATGTGAACAGCTCTTAAAAATGGTCTCTGATTTTTAAACTGGGATATGAGGAAGTATTTTTATACTGATAAAATGGCACATATCACCCTTGAGTATATCTGTACATTTTAGACACTTAGTCAACATTGAATATCTTTCCTGTCCAATCCAACTGTATCTTCTCAGTCATTTCAGTTTTCCATGCTGCCCCGTCTGCTGAGTTCTAGCTATAAGAAGCAAGTCCGGCTTTTCAAATAATTGAAAAATATTGAACTGGAGAAGCAATAGATGACCGGATCCAGAGCGCTGTTCAGATAGGTGAATGCTAAGGAGGTTTGAAACCACTGAGAAAATGGCTTCTCTTGACTGATAACATTTTTTCCAATTGATTTTAAATAAAGGCCATACAACCCTGTGGCAACGGTGGGGAAGAAACAACAAATGAAAACCCCAACGATAACCAGGACGATCCGAATAGCTTTTTTTCCCTTCTTGCCTTTGTTCATCCGTAGAGAACGCAGCTTGCAGGCGATGCGCACAGAGCAAAAGACCAGAAGTATTAGAGGCACGAAAAACTCAAAGATAAACACAGCATAATGCAGGCGGATACCCAGTGAAGGTTTCTCATAACCGAAACTTCTGCAAACTGAAGTGTTGCTTAGGAGGTTGTTGGCCAGTAAAGGGGTCCTCAGGGCTATCACAACCCCCCAGATGAAGCAGGCAATCCAGGCTGCTTGCTTTAAAGTGATGAAATTGATAACGTGATGCGGATGGACCACTTTAAAATAGCGGTCAAAAGCTACGGCAGTCATGAAGGCAATGCTGGCTGAGCGGTTGACGGCCAGCATGAACAGATTTATCCGACACCAGGCATCGCCGAATATCCACGTATCATCACGTAAATAGTTGTCAATGCGTAAGGGTAGACTCAAGAGGAGCAGGACATCAGACAGCACAAGGTTGAAGAGGAACATGACGTTGACCCTCCAAGAATTCATATTTTTGGCAAAAACCCATAATGCCATGATATTGCCAGGCAGACCAAGTAGAAACTCAACAATTAGCACAGGAGGAAGAACAGATGTATCCAGTTTTTTGTGTGCAGTGATGTTGGATGTCATGGTAGTTTCTGAAAAATAGAGTTTAGAGTTTAGTCTTAACACATTACTGTTCCTCATTCATATTGCCGTAGAAAATGTCAGTGCCACAGAAAATTGCCTCAGTCAGGGGGTGTACACACCAAGGCGTTTATGCCGGTGTATTTTATTTAATGAAAGCCACGCTTTTCAAAAATGCAAGCAACTAGCGTTTTTCTGTTTGGAAACACCTGGAGCTATTCAAATAAGCAGCTCTGAGAAACAGCCAATCAGAGCAGAGCTCAACTTTATTATTCATGACCCTTTCAAATAAGTTAATAATAGACCATTTCATTCTGAGGACAAATCCTAGGGTTATAATGGACATGTAAAACCGTCTCCGAATCGGAAGCAAATGAAAAGTGGGTGGGTCCCCACATATCCCCACCCCGAAAAATACATTTACTGCAATAGATGACATTTTCATGTTTCCTTTTAATTAGCCTTAACATTTGCGTTTATTCAATTAAAGACAGTAGCCTATTGCGGTCGAAATTCTGGTAATAGCCCTTTAAATATTTTGCAAACAATGACAGATGTCATATTTCATTTATCTTTCTCTGTGTCATTTTTTTCTCTACTGTGCTGACAGTAGGCTACAATGTTTATTTTTTATTTTGAGGAAATAAAAGGTAAGAAAAACGAATGAAGGTAAACTGATACAACTTTTGTATACCTTTTTTATTTGTTATACCCAATCTCTCTTTCTCTCTCTTAGAGAAATATAAATGTGAGATTCTGGAAATGAGATCACGTTATTTTATGGTATCCGTCGGGAAAAAATGCTGTCATAAGAGTTTGAGCAATGAGCATGTGTACTTCTAAAACACAATCGATTAAACAGAGGTATGACTTTATGAATTATCTGCAAATGTACCTCGCAAATAACAATACGTGAAGACGTTCAACTCTGTGATATCGCAAATGAAAAGTAATTGGCTTCTGTAAAAAAAACTTGAAATTTATCCAGCGATCGTGGCACCATAATCAAAATAAACTATTTTACAGCAGTAATAATATTTTAACAAGTAGCCTACACTTTTAACGTTTGAAAGGAACCACATTTAGTGCTGTGTTAATTATCATTAAAAGCAAAACGGGAGTCTCTATGCCTCCGCGACAGATGCAATTCTTCTGGCATCTCTCCTCATCATCTCCTCCTTTTTTCTTCTATGTCTTGAACTTGGGGCTCGAGTCGGAAGGTTCGAGCTGCCTTTAAGAACAGCAAGCTAAGTTCGTTTACCGTTAATTATTAAGACTAAATGGGCAGGCAAACTCGTGAAACAATGAAAGTAAAATAATCCGCTATAATATGGTTTTACACGTCTATAGAAAATATACTATAAATAAAGCAGTTATTAATTTTCCTAATGCATGGTTGTTTGACATTTACTTCTGTTTAAAACGTTATACATTTGGCAAAGGAGGTTTTTCAGCACTTTGTCCGACCAGCAACTCAGCGTCCACTCCCGCGAATTATGTTTAAAAGCTGAAACGGGTCCGCGGTGTAAAAAAAGCAAAGGTTAGGGATCCCTGCTCTAGTGGAATGGATTTTGACTAACAGCGCTTTGATAAGTGAACAGACAAATGCGCTAAATTAGCGAAAAAGTGGGTGGGTCCATTATCATTGGTCTTAAAAAGTGGGTGGGTCCCGATCCCACCCACGTATAATGGTTCCGACGCCCATGAGTGAAAGTGATTTTATTCCGTTAAACGACAGTTTGCAACCTAAATAGTGCATTTCATGTAATTAAAAAGTTTTAATGTGAAAGGGGCATCAGGGCTTCCATACTGGAGGTTCTTTTCCAAAGGAACTTGATGCTGCGTCATGTTTCTTGAGGCTGTGTGATGCTATGTGGAACTTCACTGTTAACGATTTCCCTGTATTTTTACAGTACGGTACTGGCAGCACGGTTGCCAGTAAGTTACTGTATTTTGGTTTTACAGTACTGTACTGTAATAACATTTTACAGTACACAAACTAGTACTGTATAGTTACAAAGCAGTACTGTACTGTAATTTTACAATATTTTATTACAGTAGTCTATTTTTACAGTAATTTACTGTAATGTCTATATTGACCCATAAATACTATTTATTACTTATTACAGTTAATACAATAATATTATATATAATAGCTAGATATTTAGGTTTAAATCTATAGTTATTAATATGGTAAAAATGCTAAATTAAAACATAATGAATTAAAAGGCAATCCAAGCAATGTATGTATCAAAATTTTATTTAAAAAAAACATTTAATTGAAACAAAACATATTTAAAACAAGATTTTAAACAATAATAAACATATAAACAAGTTAAATAAAATAAAATCAATAAGTATAAACAAGTTTGGAGACCCCTGCTGTAACATATTTAACTCTGGCAAATAGAACACTGGTCCATAGTTTGAAGTTTTCAGTTTAAAGTCCATCATCGACTAAAAGGTAACATTTCACTGTGGTAAAAAGAACACTGGCCCATAGTTTTAAATATTCTACTTGAATTTCATTGAACACTAAAAATAAATTAAAAATTAAACTGTGGCAGACAGACCACAGTGGCCTTTACTTTGAAGTCGTCCATTCGAACTCAATCAGGGACTGCATGAAGCTGTTCACATGGGGGTTAATCACCACAGCTTTTCTCTGCACCAAGTTCCTTGTCTTTTTGCTTGCTCCTTGTCTGGATGTGCACTTTTTCCCATCTTTGGAATTAATTATATCCAGAAACCTGTTAGAAATATCATAAACATTAAGTCAACAAATATAAGATAGAAAAATATTCTTAAAAAACTAAACTCAGCCTTGAATTTACTCCTATTCTGAAACCTTTTGCTCTTATTCTACTGTTCCACACCTAATTACATTAAAATACAGAAGATTCACTTACCTCTGAACAAACTCTTTCCTCAATGGACAGCATCCACCTGGATCATGTCATGATTGAATGTCCTGAACAGAAAGAACAATTGTTACTGATTTGGACACAACTTTTTATTCTGAAAACAAAATCTTTTGTCAATAAAGTCCAGGGACACCTCTGCTAAATAAATACAATTATTAAATTTCTTATAACCAAAGTCTGAATATTTCTGTTTGTATATTTCTACATGGCAAACAAAGACAATTGTGTAAATGTTGTGTATGGTCGTGTTACAGTGTTGTGTGTGGGAATTGTGAATGAGTGTATACATGGGTATTTAAAGAAACTGTAGTGGTAAAGTACAAACTTACCGAACATAATGTGCTTGGTGTGTGTCTGGTATCACCCGTTGTGCCTCCACATCTGCCTTAACTCCTGAAAAGTGCCACTCAGGTAAACTACAAATAAAAAGTGATCAGCCACATTCCTGTGTACTTTTACATGTGACGTGAAAGCATTTAATATTGCAGTCGAAAAAATACAAGACTTGTAACTGTACTTCATGTACTTGCCTGGTGCCTTTAAAGATGATCCATCTTACCCAATCCAGCTTACAAGCAATGGTAAGACTGTAAAAAAGACAAATGTTACAAAATCTGTTAGCCATAGAAATAAGTAGACATTGTGAAAGAAATGGTAAAAGAAAATTTAGTAACACTTTACTACAATAGTTTATTACTTAACATTTGGTAATGCCTTAGCTAATATGAACTAACAATGAACAATATATTTTACAACATTAATAATATTTGATAATGTTCATTGTGCAGAGACAAAGTGATTGATTTAAAAATGTATTAATTATCATGCTATGCTAACAAATAAAACCTTTCTGTAAGTGTTTAGTCAGTTGTAAAACAAATATATATATATATATATATATATATATATATACAGGGTGCGATTTGTGAAAAAAACAGAGGGGGGGATGTTTTCATAGGCGTCGATTTCGGCGACGGTGGGCACCCACCATATTTCGTCATGAGTTATTTTGTACCCACCACTAGTTTTTACTTTTTTGACTGTTTTCAGTGGTTAAGAAGAGCAATATGAGAGAGAAATTTGGTAATCATTGTCTGACCTAACAAAAATCCATTATAATATTATTATTATTTTTTTTATATATTTCTAATTAAAATATTTCTAATATTCAGAAATGCGCTCTCCGCTCACGAGCTCTGATCGGAACAAACCCGAACCTCACTGTCTGCTGAACTTGCGCAGAAACATCAAAATATAACCAGCTTTTTAAAATGGTTTTAAAACTTAACATTTAGACTATTTTAGCGCAAATTATGAGCTTATTGACGATTTTTTATAATTCTTGACATAATGCGTCTCTGTCCACAGCACATTTCAAAACATTTTAATTCATAAAAATAAATAATGAGAACATGAACTCATCACTGCATTTGCAGGAATTGTAAAATATTTTTTCTTATTAACTCATGAAGCAGCCTAACGCAATATTTTTATTCTAATAGCTTATCTTTCCCCACACATATGAACTGTGATCATGCACAACGAAAAACGCGTAAGAATTAAATCTTGAATGGCAAAACTGTATGGCACAATGTAGTGTCAACTTAAATATAAATATGAACAATGTCTTGATTGCAAAGTTAAACCATTACAGTAGAAACAGTTTTACTGCTGCTTTTAAAGTAATAATATTAACTTTACACCGCAATGCGGAGCTACAGTGAAATGATAGAAAAGACAGATGCATTATGTATAGTCACTTAGCCTCATTTGCGCAAACTGGACGCGCCCTCGCCTCGCTAAACGCCTCATCTGCGTGTAACTTCGGCCATTCTCAGTGGTGTGACTGGGACACTAACTCTGCTTGTCATCATAAACAGATAATCAGATTGTGATGTTTATTCCCGCTTTAATAATATGCGGATGAATATGCTGCCTTACACCGTTTCGACACACAGCTCCATAACCATCTCGCATGTGTTGATAGGCTACTCGTGAGGTGTAACCGGGTCTGTAACCAATCAGATAGCGCCGTGGGCGGGACATTGAGCAAGTCTGCATGCAGAGTGGTGAATACAGAGAGGTTGCGCGGCAGCTGTATCAGAGCCAGCCAAAGCAGCGCATTTTAAAACAAAATTGACTTTAATCAAACCACGGATCAGTGATAAGTTTTGTGATCCGTCTCGCCACTAGTGTAGTAGCACTGATCACTTTGAGGGGGGGATAAATTTATCCCCACCGGGGATAAAAATTATTAAGCAGAGGCAGGGATACATTGACCAGAAAGGGGGAAATCCCACGCATCCCCCCCGGCAAATCGCACCCTGTATATATATATATATATATATATATATATATATATATATATATATATATATATATATATATTAGTTGTTATATTATATATTATATATAAATATCTAAATAAGTCTTTTTTTATTATTATTCTATAACATCTTGTCTACAGAAAATCTCTGAAAATGTCTCGTTTAGTGCAGAAAATAGCGATTTATAGTGACAAGGTAAAAAGACTGCCCCTAATGTTTAACCCGGACCGGCTGCGGTGTAACACGCTATTTCACGCAAAGTTTTTTAACTAAGTAGCTAGCTGCTCACTTTAAAGATAAACATGATCGCCTAAATCTGAGCAATCCTGGTGATGCCAGTTTCCTACACGATGTTATTATGGATTATTTTACATCCAGAGATGAAGGATCAGATGACAGAGACGAGAAGACAAAGGTACGTAAATGCGGAGCCCATTCTCTTTTCGTGCATTGATTTGATGTGTTTTGGAAACTTATATATACTGCATGTAATGCATCTGAAGTGGTGGAAACAATATGTCATAAAAATGTATTGGACAACTTACTGGACGTGAAAAACGCTTTAGAGAAGATATTCTCTGCTTTTGCTGATATAACGTTACCGTAATATAATAACAACAACAATAAGCGCGGCAATCCCTTTCGTTCATCTGATATTAAGATGAGCCCAGGTCTGAATGATATTTGGTCGAAGTTAAAGCTGCGATGAGTTCGATGCATGTATCCAGTTAAATATGAGGTTTCTTGTTTTCACTTCTGTGGAGGAGGACTGCGGTACTACAGTATGATGTGTACGGCGTGTCAAGTCCTGTCTGTTTACAACCACGAGTCAGCCTTGCCAAACAGTCGAACTTAATACTTTTCTCTGACGCTAACTGAACGGATGAAACGCAGATATAAACGACCATTATGCCGGGACCGCAAGATTGCGCTGGCGGGTGGTCTTTGTCCATTTCGTTAAAAATAGTTTCATTGTCACCACACTTTCAACACAATATAAACTCACCAAAACCCTCATAATTTAGTTAAAACAACCCTATATTCATTAATAAAAGTATAAAGCGAGTTAAAGCAGCGGTAGACATCTGGGTGTAACGTTAGCTTACTTTCTGAGGGAGATTGAAACTTTGTTGGCGACCGTTTTTCTCTCTCATTGCACGTTTAAAACAATATTGTGACAAAATATTGACAACATTCTTAAACTAAAAATTAAGTTTTCATGAAACAGAAATATTTCAAACTTACCGAACTGCCAGAAATCAATCGTCCTCCTTCAGCTGCAGCCAGGAGTTGTGCTGTCTGTGTGATTTGACTCTGGCGCACTTTCTCTGATTATTGCAAGTACACCTGGCACATTACAGCAATGGCTACAGCAAGGTTACATCAAGACCAAAATATACTGTAAAATTTTCCCGCTCAAACAAATTTACCCAGAATGCATTATGAACTGCAGTACTGTACTGTAATGTACACATACAGTATAGTACTGTGGATTTTTACAGTAATGTACTGCTAAATCTACAGCGACATCTAACAGTGTTGATAACCACTATGCCAAGAAGAAACATGTTGTGTGTCATGGAGAAGATAGCAAAACATTAACCCAGGAGAATATGTGCACCTAGGGTTGAGTCTATGTCCAAACTGAATGTCCTGCCACAACACAAACATCATTCAAAGATGCACCCCTATAGATAGTAACTTAAATGATGTTAAGTTGGCCCTGACCCTAGAGGCTTTGTTTCTGGTTCCTGTCTGCCTTGTTGCAAGTGGTTAGTACTCTGCTTAGCCTTGCTTTAAATCTGTTCTCTTACAAAAATTAGCCATGGTTTTACTAGTTAAAACAAACAAAAAAAACTTGGTTACTGTAGTAAAACCACAGTTACAACAAAAAACATTTTCAACACTATGGTTATTTTTTTACATTAGTTTGCAAATTTGTTCTGCATTCATAACACATCTAGAAATTTTAGCTTTTTCTTTCAGTTTGCAAGGGTTTCACATGTGATAAATGTGAGGAAATATTTAGGAAAATAGATATACCCATTCACACTTTACTCAATGACAATAAGGGTGCATCTCATTTCTCTGTCTTACCCCTACCGCTCAGTTTTGCGCGTTCGTGTGAGGTGAAGTGGCGTCTCAATTCTCAGTTTGATCAAGGCGTAGGGATACATAACCCTTGAAACGAAGTGTGATAAGGACCACACTTGAAAGAGAGGGGTAAACGTTAATGTAGGATAATCCGGGAGAGCCGGCATCAAGATGTTTTATGGCTGAACGTCGAACTGTCAAGGAGTCGCACAAATAAACGTTATTTTCAGCAGTTTAATTGAGATTATATTATGACACTCATGTTTTATGATACTTTTAATAGAATGTTCAAGCGGTTTTAATTGTAATGTTTTTGTTTTGAATCGCTAGTTAAGGCGCTAGCTTGCAGCTAAGTTATGCTCTATTTGTTGAGCTCAGCTCAGGCAAATGATACCACAACCTGAGACGACGACATCTTCTTTGTTTATGTCAACGCTTGTCTGTTTACGTAGCAGCCAGTAAGCGACAAGGTAAGGTGACGCAAACGGTAATCAAGTGGTTTCTCATTTTTTAGACGCACAATCTGTCTTACCCCTTCCCCTTCATTCGGTTTAAAAGGGGCAAGGGGAAGACGAAGACAGAGGGGAAGGGGTAAGACAGAGAAATGAAATTGGCCCTAAGACTGATAGGGCTTTAGAACAGATTAATACATTGTTTGCTTTCAGTCATCATTTGTTTCGGCAAAAAAAAAAAAAAAACGTGATTATGAGACAGCATAGTTGTAAAAAAACACTCTTCTGTTTTGCCAAGAGTTTTAAACAGATTCTTCCCACTCAGTGATGCATCCACTGAGAAACCTGTTGAAAGTGCCCCAGTTATTTGAGATTTTGAGATTTTTGAAACATGAGAACAGAGACCCCAGCCATCATAGTTCAATCTTTACTTGGACCCAAAAAGCCTGACATTAAACAATCTGGCTGAATCTAAACATAAATATAATAAAATTATTATTCCTGTTGTCACCAATGTGTCGGAGATCACAAGAAATTATATTAAAGGGGCGTGTTAACTGGTGTAACTCTAACTCAATGCTGCCTTTGATCTTTGATACCATTGACCAAAACATTAACTTGAATAGGCTTGACATTATGCTGGCATCCACAGAAATGCACTGCTATGGTTTAAATGACATTTACTGATTTCAGGCTGTGAATAAAAAGGTGTCAAACTAATCACAAGTACAGTGCCACAGGGGTCAGTGCTGGGACCTTTGCTTTTCACCCTATACATGCTACCTCTAAGAGCTATAATTAAGATACATTGAATTAGTTTTTACTGCTACACTGATTATTTTCAGCTGAATTTTTTTTCAAAGTCTGACGAAACACAATTCACCAAAATGACAGAATGCATAGCTGTTCTAAAGAACTGTAAGACCAGCAACTTTCTTCTACTAAATTCATAAAAGTCTCAATTATAAAAAATAAAAATAAATAAATAAAAAATTTAGAGTGTTAACAACCTAGAATTGTATAAATATTTATACAACTTTGTTTTATAATTTTAAAAATATTTCAAAACTACGATATAGTCTTTCTTGGTCAAACACAGAAAAGCATCTAGACTAGATTTTTGCAATGCCCTACTGTGCTGTCCTTTAGGTTTAATACACAAATTCGAGCTGGTCCAAAATACAGCAGCCAGAGCTCTCACAAAAAATGAAACAAATATTACCATATGAAACATTATCAAAAGTCTAGCTTCTTGACATTTGCTGGACATTCAGTCCTGACAGTCCTTAAAACCAGTTTCAAATTAAAAAAACTGTGAAGATTTTCATTGCATCCTTACCAATGCCTTTAATGCCATTTTACATCCATACCACTGCTATGCTTGCATATATATTAATCAAGTAGTGCCATTTTATATTTAATATTTAGTGTCCTGGTAACTAGGATTTCTTTTTTAAACAATGTAACATTGTAAAAAGCTCTATATAAATACATTTGATTTGATTTAGTAGTGTAAACAGCATGCCAGAGCGATAGCATCTGCTCATTGCTACATCTCATGACCTCTGCATTGCCTATAAATAGTCGTGCTTTCACACAGGTGCCCACACCTGAAGCTTCCCCAGTGTCTCAAAATTCATGATGCAATGTTGAGTTCTCTCCAAAGCAGAGGTGGATTGTACTTAAGTAATATTCGGAAAATATTTACTTCACTACATTCTAAAGCATAGTAAATCAAGGTATCTTCCGATCACTCCATATCCGTTTTCAAATCAATTTTTTTTTCTCAGTCTTACAAACGTCAATGGAATCTTTAGCAGGGCACGCAGATATAATCATTGACATGATTAATGATTGTATGAATGCTTTTGCAGTCTAAATGTTTTTGCATAATGTACTGCATTCATAACAAATCTTCCTTTAAAAATAAACTTAAAATAGCCTATAGACGTATCAAATTTATAGTGCTGGCCTGCTATCATCGACATGGCGATGTCTTTTCAGGTTTTGTTCTCTGCAAAATCTGCATTGCAGGGCGTTTTTGTACGCCCATTTGGGAAAGGTTATTTTATAGGTCATATTGCAAGTTAATAATGTTAAAGATGCCATTGCCGCGTTTTTGCTCCCCCAGCCGGTAACCTTTGCAAATGCTGATGAGAAAAGAAAGGCCTAGCTCCTTAGTTGAAAAGTTTTAAGATTTTCTTTATTTCATTTTTACAATGTAGTTTTAAGAAGTAAGACTGAGTAACTAAATACAGTAATATATCACTTCCTTTTTTCAAAAAATCAGTCTGTTCATTAGTTTTCCTTTTTTTTTTTAAATGAATATGGAATGATCCGAGGATTTATACCCTGATTATAGTATCATACTATTTTATTCGACTACATTTAATTATATTTCATTTAATACCTAATTATATTAAAATCTAGTGCTTTTTACTTTCACTCAAGTAAAAGTAGAAAGAAGTTTTACTTGAGTAAAAGAAAGAAAGTACTAGATTGTTAATTGAGTATTAATGAAATGGATTGGAGTATGATATTATGCATTGGCATGCAGTGAAAGAAAAAAAGTACAGATATTTGAAAAAAATACTTAAGTAAAAGGTGAAAATAGTTTTTACTTACTTGAGTTAACTCTCTAGTTTGCTGACTGAGATGTGGGCAGAGTGTGAAGAAATGCAGAATTATGGTTTAAAGGCAACCGCCCAGTATTTATCACAGCATACTTCCCTTGCAATTTCATGTCAGCTGACTCTAGTATTAAGTCACGGCATCTTAAAGTGCTCACACTCACAGCAGTTTGTCTGTTTATTTGTATAGTTGTTATGTGCTTGTTTTATTTGTTTGCAGAGGTGGGTAGAGTACCCAAAATCTGTACTCAAGTACAAGTACAAGTACTTACACAAAAAATTTACTCAAGTAAAAGTAAAAGTATGAAATCTAATTATTTACTTGAGTAATAGTAAAAAAGTATTAGATGAAAAAAATACTCAAGTAGTTAGTTACTCGTTACTTCCCATCTGATAGAGAAGTAGCGCAAAGCACTGAATTTCAGACTACTTGTAGGGTTTTCACAAACCTCTCCTTAAAAGTCTCATTGTTCTGCTTATATACAAGTAAAGCAGCCTATCTCAGTCCTGCAATGGGTACATTAACATCACATAACGTGTCATTTGAGGAAAAATCGCAAACACACACACACACAGATGTTTTTCTGACAGTTAACTCTGTATTTATTTTCATGTTCACAACACAAACTTGTCAGCATCTGCCTTTAAACATGCAAACAGTAAACAAAAAATAACATGTGTGTCTTTTTGTTATCATGTTTTTATATGAATAGGTTTTTTTCATTGCCATTAAAGTGAAATTACTGAACATAAACAGGAGCTTAATAAAAATTATCATTTTAGAATTTCATATGGAACTTATCTGTTTGTGCAAATCAACTATACATGTATTATAAAACATGTTTTACATTGTTTAAAATCAAACTTTATTCTTTTATTTTTATTCATTCATTCTTTAGGAAGGATTTAAATAAAATACAATCCCGTTTTTATTTTAATGTATTTTCTACACATTAGTGAGGTGTCCGGATTTGTGTATAAATGCAAGACGTCCTTACATTATGCTGTTTAGTTGTGGGGAAATGATATGGAAATGTGCAGATGTGAACGTGCTGTTTGTATGGTTTAACTTACACTAGGTTTTGTCATCGCTTGCACAAGAGTGCATGTGGCAAAAAAAACTCGGACAGCGTGTGAAATGACCATTAATAGTGTTCAAATAGACATTACTGTGACTTACCACTTCAGGTTGGATCTTGAATTCCTGCACGCTGCATGTCAGCTCGTTTATTGAACAAAGCATGCATCGCATCATGAAACTATTCTTTTTGACCTCTTGGAGTGAAAACATAGACCGAACTTGAAGCCACGCATGATCTGCCTCCGATAACCCGCACACGCGCCCTCATCTGCTTCTCCTATCATCTACGCGCGGTCGCGCACGCTACAGAGTGACCGCGAAGACGCGCAATAAAGTGTGACGCAGCCCGAAAACGCCCTATAAACTTTTTTTTAAATATATTCATTAATTATTGCCATTTGACAGTAGCGCAGTAACGCCGCCAAATGTAGCGAAGTAAAAATAATTTTTTTTTACTAAAAATGTACTTGAGTAAGAGTAAAAAGCATCCATCCTTAAATTTACTCTAAAAGTACTAGTTACCCAAAAAATGTACTCAAGTTAATGTAACGAAGTAAATGTAATTCGTTACTACCCACCTCTGTTTGTTTGTATTCTAAGGTACAGTATGTTTAATAAGCATGAGGTTTGCATACATGGCTCCTTGTAGAATACATAAAATGATTTTAAAAGTAGGCTGACATATGAGGCACCACCTTATCTGTTTAAAGGGGTCATGCTCCCACATAAGACATCCAGTACATGTTTTGGTTTGCCTTCATAAGACCATATACAACTGGCCTCCTCTAAACCAGCAAAATCATATTGATAAATGGACTGCTATATAAAGCATTTTCATAGACCAATGCCCATCCAAAGCGAGTTGCCTCACATTCACCCATTCACACACCGACGGCCGTGTCAGCCATGCAAGGCGCCATCCAGCTCGTCGGGAGCAGCTGGGCTTAGGTGTCTTGCTCAAGGACACCTCGATACTTGGTCCGTTGGAGCCGGGGATTGAACCACCAACCTTTCGGTTTGGAGACAACCTACATGAGCCACTGCCACCCTGAATAAATAGCCTAGTGTCATGAAACCCTCATTTCAGCAGTTCCTTTTCACACCTCAGATTTTAAAAAACTTTCCGAAAAGGGGCGTTGTTAACTGGTGTTAAAGTCGGAGATGTGTGAATAAAAGATGGAGATTACATTAAGTGAATGTACTGCTAATTTGGACATCACACCATTCTCATACAGTGAGATTTTCACATTGTGAGTGATATGCAACTCATTGTGAATTCAGAATGTTGAGTTCATGGTATGAGTGCACAATGAGTGTGCCATGACCTAACATATAGCACTTTTCCCTTCCATAGTACCCCCCGGTTTCATCATTTCAGCTCACCTCACTTTGGTTTGGTTATCTTTTCCATCGAGTTTAGTAAGACTTCAGAGTGTGAGGGATTATAGGCGTGTTGTTCTATTTGCGCTGCCTACTGCTGTGACATCATAATCATCAAGTGAGAGCGTTGTTGTACATTCCCATAAATGTATATATTTCTCAGTCTGCCACAAAATTAAAATTGACCACCACAAATAGATGTTTGCAAATTGCGTTTATCACTACCTCTGTCTCACATGACAGTTTCTGTACAAACACCCGTGGCGTCAAGTCTGGAAAAAACTGTTCCAATATTTATGGGGCTGACTGTACACTCACCTAAAGGTCCTGATCAAGACAATCTCCTGAACTCCAAACTGAATGTCAGAATGGGAAAGAAAGGTGATTTTTGAGCGTGGCATGGTTGTTGGTGCCAGACGGGCCGGTCTGATTATTTCACAATCTGCTCAGTTACTGGGATTTTCACACACAACCATTTGTAGGGTTTACAAAGAATGATGTGAAAAGTTAAAAAATCCAGTATGTGCAGTCCTGTGGGTGAAAATGCCTTATTGATGCTAGAGGTCAGAGGAGAATGGGCCGACTGATTCAAGCTGATAGAAGAGCAACTTTGACTGAAATAACCACTCGTTACAACCAAGGTATGCAGCAAAGCATTTGTGAAGCCACAACACGCACAACCTTGAGGCGGATGGGCTACAACAGCAGAAGACCCCACCAGGTACCACTCATCTCCACTACAAATTGGAAAAAGAGGCTAAATTTGCAGCTAACCAAAATTGGACAGTTGAAGACTGGAAAAATGTTGCCTGGTCTGATGAGTCTCGATTTCTGTTGAGACATTCAGATGGTAGAGTCAGAATTTGGTGTAAACAGAATGAGAACATGGATCCATCATGCCTTGTTACCACTGTGCAGGCTGCTGCTGGTGGTGGTGTAATGGTGTGGGGGATGTTTTCTTGTCACACTATAGGCCCCTTAGTGCCAATTGGTCATCGTTTAAATGCCACAGTCTACCTGAGCATTGTTTCTGACCATGTCCATTTACGACCACCATGTACCCATCCTCTGATGGCACAAATAAAAAAGAGGTCCTAAGACTGCAGCTTCATGTTACTCATTTCCTGCTTCTGGTAATAAACTTTTTGAATGCTCGTCTTGCAAAGCTTCGCTCTGTCTAGTGTTTCATATCGTTGTTTCCTGCATCTATTAATAACTCTTTTGATGCCGCTACTGTGCTTATCTGCAGAGCTGTGCTACGTCTGGTATTTTGTGCCTATATCCTGCTGTACTAATACAAAATATTCTGCACTGCTGCCGTTTGTCTGCTTTGTATTGTTTCTTTATCTGTTGTTTTGTTATTTAATTTTTATTAGTCTTTTCCTTTTTTATTATTTGTCTTTGCCTCACATTGCTTTGAGTAACGCTGATGCCCCGCTTGTTTGTGTTGCTCTTTTGCTACATGAATGGTTTAATATTATGTGTCATTGTTAGGTAAGAATTCTATTTTTTTGCTGTTTTCTATTTTATGGCATTTTAGTATTTGTATTTATCTTATGTGAAATGTTGTATTTTTGGTTTGAATTGAAAGATTTTTGTTGTAGGCCTATGTGTTGAATCTTATTTTTCTTCTCAGTGTTTATTTCTATTGATTGGGATCTCTGGAGGGGGGAAGCTGCATGTTGGTGATGCTGTTTGTTGTTTACACGGAGTGCTGTGTAATTATTACTTATATCTGACTTTAAGTGTTGAGGTCATGTTTTGGCATTTGCTGTAAGGCTGCAACCAGCCAGGCACTTCGGTCCCCTAATCATAATATTATTGGAGTTTTGTTCCCCATATTATTGTGGGATGGTAATCGACTAGTTAGAAGAAATTTGTTAACTCCCTTAAAGGCGGGGTGCATGATTTTGAAAAACATTGGAAAAGGGAGTCGGGCCGAATACCAAAACACACTTGTAGCCAATCAACAGTAAGGGGTGTGTCTACTAACTGACATTGCCTGGGTTGCCTATGTGTGGGGCGGGTTTATCAAAAGAAGGCCCAGATTCTATTGGGGTAGGGGCGTGTTTGTTTAGATTATTTAAAATATAAACATTGGCTTTCAGAGATCATGCACCCCGCCTTTAATTAGGTTCTCCAGGTCTTATAATCTAAGGCTATTGCCTGTCTCTTTACCAGTCTGGTCCAGTGGATGTTTTTTTTCTGTTTTAGATGTCTAAAACTGATGAGGCACAGTATACGTATTATCAAAAAGCTAACAACATGAATTTTCTTAGCAAATGGTTTCGGTAACACTTTATTTTGATAGTCCACTTTAGACATTTTACTAACTATAAGTAACTTTGCAACTACAAATCAACTACCAATCTTTAGAGAATTAGTAGACTGTCTGCTTAATATCTACTAACACTTTATTGTGATGATATCTCAACAGACATTCAACTGTCTATAAGTATCTTTGCAGGTGCATGTCAACTTATTCCACTAACCCAAACCTCTTCCCTAACCCCAACCCTTACAATCTACTAATACACTAATGACAGTTAGTTGACATATAGTTGCAAATTATTGAAAGTTAGTTGACATGTAGTTGCAAAGTTATTTATAGTTAGTAGAATGTCTAAAGTGGACTATCAACATAAAGTGTAACCATGGTTTCTAAACTGAAAGTAACTTATAACATACACTCTAAAAAATACTGGGTTATTTTCAACCCAGCACTGGGTCAAAAAGGGATGACCCTGCTGGCTTGTAATTTAGCCTATGCTGGGATGAATCAACCCGAGATGCTGGATTTGTTTTAACCTATGGGTAAAATATAGAAATGTTCATATTTTTACCCACCATTTTGTGCACCATAACCACACATATCCCATTCTCTAATTACAGGAAACATATTTTAACTAAAGTATATCCAGCAAATTAACCCTACATTACCTACAGTAGATTGTCCTAGGGTCCTTGGTTTGGGTGAATTAACTAAGCGTCCAGGGTTTTGCTGACGGTAAATTAATCCTCCTTTATGGGTTCCTGTTATCTTGCCATTAGTCGGAAAAACACATAACCCCACCCCACACTTACACCCAGTGTTGGGGAAGTTACTTTGAGATTGTAATTAGATAAGCTATGTAGTGTAATACTATGATTTCAGTGTTGTTATAGTTTGTGAACTACAAATATTTATCTCAAACTGACAGTCATTAAATTCACAATGAATAGGTATAAAAAAAATAGAGAGAAAAAAATACTTTTATTTTAGATTTTTATAATAATAATACTGAAATTGTGATTAATAATCAGTATAAATTAACTAAGGTATTTAAATGATGTGGTTTGATAAATGCATACGTATAAGTTATATCTGGATTTTTTTTATCTTTTGGATTGGTAGAATCACGAAAACACAGCTTTAATGTATTTATAGGTTTGTTACAAAACTGTAGCAGGACAGATTCGATTTTGGAATAATGGGAAACACGGATTCATTACTGCACTTATAACAGAAACAGACAATTGATAGAAGCAATAATTGAATTAAGTCAGCTCAATAGGCTTAAGGACCGTTCACACTTTAACAAAAACTATGTTAACTATGACGATACTATGACGGAACTAACATCACTGAACTTTATGTTAATTCAAATATGCACTTGCACTTGAAGTTCAAATAGATTCAATTGGCTGTCAATGGTTTATCCTTCATCAGCTCAGAGAGTGATCCCAATGATATAAATGTATATTTTTTGTAGTTGAATATGTTTTTTTATTGTGCTAACAGACAGTGCCGTAGCAAGTGAGTCCCGGGCCCATATGCAAAAAAAAATTAAGGGCCCCCTTAAGCCAAAGCCCCCCCCCCCAACCTTGCCCGTTGGCACTGTTAACTGTGGCGCGCAGGTCTGTTAACAACATATACTTTTAATAAGGTAGTTAAATATTTTTACTTTACTTTTTTACTTTAAAGACTTCAAAAACCCATAATGCCATGACATTGCCAGGCAGACCAAGTAACAGCTCGACAATTAGCACAGAGGAAGAATAGATGACTTCACTTTGTTTTCACGTTTCTGAAAATAGAGTTTAAAGTTTTGTTTTACCACAGGACTTTTCCTCATTCATATTGCATCAGTATGTATTAGTCAAGTAGGGATGAAATGTAGCAATAATGGTTGTCATGGACTAAGGTTTGGAGCATATGAGGAAAAAATCTTAGAAATTTTGGATATTCCTGAAGAAACATCTGATCATGAATTTTATAAGGCCATGCTAGGAATTTAGGTTCAGGATTTAGCACAGGATTCAGACCAGTCTAACACCATTTCATTTTGAAACATCAAAATGTGTCCCATTACCCAGTTCCAGACCGGAAATGAGACAATGCAACATATTTGTCAGGTGGATGACATCAAGGTTTGCACTAGGGGCGATTCTAGGATTTATTTTAATGAAAGTATAATAGAATAAATGAATAATAAAACAAAAGATCTCATGTTAAATGACGTAATTTTTTTGTAAAATCTCCATAATACACCTTTAACTTAACACTTTGGGCAAAAAAGTTATTGAGCCTATTTAAGATGGATTTATCTTTGTTACAAAATTATAGTTACTCTTCTTGCTTTCTTACTTGGTTAACTTTAATGACAGAAACTTCAACAGGTAGGCCTATAATCCAGACATGGGGACTTGTGACTTGGTGACTTGGACTCGAGTCGACTCGAGTCGCTATTTTTGTGACTTGTGACTTGACTTGACAAAAAATAAAATACTTGAGACTTGACTCGGACTTGGACGTTAAAGATTCGGGACTTGACTTGACTTGAGACACGATGACTTGAATGACTTGAGTGTTAATCACATCATGTTTTCAGTTTAAATATAAAATATATAAATTATTTTAAAAAATAAAGTCGACCCAGCTGGAGCGCAGGCTGAGAATGGCGTTGTCATGACTAAATCACGACACTATCATTCGCCATGCCCTCTCGTACCTTACGCACACCCCGCCCACTTAGATCAGATATCAACATGTCAGCCGGAGGGGTACGGAGGGTAATCGCTTTTGGCTTCAACAAGATGGCAAAAGACGAACAGTGCTTTGCAAGACATGCAACATTAAAATCACAGGCAGCCAGACGGCAACCTCCAATTTTGGTCGTCATTTAAAGAGCCATTATGCCCAGTAAGTGCTTGTCAATTTGTTAATATCTGGTTAGTTGGTAGTTAGCTAATGTAATAATAGCTAATGTAACCCTCATCATACTGTGTTGGGGACAAATGTGGGCAAAATAATTTTGATTTATTTTTTAAAATACTTATTTTTATTTTTGAATACTTATTTTTCAAGTTTGCCACACTGAAAAAAACAACTTGTAAAATTTACTTAAAAAAATCCTCGTAACAATTTGCACGAACTTTTTTTAAGTAAAATTTACTGCTTTTTTATAAGTAAAACTTACCTACTAAAATCAAATAA
The DNA here is from genome assembly GCF_030506205.2 of Paramisgurnus dabryanus. NCBI lineage: Eukaryota > Metazoa > Chordata > Actinopteri > Cypriniformes > Cobitidae > Paramisgurnus > Paramisgurnus dabryanus. The sequence continues at coordinate 26,873,706 of NC_133356.1, read as the reverse complement.
AATTTACTTAAAATTGCATGATAAAACATATGTTAAATAATTAATTAAATGTAACTTAATTATTTTATTTAGAATTTAGATTTATTTTAATCGTTTAGGTAAAGTCTATCAGGTTTTTTTGAAAATTGAAGCATTGCTCTCCTATTAAATAAATCGTATTTTCTGTTTGTTATTTTCTTTACATATTTCTATGGACCTAGTTATTTTTAGTGTTATAAATGGCATTATAACACAAAATTCATGACTGACATCAAGTCAGTCATTGAATAAAATTGATTCTGAACAGAAACGCACACAAACTGTGTTTCTGACATGCATTATCAGCACTGTGGAGAGAATTACAATACAATGTTCTGAACAGGGTTCATGTAAAGAAACACTGATCACCTGAACGGTGACTTCACAAAATTATTATTTACAACAAAACAATATCAATAATATAAGAGCTTAAACCTTTATGACATTTTGCTAACAAATATTTAAGTAGTTAAAGTTCTTATCAGTTCTTATTATGTGATAAAGCTTAAAAAATAAAAATATTCAGGCGCAAAGAATTGTGGGTATTCCTTACAACATGTGCAAATAAATGTAAGTAAATTTTACTTAGACTTTTTAGTTAAATGGATTTAAAATCTACTTAATTATTTTAGGACTATGTGCAGTGACTATAAAACAGTTAAATAATACAAGAAAATATCTAATAAGACTTACTATTCCCACACAGTTCATTTTTTACATGAATTAATTGTGTATTTATCATCATTTTATTTAGGAAAATCTAGTTCTCAATAAATGTTAATATTATTATGTAGAAATTATGAGAGTTAATCTAATAAATATTACTACACCAAAAAGTTTGTTTTTTCAGTGCACCTGAACACACACACAAGAAAAATTACTTGCTTCTACAATGTTAGGGGCGGTTCACATGTCACGTCTTTTGCGCGCTCAAGTTCGTTATTTCAAATTTAGGCGAGCGAACGGAAGAGGTGTGACGCGCTCGTTTTTTCTTGGCACATGTATGAGAGAGAGAGAGAGAGAGAGAGAGAGAGAGAGAGAGAGAGAGAGAGACACAGACAGAGAGAGAGAGAGAGAGAGAGAGAGAGTGCGAGAGAGAGGGGAGAAATGTAACAAAGTTTAATGTTGTACGTAATCTGTGTTTGAGAGAGAGGGAGGTGTTCAGAGAGGGGTCTGTTGGATGTTAAGCTGTTATTTGTTTTATGGACTCAATGTGAAAAATTTCAAACACGGTTGGCAGAAGTGAAAAATTAAATAATTTATGAAGTTACAATTTTGTTTGATTCCAAGATGTATTTTACTGAACATGAGTATTTACAATGCAAATCTAAATTGTTGTATTTACTGATAGTTACTTACAGTATATCAGGTCACTTTATTAAGATCAGATTCTGCAGGTAAAATTACAATAATAAGGTGACTTGACTTGGACTTGACTTGACCTACTACAGGACTTGACTTGACTTGACATAGCCTGTGACTCGACTTGACTTGACTTGCCCAAGAAAAAAAATACTTGGGACTTACTTGAGACTTGAAGGTTCAGACTTGAGACTTACTTGAGACTTGCACATGTGTGACTTGATCCCATGCAATAAAATTTTTAAGATAATCAATTGTTTACTATGATACTCACTAAGACATCTATTTTGAGACATATTAATGTGTATTTGTCCATAAACCTACACTAAAAGATGCGAACATGAACTCATTTTACTCTGTGCTTGCGCGCTATTGTTGGGTAGGAAGCGCTGTGCCGTGCCATGCACATGATGCGTTTTCAAGTTCAAGGCGGCAGTCCAGTCCAACACAGTTAATCTCATCATCACAGTAAAAAGATCACTTCAACAATAAAAACATGGCTATGAGTTCTGTTGTAAAAAAGAGAAAAAGAAAGAGAAAAAGAAAGTCTATCTACTGTATAAGCATAGACTTTATTCAGTCCACAGAAAAACAAATACTATGCACCATCTTCCAGCCTACGATGAAGTCATTATGTAAAATTCGCAACGTACGTGACTATTTCTTTAATGTTTGTTTAACAATGTGCTATGCTGCATCAGGTCGAAATAAACACGTCAATTAACAGGTAAATAGTTATTTGAGAGAGTGAAACTAGCGCATTAAACTTGGACACCCTGGACATCCCTCTAGCTCTGCCACCTTATTGGAGTATTCCACTGTTTTGCATGGATGGGCTGAAAGTCGCAAAGGGAAAGAGCTGAAGTCTGCCCTGCTGCCGTTTTCAAATTAAATTTAAAGGAGACCACAAATCCTTGCAGAGTTTATGGAGCAAACAGCAAAATTTGTAGGGGGGCTGAGAAGAATTTTGGCCTAACCACACCCCTGGTTTGCTCCCTAAATAGTTAATGTATGTAGTTCTCGTCTGAGAGAACTTGATGCTGCGTCATGTTTGTTGACGTTATTTGATATTATCTGGAACTTGATAACCACTATACCACTTGTTGTGTAATAGTTTCAAGGACATGATGCAGACATGAGCAGAACATTAATCCAGGAGGAACTGTGCACCTGGGGTTCAGTCCATACAGTATACAAACTGTGAAACCTAATGAACTTGTGCAGTAGGTACCCTGCCGCAAAACAAACATCATTCAAAGATGCACCCTTGACAGTGCCTTAAATGATGCAACATTTCTAATGGAGCTGGCCCTGACCTTAGAGGTTTGGTTTTTGGTTTCTCTCTGTGTTTAGACTTGCTTTAACTTTGTTTTATTACTCTTCACTGTTTACATTGTTAGTGTCACACTGGTTAGTGTCATGCTAGTTGTTTAGCTTATCCTCTGTGTACACTGTCTCTTTCTCTCTTGCACTTCAAACTATTTAAGTTCATTAAACAAATGTGGTAAGTCGAAATAAATCTGCTAACATGGTAAGTCATTGCCTCTTCTCCTGTAAAAGCAAAAGTTCCTGTGTTTTTGCAGAATGTTGATGTGAAACAAGATCTGTCATTACAAACCAGTCCTCGGATTTGAGACACAATATGTTTGAGTGAACTTGTACAACCTCAGAATTTGGTTCAAGCGACTCAGATCTAAAATCGGATGCAGCCCACTGTCTTTTTTTGGGGAACAAAAAGGTAACGGCTGTAAAAAGCTGGATCTCTCTGGGAAGAGGTTACACGCTCTATTTCTCCTTTTGTTCAAGAGGGAATGAAGCTCTTGGCCCAACACCTGCTGCTGCTCCCCCAGTACCACCTTATTCAGTACACCATGACGGCAGCAAACTGAATTTAGTAACCTCTCTTTACAATCCTTAAAACCCAATGACATGTTATGTTAAAAATTCCATTATCCGTATTTTTCATGAGAAAAGAAAACTGTGTCACCAGGGTTAAGCTTTTATTAGATTTGTCTTGTCTTATTTAACTCTTTATGACTTTGTCATATGTAATGCTATGTGTTCCTTAATCTTTGTTCACTAACATCTCAAGCTATAGTTCAAATATCTGCCAACTGCGTATTAAATATACGCAGCGGCCTGCAAAGAATGCATGATATAACTGGTGAGCATCAGAATTTAATAACATTACTTAATTACGTAAAAAATTAATAAAATGTAAAATGTAATATTAAATGTAATATTTAACTTTATGTATTACCATAACCTATTGGAGTGTTTTTTGTGCAATAATCAGCAGGATTAGTAAATATCTTCCTCAGATGACAGTCACGTAATAAACAGGACAACAATCACTTTGTTTTTAGGATCTCAACAGTCGGCATTAAACCATTTGCTTTATTTATTATCATTATAAAGGAAGATATTCTTGTCAGATCAGGTTTGTTACAGGGAGTTGGCAGCACTTTTTATCCATTTGCTTGTTCTGGCTGAGGAACAGACTTTCAGTAAATAGGCCTATATGCAAATTTTTCTTATCAAGAAAATGTAAAACGAAATAAACAAGAGAATTATATACCACAAACTGTATTATATTTTCTATATAGTTTGTTTGTGTTGAAACTATTCAATGATAATTATAAGCTTGGTGTTAAATTGTGACTTAATAAAAATGTAAAAAATGACATCTTAATTTAAATAAATATTTGAATGTTCACTTTTTATGAGCTAAAATATTAGAATATGAAAACTACCCGTCCCTAGTTGAAACCAGTGACATTCTGGTTACCCGTCCGACTCTACCTGACCTTCACTCAGCTGCAGATTGATCCCAACCTGTATACATTTATTTGTTCTGCTGACACAAAGGAAAATATTTGGAAGAATGTGAGTAACCAAACAGATCTATTTATTTATTATATATTATATCAGGAATTATTTTACCTACAATAGCAGTAAAATTAGGTCTGTTTGGTTACATAACTGATGACAGAATTTTTGTTATTAATGCCCTATCCTTTTAAGTAACATGCAATAGACCCCTTTTTTAAGGGGTTTGTAAACATTGAATGCTTAGGTTGGGCGCGCGCGCAGCATGGGGTCAGAAAAATGGCACGGCTAATAAAAACTGATCATACAATACAGACTTTGTAATTTAATCTAACAGGGCTGATCAATGATGACACCTGAAATAAAGTGAGCACTACAAACACAAGCCTCTTTGATCTTTGCATTGTTCCAGTGTGCACGTTCAATTGCTTGGAACCACATATGTTACCTATTTTTTTTTATGGATGAGATCTGCAGGAATCCGGAAAACTTAACTGCAGAGCTGGTGCAATTTTCACAGGCCACGACATAACAAGTAGGTGATAATACTTTTCTGACCCCAACATGCGCAATACGAACCGCAAATTCTCTTGTGACGTGAATCGTGAAGAGGTCTATAACAGTTAGAGTTTGCGTAAAAAAGTTTTCGTAAGCAGAAAGCGCTCTGTGTAGGAATGCCAAGTTGAAATACTACGATTTTAGGGTATCCTGACATAAAATGACCATTGTGAAACAGTCATAGCAATGTATGTGGTCCTGGCACCTAAACGTTGATCCTTCATCTATACGCTGGTCCTCCGCTGCCAATGACTGTGTTTACAACCAGTGCACTCTGATGATATTTACTGACTTGGGCCGTAGAAAACGATTTGGGTGTCATCATTGTACAGTCTACATACATGTCATACCTATGTTTATTAGATCTATGTCATGCAGTGTGACCTGTCATGATCTTATAAGATTATTGAAATTTCATTGTCTGTAACAGGCTTTACACTGTTAATTCTCCCTACCCCATAGTGATGCTACCATTCTGGATGTTGCAAGGTCTTGGACAGGGACTTTACTGTGTGCATGTTATTTGTAAAATATATCCTGTCTGAATAGAGCTTGCTTTAATGATGTTTAAAAGGTCCTGGAAAGTTGAGGAACGTCCTGGAAATTGATCTCTGAAAAAGAATGGGAAGCCTTAGAAGGCATGAGGCTGGGAGCACCGAGGATGCTGCCGGTGAGGCCACAAGCACTAAGGACACCACCAGGGTGTCCGAGGCCAGTTCTCTACGGCCCAAGCCCTCCACTGCTCCATGGCCCATGCCCACCCGTCGTCTGCAGTGCTCACCCATCCTGTCTCCACGACCCTGGCCCACCCATGGTCATACTGTTGGACTTTGTTGGCATCTGGAGTCATCCTTTGGGGGGGGGGGGGGGGTCATGTGTTCTTGTTATGTTTGTTCATGTCTTTTATCTTAAAGTTCTGTTTTTCATGTTCTCGTCTTAAATTTTGAAATCATTCATTGTTTGTCTCTTGTTTCATGTTCTGATTTGCTCCCTTGTATTCCCTTGTATTATGTGTCCTGTTCTCATTGGTTTACTGCCCTTATATAGCCCTCATGTTTCCACTGTCTCTTGTAATGATGTGAAAGAAACAAAGATTTTTGAAACTTTAAATCAACTGAACCAATTGCTTCAAAAAATTATTTACTGTTTCGAACCTCTCAAAACACCTAAATGTGGCACCACCTGTTACCGAAAACATTGTACAACAAGATCTTAGTCCAAAAATGTTACCCTTTTTACAAAATAATTTTTTGAAAAATATGTTTTTAAAATATTTATGTTATGACGCAGTGCTCCGAAATTGCCCGTCTCTTGCCTATTTATAATGTTTGTGTTCACTGTTGGTGGGTAGGGTTGGTTATCGAGAACCGATTCCACTTCAAAACCAGTTAAACGGTTGACGAACCTTCTTTCATAATGCGCAGCTATGACTGACCGCAGCAAAGGTTCAAAAGTTTGGTTAAACTTTATGAAAAAAAACACTGTAGTATTGCCAAATATGATGAAAAATTTGCTTGAACACGGCGTTAATCTGAAGGAATGTACCGCCACCGTATTTTAATCTCCCAGCCACGAGTCCTACAGCGCACCAGCTAATATCACACCCCTTTTAGCCAGTTCACACGCCACACTTTGTTTTTTTCATGCTGAGAAGTAAGAAATAACTCTTCCTCCTATATACAAATAATGGATACGACGAAATTGTTTATGTAAATGTAAAATTATGTAAATTATGGGAAAATTTTCATTGGTGACCTATTCCTTTCATTCAGATCACTGTCTTTGCCAACTACACTTTCATGCTCAGCATAAATAAAGCAGCTTTCAGAAGAAAGCTCACAACCTTAACATTGCAAATAAATAATCATGTTTTCACACATGCTCAGACACCGTTGCACAAACATGAAGCATTCCCCTTTGTCCCAACGATCATGACGCAGCGCTGTGCTCCCTTGAAAGGAAACTGGTTTGATTTGCACCTACAAGTGCTACTAAAGGGAAAACACCTAAAATGGTGTTTAGAACATAAACTGTCGTTGCAGCCCTGTGGTTTTACAGAGTCAATGCATTTTACTACATTTAACAGGTTTATAGCTTGTAATTTATTTGTTTTTGTATTTCCATTACTTGATTGATTTAAAATTCTGTTATCATGAGCTACAAACTGGGATTAGATGTAGTATAAATCCCCATATATGTCCCAACTTTTAAGCACATCCATTCTAGAAACAACGTAGAACATTTCTGTAACAAACTGTTTTTCTTACCTGAGTCAAGACTGTAGTAGTTTCCTGATTGAGATGTGGGCAGAGTGTGAAGAAAATTGCTTCAGCACAAGTGCAGAATTCTGGTCTGAGAGCAACTCACAGAATACTTTCCTTCTTATCTTGTTTTGACATCATAGGGGGAGTGTTATGTCAGACAATTCTAAGGAATCCCAAAATAACCACAATTACCGCAATTTGTTCGTTTGTTTATATATTTGTTGTTTATATAGTTGTTGCTTCAATCAAAAAATGTTATGTGAAATGTCTTATAAGCATGATGTTTGTATGCATGGATGCTTGTAAAATAAATAAACTGATTTTAAATATAGATTGACCTATGGGGACCATCTTATCTGTTTAATTGCTCCCACATGAATCATCCAGTACATATTTTGATTTGTCCTCATAAGACGCTTTTACAATCTAAAACTATTTTGAGGATTTCCGCCTAGATTTGGCCTAGCCAATTTCAAAAGCTTCCCATACTCCCATGCAGAGGTTTACATACAAAAGTTTGGTATAATTTTACAGGAAACCCTTTGAAATGACATAAAACACTGTTGAAAGTGCTAAACATGGTTGTCTGTGTTGTCTATCCTCTAATAAACACAAAAATAAACAGGCGCTTTTTGATGTTTTTTTTGTATTTAAAAGTGTATAACTCTGGCCCTGAGTGGTCACGAAACCTGCATACAGTTTTGTTTGATTTCAGCCAATGTTAGCTTACAGAGGAAAAAGGAATTTTTTCTCTATCATAATCTATGCAAAAGTTATTCTATTCCAACTTAAGGGAGGAATAATACCCTTTTTGTATCCAATTTCCGCCCAAAAACATTTGAAGTGTCCCCATAACCACATACAGTGGAATAAATGTAATATCTTTATATTATTTTACAGAAAACCCTTTGAAGTTAGATAAAAAGCTGCTGTTTGTGACAAATATTGTTATTTATGTTGTTTTTCATATGATGAAACACCACATTTTGAAAGTGTCTTTGAAAGATAACTCTGGTTCCCTTTCAGTCGGTCACTACGACGTCACGTCGTGACCGACGAATTGGGAACTCGCTTAGAGAGACCAATCTGCTTCGTATACTACTAAAACGCTAATGAACTTGGCCTTGAGATATTTGCATAATGCTGGCGCCGCCCCGCCAGGTGCCTATATAAGCAGCAGGTGCAAATATGGAAATTAGCTTTTTCGCTTTGAAAGCCGGCATTATCTGCTACTGAGAAGCTACTTGCTCTTCTGGGAACGGTTGCTGAAGTTGATTGACAAGCAGTACTAACACAGCGGGCGCTCGCAGTATTCCACGGCTCTGCATCTTTTTGTTTTGAGTTTAGTGTGTGCGTTGCCTCTCCCTGTGCGCATCATCAGCTGAGCACCTAAAGAGTGATTTCCCTAAAAGAGTGATACGTGAGAGCTCTGTGTCTTTTTAAAGACAGCCACTCTCTCGTATATGCGGAGATCAGCGTCCTTTTCAGGATAGCTTTTCGCCCGTGCGATCTTGGATGCGAGAAGTATAAGGGTTCCAGTGACGGTCACGAGCGCTGTCTTCGTGCTCAGGCATCGAGCACTCCGGGGCTGCGTTCGTGGAGAGTTTCTGTTCTCTCTGTGAGAGCATAACCCTCTTGGATTGCGGAGACGACTGTCGTTTCTACGGGAACGCTGTCCGCGCCTTTGCAGTGCTGACGCCGCCATGGTGCGGCTGTCAAGCGCTCGCAGGGCGCCTTTCGTGTCACTACGCTGAGTAGGACGGAGGATGCGTCCTCCACCTACCGGCCTTCTCATCCTCAGCCGGTTGAGGCTCCGGTGGAGACTGCAGAGTCGTGTTCTACGATGTCTGCCGAATCCATTGGACCTCCTTCTGGTCCCGTCACTTCTGCAGCATCAGAGGGGTGTCCATTTTTCCTCCGAGGCAGAGTCGTTCCGGAGATGGCGGCCGTGCCCGCTCGAGCGGCGGAGACGGTAGAGTTGGAAAGGTTAACCCCTCTCACGAAGAGCTGACGTGATTTGCGGCAGCTTTCACCCCTCACCTCCCTCACCAACGGAGCCGCTAAAGGCGGGGACCCCTTCAGTGGAGCGGGATGTGTTCCTGGAGGGACCACCCAACCCTTCCCTCCCGTGTTTGTAGACAGTCGTCCGGTTACGGACGCTGCCCATCAGGCATGCCGGAGAGGCGGCTTCGGTCCTGCACGCAATAACGTTGCTGCAGGCTCACCAAGGATTTACGAGGGAGGCCGCGACCTTCAGTCGTGCGATGTCCACCACAGTGGTTCAAGATCGCCACCTTTGGCTGTGTCTAGCTGACATGACGGACGCAGACGAGAACAACTTGAATGCTCCTGTCTCACAGACCGGCCTCTTCGGCGAGCCAGGGGAGTCGTACAGCTCCGCTGCGCAAACTGAGGCGATCTCCTAGGTCATGCCCCGGCGGAAGAGAGCTGCCCTTGGTCCACCACGCCGGCTCCTCAATCTGCCTCTCGCCGTCGGCGTCCTGCGGCGACCACCTCCGTTCCCCTCCTCGGACCCCATCTCGGCAGCGCAGGGGAACCGGTCGTCAGCAGCTCGCCCCGCCCGCTTAGCCGCTTCCCGTGAAATTCGGGAGTTTAAGTGGCCAGTGAAGGGCGACCCGGATTGGCAGAGGATCACTCTTCAGGAGATGGAGCTCCTTCCCCCGATAGAGGGTCGGGTGGAAAATCCTTGGTTTGCATATGTTCCACCGGCTGTTCGGCCAGTACCCACTTAACCACACATAAGAGTGCATTCCTCTTCCCTCTCTAGGTCTCCGGAGGATCGAGAGAGCCGTGAGCGGGTACACACCAGCTCCCCTACCTCTCCTCTATCGCCAGCGGGTGACCTGAGGAGTCCGAGCTCTCCGCTGAGGAGACCGGACCACCAGCACCCTTATCGGAGTCTGCGCTCTCCGCAGAGGAGACCAGACGACCGTCACCCTCAGTGGGCTCAGGTCAGTGTCACACACACACATACTGTAGATGTTTATGCTGTCACAGCAGACGCACCGGCAGTCCCACCTGTCTCGCTTCGCTGCCCCACCGCGGGTACTTCGGTAGTGTCGTTATTTCTCCTCGTACGGTGCCTGGGTGCTTGGCTTCAGTTCCCAGCCCGTTTCGTTGGGTTTTACGCACGATCCGCCTCGGTTATGAATCCGGCACACCCCAAAATTCGGGCTTTCGTTTCACTGTAGTGAAAGCGTCCGATGCACATGTACTGCGTGCAAAAGTCGATATCCTGTTGGCGAAGGATGTTCGAGCCGGTCCCTCTTACCGAGATGATGATGATAGGGTTTTTCCAGCCTTTATCTCATAGTACCCAAAATACGCGGCGGGTTACGATCGATTTGATGTACGCACCGGCTCTACGAAGGTGTTCTTTTTGGATGATAACGCCGAGGCTCGTATTTCAATATTCAGATCGGTTTACAGCCTTAGACCTGTAAGACGTGTACTTTATGTGTCCATCTCCCCTCGCTTTAGACCATTTTTTCGCTCTGCGTCGTGGGGTGGGCATATTAATACTAAGTACACCTTTCGAGCTGTCTCTCTCTCTCCGTGTCTCCATGTGCTAGTCACGGCATTAAAATGAGTTAATGCTTCGGCATCTCGCTCGTTTAAGTCTTCAGGTCGACTGGGAAAGAGCAACTTTGCCCCGTGCAGAGGATCCTTTTTCTCAGTATGGAAATAAGACTCGATCGACTAATTGGCGTGTTTAACAAGAGCGCGCAACCAGTCAGTTCTGACTTGCCTCGGTTTAATTCGAGGGAAGTACGCGGTCCCTCTGAAACAATTTCAGAAGCTCCTGGACATATGACAGCATGCTGCGGCTGTGACACTGCTCGAGCTGCGTCATATGAGACCGCTTCAGCGTTGGCTTTACGATCGAGTCTCGAGGAGAGCGTGGCGCACCGGCATACACCGTGTAAACACTACACCTGCATGTCATTTAAATTTTCCCCGTAGTAGACCCAGCATTTCTGATAGCAAGATATGCCTCTAAGGGGTCTCCTGGCATTCTGTAGCATGCGATGCCCTAAGCACAGGATGATCAGCCACGTATGACGGGCTTGCAGTCTCTGGGGTGTGCATAGCACCCCAACTTCCGCGAGCGGTGCGCTGTATATCTGGGACTTGTACGCTCCGCTATGGAGATGTGAGGGAAGGATGTATTAGTCGACACCGATAACATTGCGACTGTTGCGTTATTTACCGTTAATGCGGTTTTGCGCTCTCGTCACCTGTCGCATCTCGCTCGTCATCTCCTCCTTTGGAGTCAGAAGCATCTGAGGTCCCTTCGTGCCATTTACATCCCGGGTTCGCTCAATACAGCGGCAGACGCGCTTCCCGAGCTGCTCCCCCGGCGAATGGCGACTCCACCTCCAGACGGTCCAGCTAATTTGGAAGAAGTTCGGTTGTGCGTAGATAGATCTGTTTGCGTCGCCGTACGATACCCACTGTCGCCTATTTTATTCACTAACCGAGGGCAGCCTCGGCGTGGATGCGTTGGCACACAGCTGGCCGCGGGGGGTGCGTAAATACGCATTCCTTCCAGTGAGCTTTATTGCGCAGACACTGTGCAAAGTCAGGCAGGACGAGGAGAGCCTTTTATTAATCGTCCGTACTGGACGACCAAGAATTGGTTTTCATAGTTAATGCTCCTCGCGACAGCCCTCCCTGGCGGATTCCCCTGAGGAAGGACTTTCTTTCTCAAGGAAGGGGCACATGGGCACTCGCGCCCGACCTGTGCGATCTCCATGTATGGTCGTTGAGCGCGCGCAAGGTTTAGGTGATTTATCGCAAGCGGTATCTAACACCATCGACGCGGTTCGAGCACCGTCCACAAGACGGGCTTACGCGCTTAATGAAACCTTTTTCGTCACCCGGTGCTCTTCGCAACGCGAGGACCCCAGAGAATGCCCATTAACATTGTGCTTTTATATCTTTAACATAGGTTAGGTAGGCTGTCACCCTCCGCCATTAAAGTTGATATCGCCGCTATTTCTGCTCATCACTCACTTATCAACGGCAGATCAGTTGGCCAGCATGATTTAATTATTACATTTTAAGAGGCGCTCGCAGGCTAAACCCCTCGCGCCCTCCCTCTTTCCTCCTGAGACCTGTCCATGGTGCTGAAGCCTTCAGGTCTCCTATTTTAGCCTTTGCAGTCTGAGAGTCTGAAGTTTTTTCGCACGCAAAGCCTCAGGACCTCAGACCAGCTCTTTGTTTGTTATGGTGGCCAGCAGAAAGGGAAAGCTGTCACTAAGCAGAGGATGTCTCATTGGATAGTTGATACTATCTCCCTGGCTTATAATCTTCAGGGTATTTCTTGCCCCTAATTTGAGAGCGCACTCCACACGGAGTGTTGCCTCATTTTGGGCTATAGCTCGTGGTTCCTCGCTAACAGACATCTGTAGAGCTGCTGGTTGGGCGACACCTAATACGTTCATTAGATTTGACAATGTTCGTATCGAGCCTGTATCCTCTCGTGTTCTTTCCTCTCCAGGGAGGGCACGGAGAGCAGACTCGCAAGTCGGCTTGCAGCCTCCGACTGAGGCTCCAAATTGAGTTTCAGTATGGAAGGCCATCAGAGCAAAAATGCGTAATGGTTTGAATTGCTCTTCCTCCGCTGCCTTGGCAGCCTTTGTTGCGGAGCATTGGCTGTAAGCCTTTCACTAGCTGTATCCTCGCGAACCTATGTGTCTGGCTCGGGCTCCACATTGTGTCCCACCGGGTTCCTTTGTGAGTATTTTTCCGTGGGGTTAATCCTACCAGCCCACGTTTCCCTTAGCAGAGCTCTGCTTTGCTTACACAGCCACGGCTGTCTTATTCCTCAACTACGGTTGCCTTTCGCCCACCATTAGCCCTTAACGGGGTGGTGGCTTCCGCAGCGTTCCTATACCGCTCAGATAGGGCGCTTCCCAGTCGCTGGCACTACTGTGGGGTTTTGGAACATCTAGTGCCCGGCCTTCTGCCTTAAAACCTATCTCCTCCTCCTTAAGTGGAACCGGAGGGCTTTACGCAGACACTGGAAGAGGTCAGCCCCTAGTGGCGTTTTGGTAGGGATTCCCAATTCGTCGGTCACGACGTGACGTCGTAGTGACCGACTGAAAGGGAACGTCTCGGTTACGGATGTAACCCTCGTTCCCTGAAGGAGGGAACGGAGACGTCACGTCCCGTCGCCACAGGGCTGCCCCCTGCTGTTTATCGGCCGGTCTCATTTTCCCGGCTTTCTCAGCGAAAAGAAGCTAATTTCCATATTTGCACCTGCTGCTTATATAGGCACCTGGCGGGGCGGCGCCAGCATTATGCAAATATCTCAAGGCCAAGTTCATTGGCGTTTTAGTAGTATACGAAGCAGATTGGTCTCTCTAAGCGAGTTCCCAATTCGTCGGTCACGACGTGACGTCTCCGTTCCCTCCTTCAGGGAACGAGGGTTACATCCGTAACCGAGACGTTCTGTGTGGTCTAGCAGATTGCAGACAGTTCTGCAACATTTAACATCCAAAAAAATAATGATCTCTTTAGCATGTCAAATTCAAAAGTTATTCTTATTTGACTGAAGTGTGTGAAAATTAATTTTTCATATAAAAATACTTTGTTTTGTTTTGCACATATAATAAATAAAGAGCAGGCTAAAGCACGCACATCAATTTAAATAGGGTGCTCGACAAAAAAAGCGTAGTAGTAATGATGCAAAGTCAGCAACACCAAAGCTCCAAAAATATCAAAAATGTTTATTAATTAAAAACAGTGCTAGGCATCAGGTAACATTTCGAGCACGCAGGCTCTTCATCAGACTTGCATGCATGTTCTGGGCGCACAGAGAGATGATGGTATGCTCAAGAGCTATATTAAGAAGTGGCGGTACTGAGTACCGGCGCGTTCCGGCCCACTTAAAGCACTGCTGACACCTAAATCGTTTTCTACTGTCCAAGTCAGTAAATGTCATCAGAGTGCACTGGTTCTATACACATTCATCGGCAGCAGAAGACCAGCGTATAGATGAAGGATCAATGTTTAGGTGCCAGGACAACCCAGTCTCATTTTTTGACGAACTGGGGACTTCAATACTATTAAGTACGTTGCATTCTCTTTCCTATTTTCTTACCATTTTCGCGTCGGTTTAGGGTTAGATTTACATAATGACATCCCTACCCAAACCTAACTCTAACCCCAACGCCAGGTGACAACTGTTTAATTTCGCGTACCTAACTCTAACCCCAACGCCAGGTGACAACTGTTTAATTTCGCGTACACTGTTTAATTTTGCGTAATCTAACCCTAAACCGACGCGAAAATGGTAAGAAAATAGGAAAGAGAATGCAATGTACGTAATAGTATTGAAGTCCCCAGTTCGTCAAAAAATTACGCGAAAGGTATACCCTCCGCGTAACATATTGACGCATGGTCAAGTGTCGTCAAATATTGACGCCATGGGGTGAGACTGTGTTAGCCAGGACCACATAAATTGCTATGACCGTTTCACAATGGTCATTTTATGTAAGGATAGCCTAAAATCATAGTATTTCAACTTGGCATTTCTACACGCTACAGCATGGGCGCGGGAAGTGGGGGTGCTGCAGGTGCTGCAGCACCCCCTGGTGCCAAGATTTAAAACTGCAATGACCATAGAATGATAGCTTATAAATATCTCTGATTGTTGTTTGTTACTGTTCCAATACATTTTGTATGTCATCATGTTTGGGCTGTGTGATGAAGAGAGAATGATTAATTTAGTAATTTTAAAAGGATTTAATTTATTTCAGTGTGTATTAGCCAATCACATTTGTTTTGACAACGTGAATGCGATTCAGCCCATAAGCTGGGTATACACATAACACACAAGCAGCCACACTCACAGGCAGCCACATGTATCTATCAGCTTCGCAATGTCTCAGAGAATTTTGGATTTTTTCAATAACACAGCCCAAAAGTCCCAAGGACTAGCGTTATTTGTTCAAATGACATATCAGAAAAAGGTAATCTTTTCAAAAACTATTTAAAAATATAGCCAAATTGTTTTGCGGTGTTTAACGCACATGTAAATGTAAAAGAACATTTAAAGTAAAAAAGATTGAAGTAAATTATTAAAACGACATGAAAGGAACTAAATTGTAAAGCCTCGATGTACATAAGGAACATGCGCATTTAAGAGTGGTGGGTATTTAAAAAATTAATATAAATTATTCCCATGCATCGATTTTAAAGTTAAACATCTATAAATCCAAATTAATACATATGGAATATATTCCAACAATTTAGGATATGATGTTTGAATTTTAAAGTCTAAAAATATCTTATTTTTACACCGCCGTGCAAGAGGCATGGCAAACTGAAACAAACCTTAAGACAAAAATATTACATTTACCTTTGAAAAATAGAATTAAATGAAACCCGTGAATTGAAAGGTCCACTAATCGCCTTAACTCGAGTGATGTCAATAAAGTTTCCATGTTAAAATTGATAAATATTAAAAACTTAAGCAAAGGAAAACAAAAAGGCGTAGGCTACTGGCACGAGTGAGAATAACTGTTTCCATACCTCCGACTTTCCTCCAAACTTGCTTAAAGTTAATTCTCCTGTTTTTCTTTACATCTTCAAGCTGCATGCTGCACTTAAGCTACATCATACAGAACAGCAGACCCGGTGCGTGATGGGTGCCAGAGAAGACTCCGCACATGACTCGCGTTGCATTTTGTAACTTTTATAAATCATTTTGTAGTTTGTGTAACTTTTTGGACACATTTGTTACTTTGGCCTAAATAAAGTCTATATATAATATTTCTGATAATATGGCATAGTTTTCTCCCCACCCAATGAGGCTAATAAAGTAATGATTAAAAATTATGCTTACGGTACGGCCCGGATAGTAGCAGAAAATAACGACCCTGGCAGAGAATCTAAACTCTGTTGCAATAGGCTATATAGTTTGTATGTATGCATAGATGGGAGTTGCGAGTGAGTTTTTAAAAGAAAACATAGGTAGTGGTCTGCAGAATAAAAAGCTTGATCTATAACTATAACCCCCACCCGCCGCATCCGCACCCCAGCACCCCCTACCGAAAATATCTTCCCGCGCCTCTGCGCTACAGCGCTTTCTGCTAACAAAAACTTTTTTACACAAACTCTAACTTTTATAGACCTCTTCACGGTTCACGTCACAGAAGAATTCGCGGTTCGCACTGCGCATGTTGGGGTCAGAAAAGTCATTCTGTCAAGTTGAGTTCGGTTTTGTTCGGTTGAATCCAAAAAGTATTGTCACCTACTTGTTACGTTGTTGGCTGTGAAAATTGCACCAGCTCTGCAGTTAAGTTTTTCCGGATTCCTGCAGGATCTCATCCATTAAAATAAAAATAGGCGACATATGTGGTTGCAAGCCATTAAAAGTGCACACTGGAACAATGCAAAGATCAAAGAGGCTTGTGTTTGTAGTGCTCACTTCATTTCGGGTAAGTCATCATGTAGCAGCCCTGTTAGATTAAATTAGAATGCCTGTATTGTATGATCAGTTTTTATTAGCCGTGCCATTTTTCTGACCCCATGCTGCGCGCGTGCCCATCCTAGGCGTTTAATGTTTACAAACATTGAAGGGGTCTATTGCTTGTTACTTTAAAGGATAGTCCATTAAAGGTGCTCTAAGCGAATTCTTGCATTTTAGACCATAAAAATGTTTTGTTACATACAGCAAACATCTATCCGCATGCTGCCTGTTCTCTGATCAAACTGTAAAAAACGCGATCTCTATAGACAGCCCAGGCTCCAAACTGCAATAAAAACAAACTATATAGAAAATATAATATTGCTATATAATGACAGTCTGTGGTATATAATTCTCCTGTTTATTTTGTTTTAAATTTTCTTAATAAGAAAAATTTGCATATAGGCATATTTACTGAAAGTCTGATCCTCAGCCAGAACAAGCCAACGGATAAAAAGCGCTGCCAACTCCCTGTAACAAACCTGATCTGACAAGAATATCTGCCTTTATAATGATAATAAATAAAGCAAATGGTTTGATACTTTCATGCCGACTGTTGAGATCCTAAAAACAATTTGCTTGTTGTCCTGTTTATTACGTGACCGTCATCTGAGGAAAATATTTACTAATCCTGCTGATTACTGCACAAGAACCACTCCAATAGGTTATGGTAATACATAAAGTTAAATATTATATTTAATATTACATTTGACATTTTATTAATTTTTTATGTAATTAAGTAATGTTATTGAATTCTGATGCTCACCAATTTTATTATGCGTTCTTTGCAGGCTGCTGTGTGTATTTAATATGCAGTTGGCAGATATTTAAACGATAGCTTGAGATGTCAGCGAACAAAGACTTAGGAACACATAGCATTACATATGACAAAGTCATTACATATGAAGTAAAACAGAGTTAAATAAGACAAGACAAATCTAATAAAAGTTTAACCCTGGTGACACAGTTTTCTTTTCTCATGAAAAATACGGACAATGGAATAGAATTTTTTATTTTCATATGATTATTTTTCAGAAATCCAGTTCGAACGAGACTGACTGAAGTGCCCCTGAGCAAGGCACTTTACCCCTGTTTGCTCCGCAGTGATAGCTGCCCAGTGCATACTAATTGTAGGTCACTTTAGATAAAAGCATCTGCCAAATTATTAAATGTAAATGATGACAAAATTTTTACTTTTACTTTTAAACTATCCCTTTAAATAAGAACGCTTTTTAAAATCCAGGACAACTTCAAGATTTTCCAGTACACTGGAAAATTACTCATTCAATATCCAGGAATTCCAGGTTTTCCAGGACGCGTGGGAACCCTGAAACAGTATCTCATATGGGGTACTGGGACCATGACAGACCATTAATAATTTTATAATAAGCCATAATAAGTAATTTTGGACCCTGTACAGGATCCGCAGAGTTAAACAAGTCCACATACAGCTGTCGTCCTATAAACTAGCAAAATCATATTGAATAAATAGACCAACTGACTACAATCTATGAAAGCTAGGTTGTATTGTTGGGTCAAATATGGACAACCCAACAGTTGGGTTATAAATAAACCTATCCTGGGTTATTTCAACCCAGATGAAAGCCTGCCAATTTTGCCTCCTTGTGGTCCTCATATGTAAACTTAGGCATGTGGTAATCCTTAATGAGATGTGGGGTTTATAGAGTTGTATGGCGTAGTTAAAATATGGGAGGGCTCAGATGACTAAGAATGTGTCTGTCACCTTTCGATTTGAGGTAAAGTTAAAACACACAGTTCTTTTTGAGAACTATTATCAAAAAAATTATATATTTATCTCTGTGCAATATTATTACTATAATTTTATAAACAGACTATGAATTAAAATGCCTGTGTCGTATAACTGATGGTGAATGGCTGCCACTTTTTTTGGATGCGGCCTGCAAATGAATTTAAACTGGAATTTTTCTTGTTTTCTTTTCACTTTCCTTTTCTTTTATGCCGCATTCCCTTTAAAAAATAAAAGTGCTATGGTTCTATGGATGTTAAATACTCATGAAAACCTTTCAGCCAAAAATTATTCTTCTATGGCATTGTAAAGCACATTTATTTTTAACTTTGCATATTGTTAAAAGCTATTTAATAAATACATTGAATGACTGTAAGATGTTTGTATTAAGGACTTGTTCAACCTTTGTTTGTGTGTGTGTGTGTGTGTGTGTGTGTGTGTGTGCGTGCGTGCGTGTGTGCGTGCGCGTGTGTGTGTATGTGTGTGTGTCTATGTGTAAGAGAGAGAGAATGTACATCCACAGGAGTCATTCTGACACTGATATTTGTTTAGCACCTCTTGTGGTTTTCAGAGGAACTGGCAGCGTTTTTGTGTTATTGTATATAGTGAATCAAAGTGGACCCAGTCTGCTTGTGTGTGTGAGCCTTTCAAGCACATTTTCCCCCATTTACAGTTAAAAGACCCCAAATATACTTCAGCCCTACAGCCATGACAACATTATAAAAAAAATGCATACTGTATGTGTCTGCATTTCTAACATGCAGACACATACAGTATGCATATGATATGTGTGTGGATATGATAATCACTTGTGGTTTATTTTACTAGTAACACATAATTATGTAGTTGTGCATAAACAACAACAAGATGTCACAGTTAAACAACAAGAAAACTTCAAAGATAAATTACATTTCTAATTGATAATTAAAAGGCTATAAGGCTTTGTCCTCTTTTTTTCTATACCACAAAAGACTTAACTATAAAAAAAGAAAATTAGCTTTATTGTTACACTTCAACACTGAGAATTATTGAATTTTTATGCAGAATGCATTGACTGTTGAGGTGATAGTGATCCTCGAGTTTTTCCAAACTTGTATCTTTGTTGTGCTGAACACAAATGAAGATATTTTCAAAACAATACCATGGACAGTTATAAAGATTTGGAACAACTTGAGGCTGAGTAACTGGTGGCAGAGTTTTCATTTTTGGGTGAATGCTATTCCAGCATTGGCTACACTCACCGAAAGAACTAGTTGCTACTCTTTACACATCTATACATTTGTCATCTCCAATTTACCTAACCTGCATGTCTTTGGGCTGTGGGAGGAAACCAAGGAGCCAAGGCTTAAACCCAAATCATTCTTGCTGTGAGACAACAGGCTGCCACACATGTGAAGATTTTAAGTCCAATTTGCACCGTCAACGATTCAAAGAGCGGTGTGGCCCAATATGTTTTTGTCCAAAAAACACTCTTGTTTTGCTGCTCCCGATGATAGTATAAGCTGTAACTGAATGTTGCATGCTTTTATAGCTGAAACAAGACGCCCACAAACATGACATGAAAGAGTATTGAGAAAGAATATGAGACTTGTACATCTATGGCAATGGTACAAGTGCTTTTGTGTCAAGCAAGAACTCTCACAACATCAGTTTTTCTTAAAGGGGTCATATTATGAGATTTTTTAAGATGTAAAATAAATATTTGGTGTCCCCAGAGTGCATAAGTGAAGTTTTAGCTCAAAATACCCCACAGATAATTTATTATAGCATGTTAAAATTGACACTTTGTAGGCCTGAGCAAAAGTGTGCCATTTTTGGGTGTGTCCTTTAAAATGCAAATGAGTGGATGAAGTGCCAACACTGATCACAATGATGGTAGTTTGTTGTAATTGAAACTCAATTGTGCTGTCAATTATTTTCTCTCTCTCACTTCTCTCTGCACTAAACGGCAGTGCTGTGGTTGGATTAAGGGGTGGTATTATTGTAATTTGCCTTGCTACCTGCCTCACAAAACAGGCAAAATCTGAACGACCCAATTTTTTTGCAGAAAATGGCTTAATCAAAATACTGGGTTGATCTTTTACATGTTTTCTAAGTTGACAGAAGCACTGGGGACCCGATTATATCACTTAAACATGAAAAGTCTGATTTTCACACTATGACCCCTTTAAGTTATGTTTGATTTCTTTTTTCTCGCATCACTTTTACTACCATCATCAGGTGTGGGTTCTCACAGTCTGGTCGAAACATCCATTGTGTGCATTCTGAGGATTATGTTATTAAAAATTACTGTTCTTAACATCTGTGGTCGCCCATTGGTTAACATTCGAAAATCGTCCAGAGTGTTCCAGGCCTGAGTCACTGTGCCGCCCCAAGGTATTGTAATGAAATAGAAATCTTGGTATGTTTTCTAAACAACATCATGCTAGTTCTAATATGAAATAACTTTATTTATTAAGCTTTTATTGTATTCATTAACTGTGTGTTATACAAAAAAATCTGTAGTAAATGCTTTAGAATACAAAAGAATATGTGTGGGCCCACCACTAGCATCACCAAATTAAATTGCAAACATAATTCATACAGGTTTCATGTTGATTGGTCCGAACAAGTAGAACCACCCCACACTTACTGTACAACATTGATTGAATCAGTGTAGCTACTGTATGTTGCACCAGTCAAAATAGCCCAAAAAAATAAAGCGATGCATATTACACTGCATTCAATCCTTATTCAACATCTCTCCTGTCCAATCCAAGTCTATCTCTTAGTCGTTGCCACTTTGCATGCTGCCCCGTCTGCTGAGCTGTAACTGTAAGAAGCCAGTCCGGTTTACAGTTCTTTTCAAAGAATTGCGAAATATAGAACTGGAGAAGCAATAGATGACCGGATCCAGTGTGCTGTTCAGATAGGTGAATGCTATGGACATAGAAAACAACTGAGAGGTCAGATTGTAAGAGTTGCAGTAATCATTTCCAAGTGCTTTTAAATGAAGGGCAGTCAACCCTGTGGCAATGCTGGGAAAGAAACAAAAGATGAAAACCCCAACGATAACCAGGACGGTCCGAATTGCTCTTTGTCCCCTCTTGTCTTTGTTCATCTGCCGAGAACACAGGATGCAGGCGATACGCAGGGAGCAAAAGATCAGGAGTATCAGAGGCACGAAAAACTCCAAGCTAAACACAGCATAATGCAGACGGATACCCAGTGAAGGATTCTCATAATTACTGAAACTTCTGCAAAAAGAGTTGTTCTTCTCTGTGATTAGAAGGTTGTTGGCCAGTAAAGGGGTCCTCAGGGCTATCACAACTCCCCAGATGAAGCAGGCAACACAGGCTGCTTGTTTTGAGCTCATGTGATTAATTACGTGATGTGGATGGACCACTTTAAAGTAGCGGTCGAAAGCCACGGCAGTCATGAAGGCAATGCTGGCTGATCGGTTGACAGCCAGCATGAATAGATTTATCCGACACCATGCGTCGCCGAATACCCACATTTCACCACGAATGAAGTTGTCAATGCGGAAGGGTAGGCTCAAGAGGAGCAGAAAGTCAGACAAAATAAGGTTGAACAGGAATGTGACGTTAGCCCTCCAAGACTGCATATTTTTGCAAAAAATCCACAATGCCATGACATTGCCAGGCAGACCAAGTAACAACTCGATGATCAGCACGGGGGGAAGAATGTTTGTAACCAAATGTTGAGTTGACACATTGCAGTGATGTGCAGTGATGTTGGATGTCATTGTCGTTTCTGAAAATACAGTTTAGAGTTTAGTTTTAACACAGGAATGTTGGTCCTCATTCATATTGCAGTACAAAAGTCAGTTTAGCACAAAATGGCATTAGTTACAGCAGTAGGTAGAAGTATAAAAAATAACTTTTCAAATACGGACGAAATTTAGAAATAATGGTTGATACTGTATGCATAAGGTTTGAAGCATATGAGGAAGCATACCTGTACCTTAGTGGAAATTGCAAAAGGAACTGTTTGGTTACACTTTTTTGACTGTCCACTTCAGACTTTCCACTAACTACAGCAGGGGTGTCCAAAGTCGGTCCTGGAGGGCTGGTGTCCTGCAGAGTTTAGCTAAAACTTCCCTTAACACACCTGCCTCAAAGTATCTAGTCTGCCTAGTAAGACCTTGATTAGCTGGATCAGGTGTATTTGATTAGGGTTGGAATAAAACTCTGCAGACACTGGCCCTCCAGTGGGATTGGACACCCATGAACTACAGTATAAGTAACTTTGCAACTGCTAAATTATCATTTGATTATAAGTAGACTGTTAGGGGTTGGGTTAGTAAAATAAGTTGTCATGTAGTTGCAAAGATCAGTATAACGTCTTTAGAGGGGTCATGATAACAGAAATTAAGCAGACAGTCTACTTATAATGACTGGTAGTTGACAAGAAGTTGCAAAGTTTCTTATAGTTAGTGAAATGTCTAAAGTTAACTATCGAAATAAAGTTTTACCAACAATTTTAGACTAGAATAAGTGATCTTGCTTTGCAACCTAACCAAACCATCTACTATAAACTAAATATCTACATCAAACCACTCAATTTTAACCAATTCCAGAAATCTCAAGAACCTCAAAACTGATTTGTTCCCTTTCAGTTGGTCACTACGACGTCACGTCGTGACCGACGGATTGGGAACTTGCTTAGAGAGACTAGTCTGCTTTGAGAAACTTCTAAAACACCAATGAACTTGGCATGCAGGTATTTGCATCTGCCGGCGCCGCCCTGCGGCTCGGGTATTTAACGAGAGGCAGGTGCAGTACCAAATCAGCTTTTTCTGCTTCGAAAGCCGACAGTAATTTGCACGTTAAAAGCTCTCTCTATCCTGCTCGGAAAACTCTGTGTGTTTAAGTTGGTTGGATGGACAGCACCACAGCGGGGAGTCGCAGCTGAAATTCCACCTCTTTAATTTACTCCTTTTGAGTTGATTGTGTGCGTTGCCTCTCCCCTGCATCAGCTCAGCACAACATCTAAAGAGTGATTTTCCCTACAAGAGCAGCACGAGTCTGAACTTGCATCTTTTTAAAGACAGATGTTCCCTCGCGTCACGGTTGGGTGCATCTTGTTAAGGATGACATTCCGGCCGTGTGCTACTACTGGATATGGCAAGTACATGAATCCTCGTGACGGACAAGATTGCTGTGACTTGTGCCTGGGCTTAGAGCACCCTGAGGCGATGTTTCGTGTGGGATCATGTTCCATATGTGAGAACATGTCTCTTGTGAATTTGCGCAGTCGGCGCATCACCCCCCTCAGTTGCAGACCAGCGCTAAGAAAGCGGCCATGAAGCTCCGGAAGGATGACTTGCGTATAACGATACTGAACCAGTCTGCTGGCACGACCAGCAGCTCTTAGCACCCTGATCTGCAGCCTGAGGTTTGGATGGAGACGGGGGTTGCGTGTTCTATGAAACCCTCGGAATCCGTCTGTCCTCCCGAGGACTCGATATCTGGCGTAACATCTGAGGGGGCTGTCAATTTTGGACGCTGACTTGAATCTGCTCCCTCCTTCGGGTAGGGCTGCGGAGCCTGCGCTCGACCCTGAGATGGCGGCCATGCTCGCCTGGGCAGCTGCGGCGGTAGAGTGGACACAGCCTTCACCACCCAAACCATGCGACCAAGATCACCACACAGGCCGTCGGATGTGCGATGTCCACCCTGGTGGTCTATGAACACCATCTCTGGCTGTGCCTGTCCTACATGCCAAAGCTGAACAAAGTAAAACTCCTTAATGCTCTGGTGTCCTAGGCTGGCCTGATCCGCAAGACTGTTGAAAACTTTGCCTGACAGTTCTTAGTCACTAAAAACAGACTGAGGTGAACGCAAAAAGCCAACACCCAGCCTGTCTACGTCGGCCTTCAGTCTGCGTATTGCCGAGGGTGTCCTGCTGCAGCCACCCCCGTTCCTCCCTGTGCCACTTCTTTAAAGAAGCGAGGAACCGGTCAACAGAAGTGCGCACCACCTGCTACAAGAGGTGGAAAATGAAAATCTAAGGGGCCCTGAGACGGGTGACCTGGAGATGAAGGGGATCGCTCTTCGGGAGATGGTGAATGCACCCCCCCCCCCATTATGTTTCCAAGATCACAAAAAGAGCGAATTCCACTTCCTTCTCCAGGTCTCCAGAGAAGCATGGCAGCTACGGATGGGTGCAAAACCCTATGTCCTTCCCTATCCTCTATCTTCAGTGGTTGTGTTGCAGTGGCCAGGAACCAAACAATGGAGTCTCTCTAGCTCAGCCACCCATCTGCAGGGCCCGGTGAGTGTAACATTACACAACACTTCTGCCAGTGTGCCCAAAGTTAGTGCACTAACGACCTCCTCCCCTCCGCTCACCACAGGGCTGTTGGCTGTTATGACGACACTCGGCTACGCGATTCAGTACGCTCTGCGCCCCCCCCAGATTTGTGGGCATTCGCTTCACTACTGTGAGAGCTCCCGATGCGCACATACTCCGTGCCAAGATCGCTATCATACTGGTAAAGGACACAATCGAGCCAATCCCTCCAGCTGAGATGAGGTCTGGGTTTTACAGCCCATACTTCATGATGCACAAGAGCACATTTCAATGCATTTGTCCACAAAAATTGGTTCGCAGCCATCGACCTGGAGGACACATACTTTCATGTCTCAATACTCCCCTGTCATAGGATGTTTCTCTGCTTTACCTTCGAGGGGTGGGCATATCAGTATAAGTCTTACCATTCGGGCTTTCTCTCTCTCCCCGTGTCTTCTTGAAAGTAGCGGAGGGGGCTTTAAAACCCCTGAGAGATAGCAGTGTGCACATCCTGGCGTATCTCCACGATTGGCTCACAATAGCGCAGTCTCATCAGATGCTTTGCATTAACATAGATTGTGTGTTCAAACACCTCGCCTGTCTCAGTCTTCTGGTCAACTGGGAGAAGTGCAAACTTTCCCCTATGCAGAGGATCCCTTTTCTCGATATGGAACTGGCCTTGGTTGAATTAACTGCATGTCTAACAGAAACATGTGTACAGTCAATACGGACTTGCTTGAATAAATTCAAAGGCAAGAACGCGGTTCCACTAAAACAATTTCAGAGGCTCCTGGGGCATGTGGCAGCAGCCGCAGCTGTGACACCACTCTGGCTGCTCCATATGAGACCGCTTCAAAGTTGGCTTTACGACTGAGTCCCGAGGAGAGCGTGGCTCACTGGCTCGCATCAGGTAACAATTACACCGACTTGCCGTCTCACTTTCACTCTGGGGTCAGACCCAGCACTTCTCAGGGCAGATTTACCACTGAGACAGGTCTCCAGGCATGCCATTGTATGCACAGATGCCTCCACCATGGGGTGGGGAGCCACGTACTACGAGCTTGCAGTTCCGGGGCTCTGAACGTCACCGCAGCTCTGATCAGAGTCATGCTTTTATATCTCTAGCGTTGTTTGGAGAAGACACTGTCACCATCTACTATTAAAGTAGATATTGCTGCGATATCCGCACACCACGCGCCGATAAACGGTAGGTCACTGGGTCAGCACGACCTGGTCATTAGGTTTTAAAGTGGTGCATGAAGGCTAAATGCTTCCTGCCCTCCCTCTATTCCTCCTTGGGACCTGTCTGTGGTGCTGAAAGCCCTCCAGGTCGCCCACTTTTAGCCTCTGCAAACAATGAGTATCAAGTTTCTTTCTATGAAAACTTTAACGCTCCTTGCATTGGCCTCCGTTAAGAGGATAGGGAATCTCCATGCATTTTCGGTCAATGAATAATGCCTTCAGTTTGGGCATACTGAATCCAGCGTAACACTGAGACCCAGGTCCGGCTATGCGCCCAAGGTTTCCACCACTCCATTCAGAGACCAGGTGGTGAACCTGCAAGCACTGCTCTTTAGCATGGGTTCCGCCCAAGCAGGATTCGCTTCCCAGTTTTCCTAGTTCACTATTGTGGTTTTAGGAACAAGTAGTGACCGGCCTTCTGCAGTAAGCCCTAGTAACACCTCTTTGAGATAGAAGACGGAAAGTTAGGCAGGGACTGGGGTCAGCTTCAGTGGCGCTTTGGTAGGGATTCCCAATTTGTTGGTCACAACGTCACATCGTAGTGACAGACTGAAAGAACGTCTTGCTTACGTTTTTAACCCTCGATCCCTGAAGAAAGTGAACGGAGACGTCGTGTCCCGTCGCCACAGTTTGCTGTTCCACTGCTGATACTGGCCTGGCACTGTATGCTCGGCTTTCTCAGTGAAAATAGCTGATTTTCTACTGCACCTGCCTCTCGTTATGTACCCGAGCCGTGGGGCGGCACCGGCAGATGCAGATACCTGCATGGCAAGTTCATTGGCGTTTTAAAAGTTTCTTGAAGCAGATTGGTCTCTCTAAGCAAGTTCCCAATTCGTCGGTCACAACGTGACGTCTCCATTTCCTTTCTTTAGGGAACAAGGATTACACACGTAACCGAGACGATTTGTACTCAGACTACTAATTGTCAAACCCCTACACTAAAAAGTTGACATAACTTAAACTTTCAAGGCAACTTACTGCACAGCTTTTTTAAGTTTTCTCAACTTTTGAGAAATGTATTTCACCTAGCTTAATTTACTCTGTAATGTCAACTTTAGACAACAAGTTGAACCAACTTAAACTGATTAGGAAATAAGCACATTTCTGAGTCACTCAACTAGTGACTTACAGTAAGTCCTCTCAACTCAAAGGATTACGACTGTACTAATACCATTTTTAGCATTTCTCCTTAAAGGAACAGTATGTAAGAAATGTAGATCAATTAATCATAAAATGGACCTGATATGTCACTAGACATTAAGGAATCATTTTCATTTCAAATATTTATATCACTGACAACAGTGGTCTGGCCAGGATTTTGTCTTTTAAAATGTGGATTTGCAGCCCTCAACTGATGTTTATGTTGTCATTTTGTGTATTGGCCACCAGTTGTGTGATTGCAGTACCAGTTTTAGCCACAAGTTTTGTGATTGCAATACCAGTTTTGGCCACAATCCTACATACTGTTCCTTTAAAGTAATTCACACACAATTTGAGTGGAGGGCAGTTTGGATGATTATTCTTATTTCATTCAGTAAACACAAAATAATAAATTGACCCCTTCAAATCAAGTTACTTTATTATCTTTGTTGAAATAATTTTTTTACAGTATCTAAGAGTTTTTTGATTATTACACAGTCTATATTTCAATAAATTAAAAAGTTTGTAGCTGATATTTCTTATTTTATAATTTGTAACTGTAATCTTCTATTTCATTTTAAATTTGGGATTAGATGCAACATATGTCCCAAACTCAGATTTAGTTTTTAAATTCATTTCATTCTACAAGTAATGTACTGTACAACATCTCTGTAACAACACTTACCCAAGTTGACTCCGGAGTGGTTTGCTGATTCAAGAAGAAAACAGAGATGCAGGCAGAGTGTGAAGATAATTGCCTCAGGCCAAATGCAGAATTCTGGTCTGAGGACAGCAACAGCCCAGTTTTTGCCTCACAGCACACTTCCCCTTTTAGTCAGATTGACATCACAGAAAGTGAAGTCTTTGCCAGTTCTGAGACATCCCAAAAATGCTCACACTTACAGCAACTCACTTTTCTTCCTTTCCTTTTCTTTTCTTGCTTTCCTTAGGATATTTTTTTAGTTTATTTCTTTCTGTTTGTTTCGTGCCATGCTGTGCCCTGTCTTGTTAGAGTTTGCCTTTGTTTGGCCCCTCAAGGGTGTTTTTGTTATAAAATCTTATACAATCAGTCTTTTGTTTAAGAGCTGTCTGCTACTGGGTTCTGTCCCTCCCCACACCTGACAGCCCGTGTCTAATAACTGATTATGAAATACTTGGCACTCTTTTTGTATGCAGACTGCAAACTAAGTTTAAAATTGATTTTTCTATTTTTTCATTTTCTTTTTCTATAATGCTGCATTTGTCTTGCCATTTAAGAACCATTTTTGGTTCCTCAAAAAACCATTCAGTCAAAGGATCTCAGAAGAACCATTTCCTTCATAACTTTTTATAATCTAAATAAACTTTTGTAAAACAAAAAGGGTTTTTGTATGTTAAAGACTAAAGAAACCATTCAACCAAAAATGATTCTTCTATGGCATCACGGTATGTTCACACAGGGCTTAAGCGTTAATGCTTCCCATTCACTTTTAATGGGTGACATCAAGCATTGCTGAAAGGAATTGTGGATCCGTTGGCGCCACATCACTGCCATTGCTCGTGGCAGAAGTTGAAAATTTCTCAACTTTTCAAGCGGCAACGCGTGCGTCAACCAATCAGATCACCTTATGCAAATAACCTTGGCAAAGCCATCCAATTACGTTTATGGAATACGTTTATTGGCCACGCTTCAGACAAGCCTTCCGTCAAGCGTTAACGCTTTCGCCCCGTGTGAATGTACCGTCATAAAGCACATTTATTTTTAACTTTCGTGCGTGTGTGTGCGCGCATGCGTGTGTAAGAGAGAATGTATGTACATCCACAGGAGTCATTCTGACACTGAAATTGTGGTTTTCAGAGGAACTGGCAGCGCTTCTATGTTATTGTTTACAGTGAATAAAAGTGGATACAGTCTGCTTGAGTGTGTGAGCCTTTCAAGCACATTTTCCCCATTTACAGTTAAAAGACCTAAAATCTGCTTTAGCCCTTCAGCCATAGTTAGCATGCTTCAGTCTGTGTCCCAACTTTTCTTGTTTTGCATCCCATGATGGGGGTCTGAATGGAACAGGAAGGGAACGTTTGCGACATGGGTGGGGGGCAGACGTTGTGAAAAAGAAACAAAACAGTAAGAAATGCATTGACAATGACATCACCAACATTTCCCACAGTAGACAGTGTCTTAATGGGAGTTCAGGCTTCCATTCATCGGCCTGGGGTTGGCTTTCCAAGTGCCTGGCACTCCATTCATCTCAATGGACTTTTTGTTGATGAACAGAGGAGCTGTTTCTAGCTTGCAGAAAACCTCAGCTAATTCACTTTAGGGTTACCAGGAACCCTCGGCTTGCAAGGTTGGCAACAATGCCTACAGCCAGGACAACATTATACAAGAAATGCCTACTGTACTGTATGTCTGCATTTTTAACAACAAGTGTGTTGAAATTTGTACATAAGCAGCGAAACAGGGTATGATAATCGATTGTGGCTTAGTTTACTAGTAACAAATAATTCTGTAGTTATGCATAAACAACAACAAGATGTCACAGTTATGCAAAAACAACAAGAAAACTTCAAAGATAAATTAAATTTCTAATTGATAATTAAAAGGCTATAAGGCTTTGTCCTCTTTTTTCTGAATCACAGAAGACTTAACTATAAAGAAATTAAATTTAGGTTTATTGTTACACTTTAACCCTCTGGGGTCTAAGGGGTTTTTAGGGCCCTGGAGAAGTTTTGACCTGCACTGACATTGGTGCTTTTTTCAGTTGCTTATACGATCGATGGCCAAACGCACACACAAACACTCAATGCCATTATTATGTTTAATAATGGCATTGAGTGTTTGTGTGTGCGTTTGGCCATCGATCGTGTACTGGAAGCACGAAGAAAACATTAGCGTCTGGAGATAACTTTTATTTACAGGCGAGAGTAAACAAGAAGATGTGATCGCATATTTTATAAGAATACCACAAAGCGTGTCAAATATGAGGCATTGTGTGTTTGTGTGTGCGTTTGGATGTCAATCACGTCACATTGACGAAGCACACACAGACTTGCGTCTGTCTGGAGATAACTTTATTTACAGGCGCAAGCAAACAAGTAGATTTAATGTTTGCAATCGCATCTTTTATAATGATACCACAAAGCGCGTCCGTATGAGGCATTGTGTGTTTTTTTTATGAGGCATCGTGTGTGTGTGTGCGTTTGGATGTCGATCGCGTCCTACTGTTTGATGAAGCACACACACTTGCGTTTGGAGATAACTTTATTTACAGGCGCGAGTAAACAAGTAGAGGTCATGTTTCCAGCACTCGGATTAAAACTCAACACAGTACTGAATGGCTGCAGAGACGGAGTCTCCATTGACTGGGGTTGACTAATGAATATGGATGATCTCTGCTCTTCTCTTCAATGAAGCGGGGCGTGGCTCATTATAGATAATGCAGTAACAGGAGAAAGACGGTACATCTCGCTCTTCTATTACAGTTAACAACGAATTACAATATTTGTTTTCGATTTCACTTACATCATTTAAAAGCAGACAATCCAAGCATTATGTAGACATTTATCTTTTGTTTCTATGACAAGTATTCGTTAAGTTACAGTTCATCTTTCTGACGC
Organism: Paramisgurnus dabryanus; assembly: GCF_030506205.2. Classification (NCBI taxonomy): domain Eukaryota; kingdom Metazoa; phylum Chordata; class Actinopteri; order Cypriniformes; family Cobitidae; genus Paramisgurnus; species Paramisgurnus dabryanus. The sequence goes on along the minus strand of NC_133356.1, from coordinate 26,843,135 downwards.
GTATCTGAAAGGACTTCACTAAGGAAGAGAGAACAAAACGAGCATCATGTTTATTTTCTTAATTTTGTGAAAAGCACAACATTCTGTTTTTATTGGGAGTGGACAGAACAAAACTAGACATTTTAATGTTTTAAATGATGTATAAATCATATCTGTATTTCCAAAATCAGCAGAGTTATCTAAGTCTCTTTGAGGAGTGATTGAAAAATAAAGAGTTTGCGCCGCCCGCACCGCAGTCGACCCCAGAGTGTTAACCCTCTGGGGTCCGACCATTTTGAGACACTGGCAGTGGTTCTGACATGCTTTACATTTGGTCTTTTTTTCAGTTGCTTTAAAACATAATAATGGCAAGTGTCTCATAACACTGCATTCAGCACAAACTGGGCTACAATAGTATATGAGCTACATGTATGTACATGTTTGTATTTTTGAGAGAATAATGTTTATGCGTGGTTTTTTAAAAAGCTACATTTTTAAGTCACTGATATGAGTCCACAAAACCCATACTAAACATGTTTTAACAATACCTTTCTAAACAGAATCTAGTAATCTAGAGTTTTTTCTTTAAAATGATGTGAAAATCATTTTGCTTACTCGTTCACATAAAACAATATATTGATTTAGAAATTGTAAGACACTTTTTGTTTAGAGGGGCCGTATGTGAGAAGGATTGATTGACAGCTCAGGAAACAAAAGGGTCGCATTATGAGCTGCATAATGAGTCTTCAGGCATGAATGTGAGAGGGAATTACAGTAAAGAATGTGAGGAGGACAAATAAATGTATACATGTTTGTTTGTGGTTTATTAAGAAGTTAACAATATAATCAAAATAGAAATTAAGGTCAGTAGGACATTTTCAGTTTATTTGGAAACAAACCCTATTAAAAAACTTAACTTGTATAAACTAAGAAACTGATAAACATCAGAGCTGTAAACTTCATGTGGCTCATGTTACCATATAACTTTATGTCCAAAAAGTGTGAATATGGTTTTCCACTTCATAGTTGTACTGATGAGAGGGATGCAGACCTGTAAGAGAGTTATAAACAGCTGTTAGCATACATTTTCCACAGAAATACCACATAAGCTTAATGTTACATACATAACTGATGGGTAAATATCACTGACAGCACTACATTCAGATAAACTATAATGTACATAAACTAAATTCAGAACATCTCAGACAAACATCTGCAGTGATTAGTTATATAAAAAGCTGTTTCCAGATGACCATGTTTCTTCAGATGCCCATCGACTGATCGTCTAGCTTCTGTTTTTAACGCGTTTCTGTAAGCGCGTATGAACTTTAAAAACACATTGCATATGGCGACCATGTGCGCGAGTACACAGCAAAAACGTCAGTGTTATTTCAACTCCCATAGTGTTAAATTTAACACTTTCCCAGAGTTTATATAATCGACACGAGTTCAGAGTTAAATTAACACTTTGGATAGTGTTGATACTTTAACTCCATAATAGTGTTAAAAATGTAACACTCAGAGTGTTGTTTTTTAACACATTTAAGAGTATTTTTTACACTAAACGTGTGTTATTTCTTTTTACTGGGGGTGTTAATTCCTAACATTCACAGTGTTATTTTATGACACTCTAAAGTGTATTTTTAACTCTATATCGTGTTACTCCCTTACTCTTAAAGTGTTAATTTAAATCATTCTGTGTTATTAACACTTTAAAGTGTATTCATGACTGTTGTGTTATATTCAATGATCTGAAAATGAAAAACAAGAAAAAAGAAACATACGAAGAATTCTACTTTTTTTAATAAAGACAAAAATATCTAAGCACCATACAACTTGAATTCTATGCACATTTACAGAGATGGTACAATAGAAAGGCTATCATCTCCACAAGCACTTTGTTAGTCAAAAGGCTTGTAAATTTAAAGATAGTCTGCTTATCACATCTTTTTCAAACACGTAGGCATAAAAGTGCTGACTGAAATGGTCAACCAAAAGCTTGTTTACTATGAAGTAAATCACACTGTTGGCAATAACCCTTATTATGCACACTAACTAAATGTTTTTTTTAAACCTAAAAATGTTAAAAACTGACGCCTACAATGGTCTTGTGCACAAACTAATTTAAACTTGGTGCCTGGATAGAAACTGTGGCCGATCCGCAAACGAGTTATTAGGCCCTGGTACAGTAGCATGCACTGCTTGACAAATGAAACATTTGAACATATTCATATGTCATTCAAAAGTTTTGCCCGCAACTCACGAACTCTTGGAGACTCATCTGTTGTGGTTACATCAATGTTGTAGACAGTTGTCTGCAAAAAAGTGTAGAAATGGACCAGGGACTCATCATAAGACAAGTTGAACACATAGTGGGATTTAAACAGTTCATCAAAAGCACCCAATGAGCTGGTGGCTTGGCAGAAGATGAGCTGTTTGTCAATGGCGATGTAGAAGGTATCAATTGTCTTTTGGGTTCGGCCAACTGCAAGGATGTATGGTTGTTTACCCTCTCTTTCCTGCACATATTCATTGATGCTGCAGCATGACTAAAAGAAGAAAAAACAAATATTATAAATGTGTACACCTTCAAGTGAACCTGGTACTTGCTGATCCATGTTAATGTAATAGACTTTGTAAACATTCCTCCCAAATAATTGGGACATACTGGTCAGTAATACCCATTAATTTCGAAGGAACTAGACTTGCTGCGATAGTCAGTGTTACCAGTGTTCAGCCACAACACCGGTTACATGCACTTGTCCACCACGGCCTCCACCGTTATTAACATTAAAGCGCATATTGTAGCGAATTTGTCCTTATACTTTAAGAATAATAATTAACCCAACATTCAAGCAATTGCCGCACAAATATAAAAGTGAAAGTAAAATGGTCACAGCTATTCATAACGGTGCAAGACCACTGGAGCGGAGCAAACTAATGCTTATCTTTACCACAAGTTTATGTTTGTATAGAAACATAGAATCTAGGGCTGGGACAACGCGTCGACGTAATCGACGACGTCGACGCAAAAAATACGTCGACACAAAATATGCGCGTCGATTCGTCAGACCCAAAAAGGCGGCGCCGTAGAGTAGTAGCAACGCGAGTGGCTCCAGTCCACGCCGGCTTCACAGCAAGTGTGAGCAGTGCGTAAGCGGCGCATGTTTTTTCAGCGCCCATGTTAACAAACATGCACCCTGCCGCATGAGCAGCGCGAGCTCGCGGCTCTGTAGCAACAGTGTTGCAGTCGCTTCTGCGTGGTTCTGCTGCGCTGCTCAAGCTCAATTAAAGTGAAAGTGCTTTGTTTATGGGTTAAATGCTTGTGGATTGACGCGAAAGAGTGTCATTTTTACCATAAAATCATGAATGTGATACCAAGTGTGTTTTAAACAGTCATGACTGAGCAATTTAACAAAAAGCAATGAAATATGTAAAAACACACTGTTGCCAGAAGACTGCGCTTTCATTCACTCATCTAATTGTGTTTATATCAGTCATTACATGGACTAGAACAGCACGAAAACAATGTGGATTAAACAAATCAAGTTATAAAAATTACACTGTGTGACCATCAAAAGGCACATTGAAGAGGTTTTGCTCATAAATGCATGCAAAATAAAGTCATTTGAACTTGAGATTTTATACTGTTACTAAACTGCACAGTATGCCTTGCAAACGCTTTATTAAATGCTACCTCTGACTAAGAATGCATTATTTTGCACTTGTATAGTCTTTTTTATTTAGAAATTTCAAGAGCAATCAACATATATTGAAATTTTTACATTCAGATATGTAAATCAACATGTATAAATTGCTATTAGTTAATTAATGGGGAGACAATCGAGAATCGAATCGAAGTCGAATCAGACTGATAAAATGAATCGTTAGATTAATCGATGCATTGAAAAAGAATCGCTAGATTAATCGTAAAAAAAAATAATCGTTTATCCCAGCCCTAATAGAATCGTACTATTGATATGCACTTTCATGAGATCAGGCTTTTCATTCTTATGAAAGTTAAAGGATAATTCCGGTATTTAACACTGAGTCTCATTTCTGGTTTGTTTTGGATGAACCACAGTGATGGACACTGAAATTTTGACAATGGGTCGTGTCTTGACTTTTTGACTCGTTTAGAAGCGTCTCTTGACTGCTTCAGAATGGAAGTCAAGGGCCATGCACAAACATGTCATTAAAACAACACTTAACGTTCATTTTCAAAACTGTGCTACTCACCGAGTGGTTTGTGGTGTTCGTTGATGATTAAAAACAAATATATCAGCGCAATGTATGATTTCAATCCATGTTATTTGCTATAGTGGATCTATCTTTTCAGATACCTCACAACCGCGTATATACTTCCGCTCTATATTTGAGTCTTACAAAATGCCAAATAAAACACGACAGAAACTGTAATTCGCTACACTACTTCTTTTTAATCATCAACGAACACCACGAACCACTCGGTGAGTAGCACAGTTTTGAAAATGAACGTTAAGTGTTGTTTTAATGACATGTTTGTGCATGGCCCTTGACTTCCATTCTGAAGCAGTCAAGAGACGCGTCTAAACGAGATTTCCTCACCGTCACATCTCTAGAAGGAACTCGCTTAAAGGAATAGTCTACCCTTTTTGCCATATTAAACTGTTATTACCTCAACCTAGACGAATTAATACATACCTTTCTTTTTTCAATGCGTGCACAGTACAGCGTGTTGTGAATGTGTTAGCATTTAGCCTAGCCCCATTCATTCCTATGGTACCAAAAAAAAGTTTTATTTTGTGGCACCATACTTACTAGTGTAACTACTCATGTAACAGTCTTTAAATAGGGAAAACACGGAAGTGTTTGGTGGCTTCCCTGTTTGGTACCATAGGAATGAATGGGCCTAGGCTAAATGCTAACACATTCACGACGCGCTGTAAAGTGCACGCATTGAAAAAAGATAGATATGTATTAATTTGTCTAAGTTGAGGTAATAACATAGTTTAATATGGCAAAAGGGTAGACTATTCCTTTAAAAGCAACATACTGTAGACAGGAAAATCTAGCAAATGCATATAACTAAAAAATTGTCTTGTGGAATTTACAAATGAGGCATAATAGTGTACCTTATGAAAGTGCACCATTTTGTCCACTGCATCACTTGGACTTATTTTGGTCCTCTTTCGTCCAGCTGTGGGTGGCAAGAGATAGAGAAGCAGCAGCATAGAAGCGATGTCACTGTCCCAGTCTATCAGGAGGAAAAACAAGGCATTAAATATAAAACTAGATAACTAATTTGTATTATAAACCAGTGTTTCGGCTACATTCATTCTGCCGTGGTGGTCCGCCAAACCAAAAATCATAACACCATGTCTACAGCTTCAAAGTGAGGTCCAATATTGTGCATTCTATTGTCTTATGTTTAACCTCCAGTAAAAGCATAAAAAAGCATTCTTGCTGGAGTTTATTGCACTTTCTAAATCCTATTCCTTTCACAAGACTGTGAACCATGTATGCTGTGTAGCTTACCCGTTTCATTGTTCTCTGCGAGTTTCTCAGCAGCTTTTAGAAGTCGGCACAGCTCAGATGTCTGAGTCAGGTTTTTGGCCTCTTTGATGACCTTGGGCTTAAATGAGGTGTCCCACTTCTCAAGCATCTTGGAGGCTGTTTCAGCACCAAACAGCAGCAGGAAGTCTTGATTCAACTGTTGATTACACACAAGCATATATATGATGGCAGGGCTCAGTGTATTGTTAATGGTGCGCTTAATGATTTTTATTAGTGTGTGGTATTTAATATTAAAGGGACACTTCACCCATTTGTATTAAGCTTTGTATAGTTAGAAACCCAGTCATGTTTTAGAATGGTCATGCATCATTCCCTCCGTTTCCCCTGAGACGGGAGAAATATGGATTTCAGTGTTGCACTTCCTTCTTTCAATGATGTAAAAATCGTCCTTTTGCATCATTGAAAGAAGGAAGTCCAATATCTTTGTATAGGGGGTGAGACTACAAACACTCCTTTTCTCTGTCAAATAGGCACCAAATTCTAAATTTATGTTACATTTCGACTACAAATATGTTCCACTTTTAATAAAGATTAATGTTTCCACGGGTGAAATGCTCCTTTAAATACCACACACTAATAACCAGTGTAAATCAGAATAAAGACTTTGGAAAAAAGAATAGTCAATAAGACAGGAATATAAATGATTAGGTGTTTTCATGGCTAACATCCAGCAAAACACTGTATATTAAAGACTTCATTTTAATAAAAAAAAATAATAATATACAACTCACCAGTCCTTTGACATCTAAAAAGCGTGGAAATGTTTTGAAGACATCTGTGCTTCTTTGTGGGTCATGCACTAGGTCCTGACGGTGCTGAAACGTCATCTTCATCTTCTGAAATACACTTGCTTCATCAGACGAGTGAACAAGAAATGAAATGGCCTCCCTGCAGGCATCTCCATCAAGCTGCTGAGGCAGTGTGGTTGCTGATCTTTGGCGCTTTGGTCCTTGTGCTTGATGCACTGAGGCTTCCTTGACTGGCCGTTTTCCTGAAGTCCTGGAAATGGTTTTGAGGCGCCACGCTAAATATCCAGTGCCCTTTTCCCCATCATAGAAATGCTCCTGTTCCATTTAAAGAAAAACCACAAATAATCACTAAATGATCTTAAAGAAAGTGCAGATGCAGCATTGTGAAACAAAAGAACAATTACTTATTAAATAGACTTTCTTGTTTTCAAATCAATGTGCAATATCCTTATAACCCAAGTAATTTTAAAAATAAGGGCACTACCATCAATATTATTGTTGAATTTTGAAATCTTTTCACTTTTATAAGCAACTGTAGTTATTTTATAATGAAAACTACAATGCCAAAGCCCTTTTCTTTAAATCTGATGCTGTGTTTTCTTAATAAGGTTGTAAAACTTACATAGCCCTTTGGAGAAAAAGGATCCTTCAGTGAGGGAAACAGAGTAATAATTCCCAGGGCATACTTCTCCTTCTGCTGACGGGAAGGAATCCTACTATAGAGTGAAGAAAGTCAATCTTTAAAAATTTTTCTTTATATAGTACAAGAAACATTAGTTATACCATTACAAGATTACAGCCTTTTTTACATTCCTTTGTACTAAAAACCTTTTTAAAACTTACCCATGTCTCTCAGTAATATCACTCGCCAATATGTTGACAAGCTGTCTCCGAGTGCGGTGCATTAGTGAATTTTCTGACTTGTACTCTTCAAGAATATCCTCTCCTCCAGGCTTTTTAAGCAAGGCATTTTCTACCATCTATTCGCATAACAGGAAAAGGAAAAATAAGTTTTAGTGTTCAATTCTTTCTATAAGATAAAATCATTAGGAAAAAAACATACCACAACATGTCTGTATAGACTAAGGGTGAAAGTTCAGATGAATGTCAAAAAACAGCAGTGTTGAGAAAGGTAAAATTCTAGGAAGGGGCAAATTAATTACATTTTATTTTATAAAAAAGTGAGTTTGGAACCAAATGCTTCAATTAGTGATAATTTAAATTTAGTGTGACACTTATTATTTTGATTTACCATCAATTATAAGTTGTTTTCATCTCTTAATTACCTCCTTTGCTGCCTCTGACACGGAAGCCTTTGTTGCAGAACTGTTAGTGTCTTCTTTGCTGGATCTATTTCTGCCTGTGGGAATACCCAGTTCTGTAAGGTCACGGTCACTTGAAGAAAGTGATATGGTATCCGTGAGGGAAGATGGTGTAGAATGATCTAAAGGAGAAAAGAGAGAATTTGATTAACTTAACCTTTTGTGGCTTTATTTATTTTAGTATAAAAATTTTAAGTAACCCTAAAGTATTCAGAATATATTTTTAGTAATCAGTAACAAACTTGACCCAGCCTTGCCCACTGCCATGTTTGTAATGTGAGGTAATGTAACCAGATAAAGTCACATGGGGCAAGTTTTAAATTATTCCGCTTAACTCTATTTCCTTGTCTTGTAAATCTTAAAAAGAATCTGCAGCAAAAGTATACTGCCATGTGCTAACTAATGTTGATAATTTCACATTAAAAGCAGTAAATCAATAAAAGTCATTAAAAGTAAAGCTCTGCAATTAAAATAAAATATTATGACACAACATTTTAATAAACTGTTAAATACAGCCAAAAGTATTTTAAATACACAGACAACCTTGTGCTGTGATTTGTCGCTGGCTACATATTTTGTTTGGCCTTTAAAGGATGGTTATTTACCTTCCCTGATGAATTCTGAATAGGTGGAGCCTGATTGCAATTTGATGTACTTCTTGATACTGTGGTATTTCAACTTCAGCAACATGGTAACATCCTAAAACTGCACCTAGTGAAGAAAAAGCAATAAGTGGTTAAATCTTAACTGCAAGGAGATGTAAGCTTATGTTTTGGTGGCAAACAAACAGTGAGGATTGTTTATTATAAGCAGGAATTTAGAAAAGTCAACTTTGTTTTTACTTAACTGAGAAAACAAGCATTATATAAAGTTGAAAACTTGTCATTTTGTGGACACTTGTCATTTTTCATACTTTTTATCTTTTTAATCTGGATCATGATGTTGCTGTTTCTGCATACTTTTTAACCATTTAAGCAAGCAAATCACAGCAGAATTACTTTATTTTGGGTTTATACCACCATAGCCCAAACTAGAGAACGAATATTTTAAAGTTGTTTGCTTGTCTTGCGAAGGGAACTGGCATAGTATGAATTCAAACGTTTTACAAATCTTTATCATGATGTTTGTAACGTATGTTAGTACAGATGTTCAGTACAGACGACCTGTAACCAAGTAACTCAATAAATAATTTGAGGTCACACATACAATTTTTATCTGTCATCCTCATTTCCCTGTCTTTCGTCCACGGTGATTATTCAGTAAGTCTGCAGGGTACGCCCCTGTAATATTTTATCACAAATTGTTAAATATGTTACCTTTTGTTGTAAGTTTAAAGTCGGTTGCGTCCTATGACCGAGCCACTCGGACAGCACGTCTCTCAGCACCATCCTGTATGCAATGATTATATTTAACTTATCTTTAATGTCCATTTTCGCTACTGAAATCAAGTTTGCGTTCTTTACGAAACACCTAGCATGTGATTAATCAGCTTCCGTACACAGGCGGAGGAGGTACTTTTCCTCACTTTTCTCAAAAACTACTGGTCCAAAAGACATCAATCAAAGTGCGACTCATACGGCCTTCCCCCAGAGAATGCGCACACAAACTTGCTTGTTTGAGGCTGGTTCGTTCCACCAGATGATGTTGATAATTTAGACATTTGATTTCCCAACCTGGGTCTTGCACAGCAGAAACAAAGCAGTCTGCATTTCTGCAATATTGATGGCGGAAATAAACAATGTTGAAGCGTTACGTAACAAATCTACATTATCGGGTATCAATAAACGAGAGTAAAGTTGGCGGGATTAAACATGAAGGCTGCGAACGGAGCGAGGCGAAAATGGCCAGTGTTAAGACGCCAAACGTCTTGTTTAGGCCATCATCACCTACGAAAAAATTTGTATTTTCCCTGCGTCACTGCACGCGGATGTGCACCAAGCATTTTGAAACTGACGACAACACCACATAAAATGTCTTTCATTAAACGTTAGTGTAAAACACTGACTAGACAGTCATTTTCTTGAACGTAATAACACCGTTAAGCAAATGTTATATTAAAACACGCTTAAGTTACATCATTTCACCGTTTTACGAGAAATGTCCTCTCTCACACCTAATAATTAACCGTCCGCAAATTTAAAAAATAAAAAGCAACGATCAACTGCACCACACACTTGACGTTAAAACATGGTAATAAAGACTAACATTAACATTCTTTATAAATTGATGTTTCTTACTGTTTAAACCAAATATTCCTGACAGAATGTTCTCTCACACCCCTTAACCGTCCGCAAATTTAAAAAATAAAAAGCAACGATCAACTGCACCACACACTTGACGTTAAAACATGGTAATAAAGACTAACATTCTTTATAAATTGATGTTTCTTACGTTTAGATTAAATATTCCTGACAGAATGTTCTCTCTCACACACCTTAACCGTCCGCAAATTTTAAATATAAAGCGTCAATCGACTGCATCACACCCCACTTAACGTTAAAACATGGTAATAACATCTAACTTAACATTCTTAATAAATTGATGTTTCTTACCTTTGAAGCCGAATATCAAAATCCCACACAGTTTTCTTCTGGGCGCTAAATTCACTGCCACAGTAGGTGTCCAAAAGACAATTTCCCGCTCAGTCCTCGTTGAGCGCGAAAATAAAGTAACTCAAAATTAGTGTATTCTCCTGACTCCTTGAAATGACGCCCCCCACAGAGCTTTTTCAGCACTGCAAGTGTTAAAATAACACACAAAACAACACCCCTTCACTCGGAATAATTTACACTGGGAATTTAACTCAAATTAACACTACAAAATTTGCTGTGTACTTGCGTCTCTGCATAAACAACGTGGCGCTCATAAAAAACGGTGTCATGTGTAAAGCGCAATGTATGGAATTGCCTTGCATGTAAACAATATATGTAATCATATTACAGCACACACTTAAAAGATCCTGTAGTGCAGCCTTACTGAAAGTTGCCATGAAGGATACGAAAGTGAATTACTGTGTCTAACACTGTACAGCGTGTAACAGTTATCCTCCATTACATAAGTTCACGCGTCCTCGTTTGTAAACAATATATGGAATCATATTACAGCACACTTAAAAGATCCTGCAGAGCAGGCTTACTGAAAGTTGCCACGAAGGATACCAAAGCAAATTACTGTAATTAACACTGTATGGCATGTAACAGTTATCCGCCATTACGTGACTTCACGCATCCTCGTTTGTAAACAACGCAAAAGTTTTTCAATCCGAAGTGTGCAGTTTGCTGAGGTCGCTAGGCTGAACTACACAAGCCATGAGCATATTACATGATAGCAAATATAAATGAGGATAAATTAACTGTTACTTACTTCAAGTATCCTCCCCCAGTGTGTCTTCCATTGTTCTTCTTCTTAGTTAACGTTAAAGATAAACGCTTCTCTTCCTCAATGTCTAGACATAAATGAAGATCTTCCTCACATGTGTGTATAAAGTTTATTGTCCAAACATGCGGTAAAGTCTTTAAATCTGATCAAACTTTACGCTTTGTTTGTTAAGGTTTGAACTGCTCGTCTGCAGGGGCAGATCTAGAAAATTATTTATGGGGTGGCAAGGGGGTGGCATGAGAACTACGAGGTGTGGCAATAAAGTAAGCATCCTCGCATGGTTGTCGTGGATACAAGAAAATATATACTGTATATACTATATTCGGTGTATACACTGGACCTCAAATTTTTATAACATAAAAAAATGCTACAACAAATGTTCCTATAAGTACCCAAGCAGCTACCTTTAACATCTCTACTGTAGCACCCTTTGTCTTAATACTACAGTAAGTTAATACATACATCTTACCAATACCTAAAAACACTGACTGTAACCATGATGAGCAAGGTTGAACAAAAAGACTGTTATATAAATAAAATAGGTTTGCCTAGTTTATATTAATGTAAAACATATTTGAAAGGCACCCATCTCTTTCTCTCATAAGCCTCTTCTTTAATCCTTTCACTCACTTCATGATGGATTTCTGTTTTTTCACTTCTTTTAGCTCTTCACCATCCATTTCTATGTTTCTGACTTCATCTACTCCTCTCCCTTCCACAACATATTTTTCTGTTTTATTTGTACCTTCCACTCTCATAGTATTTGATTTTTCTATTCTTTTTGGTTAAAAAAATGGATATCAGCCTTTCTTTTCATAGTAGGGGAGAGTGGGGTAAAGTGAGACATTTTTTACATTTGCTCCCCTCTAAGCGAGCTAAAATGATATATCAGTCAAATTTACACATTTCCCATTAATTCAGGATGTTTCCTAGCTATGGAAATTACCAGAATGTATTCAGGACGAAGAGCAGTGAAAATATGATTGTTTTAAAAAAAGTGGTCTTGTGTCTCACTTTACCCCAGCTTAGGGGTAAACTGAGACAGACCAGAAAAATCAAGGGGGTAAAGTGAACCAGCTCGGGGTAAACTGATCCACTTACTTTTTACACTCTGAAACTACCATAACAGCACATATTGTAACAGATAAAATCCTGACGGCTAGCTTGACAACCACACATTCCAGAACTAATGTTGGACTAGTAACAGAATCAAGGGGATTGGTCAATTAAGAACATTATTTTTCTAAACACTTGAAAGTACAGTAACTCTGAACCAAAATCAAATACAACATAACATAATTCAAAAGTTATATTTTTTGGCCAGTTTTTTCCTTTATTTAACAGTGAGTTTTGGAGAGGACAGGAAAGTACAGGGAGGAGAGAAGGGTATTGGATCGGCAAATGACCACGAGCCGGGAATCGAACTCCCAGAAAGTGTGAAAGCACCACATGTCGGAGCGCTGCCCACTGTAGACCATTGGCTCCGACAATTCAAATTTTTTTAATTAACATTCAAATGACATATAGAACCAGTTAGATTAGAACGCAGTCTGGGGGTCAGAACAAAGGACCCTTAGAGCCAGCTAGTGTCTGCGGGTCAGCGCAAAAGACAATCAGAACCATCTATCAATATTTCTATCCCTTGCAGCTGCTCTTACTTTGGGTTCACACCAGACGTGAGTTCAACGATTTGTGCAAGTAGATTACATTCAAAGTTAATGCAAAGACACGATCAGACGCATCCTCGCCTGGGGCGATGCGAATGACGCCATATGAGCGGAGCATTTGCCGCGAAAACACGCACTATTCACCTCAAACATGTCTTCGCCCAAGTTGAAAATATTTATCTCGAACGAAAAATTTGCGAATAATGCTACGTACACACCAAATGCGGGGCAGTGCGTTACTTGATCTAGATTACTCGCAGGATTTAACATTGTGTAATGGAATTTTTCGCTCAAGTTGAATATTTTCAAATTGGGCGAAGACATGTTTGCGGCGAATAGCGCGTGTTTTCGTGGAAAACGCGCCACCCATATCACGTCATTCGCATCGCCACATGCGAGGACGTGTCTGATTGCATCTTTGCATTGACTTTGTATGTAATCTACTTCCGCAAATTGTTGAACTTGTGTCTGGTGTGAACCCACAGTACCATGATGCCTCGCGTTTGGTGTGTACATAGCATTAGAGAATTCTTTCCTTCCTTGACCTAAGCAGCTGCACTCTCCATCTCCTCAAGGGGTGTTTTTCCCCAGGCTGTCTTCCTGGTGTATTGACTAGGCGTAATGGTTTTTCTGCAATGTTTATAAAATTAAAAATAAAACATATGTAATGTAATATTACATTAAAATATGTTTTAGACTAAACTGAACTTGTGCCTCGTGTCTCACTTTACCCCACATCATTTGTCTCACTTTACCCCACCACCACATTTTGGAAAAAAACTCTCTCTCTTGGAAATTCAGGCTAATCTTCAGCTAGCATCAACACAAGGTTTTATATGTTGGTAGTTCATAAACATGTGTGATATAAGTTTTTCTACCTGAATCAATTTGCTTTGGCACAACAGTTGATTAAGTTGACAGCAAGAAAATTTACTTTTACAAGCAAAAAATATATTTTTGTGAAAAAAACATGTTAACCACAGCAGCATGAGGTCCTGTCCTTCATGGCCAAGGGGAAATTTGAGGGGCTTAAAAACATAATGGTCATAGGACCACAAATGTGTTCCATTGCCTAGATACAGGGGGTGTCTCACTTTACCCGATGTCTCACTTTACCCCACTCTCCCCTATCATGGAAAATGCAGCATTAAGTTCTTTCAAGCTTTCTAAACATACACAACACTGAATAGTTTTGTCTCCTTAATGAAGACAAACAAAAACATTAGACTATATCATAATGAGTGATTTCATATGCACGTATGGAATATTTTGATTGCTGCAGTAGCTAACAAGACATGACGGGCTAACTGTAGAACTGCTTAAAAAATATTTACTGCTTACACAAACCTGCAGTTCAGTTGTTTTAACTACCAACAACTACCTCAGGCAATATTAAACAACAGTTTAATTTTTGTATTTTATCCTGAAGAAACATTTATCTTTAAAATATGACCGTATTCAGTACTCTGATTTGCTGATGTGATGCTCAACTTAATCAATTTAAGACACTAAAGAGAAACCACTAATGTTTTGGCAGCATGTGATGATGTGAGGTGCTTTATTAGATCAGAATTACTCGCTACAGACGTGAAGAGACTCTTTCTTTATGGGCATAAGTTGCACATTCATAATCATTCTTGCCTTTCACCGCAACGATGGAAAAGTAACGTTTGTGCTTTTTATACTTTGTGCTTGCATCCGCTACCTTTGTGTTGAGATCGTTGTACTTGCCATCGCTCTGTTGTTGCAGGTTTGTGCGACTGCAGCGCGAGATCCGGGCTGCATGTAAGTGCCGTGGATGGGGCGATGCATGCTTTCACGGCAGTTTTCAAAAGTCTCCAACCACGCCAGAAAAGATCGCTAGATTTGTCCGTGTTGCTTTTTTAATAAAGTCGCTAAAGGGGTCTAAAAAGTTTCTTATTCTAGCGACAAAGTCACCAAGTTGGCAAGACTGCGCCGACTTTTTTTACACTGTAAAAGAGTTTCTGCTTGGACTGACTGTTCGTGCTTGTATGAACTCTGCTGCCTCTGGTTGGCTAACGATGGAAATTAAGCCAATCCTCATCAGCTATGTGGTTGTCCAACCCCCTCTAAGACACACACACCAATCATCGTCAGATATGTGTCTCCCACCCCTAAACACACGCAGAGAAAAACTACATTGCCTTTCTGGTTAAAAGAGCCTACTCGGGTATATATTATATATATATTAGGATACCAGCGCTGGGGTGGCATATGGGGTGGCAATGCTTTTATTTTGTGTGGCAACTGCCACCCCGTGCCACCCCGGTAGATCCGCCCCTGCTCGTCTGTTCATTACCATGTCAACAGCGGGAACCGGGCGTGACCGCATTACAGATAATGAAGTCAGCCAGGAAAAACAGTACTCTCTTTACTTCAATGCAGATTAAACAGGCAATATTTGTTTTCGATTATAATTAGCTTGTTTAAAAGTAGACATTTCAGGCTTTCTTTGGATATGTGTATCATGTTTGTGTGACAAGTATTCACGGAGTTTAACTGATTTTTGTAACGTGTTTTGAGAGACAGCTGACGGAGACAGAAATGTCTGAATGCGCACCCTGTTTATTTTCTTTTTTTTTTTGACAAAAACACAAAGATCTGTTGTAATTGTGAATGTACACTAATTAAAGAGGACCCTTCACAGTTTTAAATGATCTCAAACACGTAAGTGTATGATTATTAATGATGGAGTATTTTAAGTTTATTCTGCTATTATAAGGAGAAAACACGTCAAAACGCGGCACAATGTTTTTGGACCCCTGGGGATTAACACTGAAAACCCTAATAAGTTGACTGAACTCATTTTAATGAGTAAACTCGTTGCCTCAATTAAAGTAAAGGCACTCTAAGCGAATCTGTGTGACGTCACTTTTTGTTGACGTTCGAAGTGTTGTCACACAAAACAGAGTGTTGCTAACTCCTCCTAGTTCTGAGGTATCATGTCCTGAGAACTTTTCCTTATCTTCAAACACGCTATTATTTCAACTATAACAGTTTTACTTGACCTTTGCTTAAATTAAATATTATATTCAGTTTAATTATTTCTATAATACTGCTGTTCTTAGTAAATCTTAATATTTGTTGAACTAGCTTATTATATCAGGTGCCGTAATTCTCACAGCATCCATGCCCATTTAAGTTGCATTTTTCAAAATGATAGTGAGGTAGTCTTTAAACTGAAACAGCAGGGTTTCATGACCCTTTAATGAATTATTTTTTTCTCAGAGTGACAGACAGCTGAGGTGAACTTTGTGCTGAACAGGCAAATATGAACAAATCAAAATCACAAAATATTTTTGCGATTAAAATGACAACAGATGTGTAAAATCTGATTTGAATTAAACTACAAGTTCGTTATGTTACACTTAAAGCTCTGTTTTCAGATTGTTTATGATGAAATAGAACGGTCTTGACTGAAATTCGTACATATGATGCTGGCCCGAGAATTTTCGGTTTCTGTTGTATCCCCCCCCCACCTCTACAATGGCTTCATAGGTGCACTGGAACAATCCTTCCTAAAATGCATTAAACTTTTGTTTACAAAGACGTGAAACTCACCGAGTGGCCAGGGGTGTTCACTGATATGCTCACACAAAAAATCGCTGCAAAAGATGCTTTCCAACAGCTGTTTTAGCATTCGTTGTAAACTTGTGGACCTATTTTTCCAAACGCCTCACACCCGTATATTCTTCCGTTGAGAGCTTGAATAAAAGACACTCCAGCCCAGTTGGTGGCGATAATCCACCTTTGCTAATTGCAAGAATACAAACAACTCTGCTTCCTTTTCCGGCGGTGGAGTAATACCGTACTTCACAGCACATCTAATACAAGTCAATGGAGTTGGACAAAAACTTAGATAAAACCTTTTGGAAAGCATCTTTTGCAGCGATTTTTGTGTGAGCATACCAGTGAACACCCCTGACCACTCGGTGAGTTTCACATCTTTGTAAACGAAAGTTTAATGCATTTTAGGAAGGATTGTTCCAGTGCACCTATGCAGCCATTTTAGAGGTGGGGGGGTGATACAACAGAAACCGAAAATTCTCGGGCCAGCATCATATGTCCAAATTTCAGTCAAAACCGTTCTATTTCATTATAAACAATCTGAAAACAGAGCTTTAAGTGTAAAATACCAAACTTGTCCTTTAAGCTCATGACACTGTGTATCTGAAACCATCTTGTGTAATAAACACAATGAAGGCAGATAAATGCTAACTCTTGTCATTGGATTTTGTGTTTTTACCTTAGATAGACGATGTCTTACAGTTTTACTTTTGTTTTGGAGATTGATCTCGTGCACTTACATTACAGGGAAACAGGGAAAACAATAAAAGGCAAATGACTTAAATAGCATCCAGCTAACATTAGCCAACTCCGTTTGCCATAAGTCCTGGAAAAGCATGTAAACTCTACCATGATCATCTCCTGCTGCTCAATCTGGTCCAAGCTCCTTAATCCTTTATTTATTCTTCAACTGCACGTCTTGTAAAGGGTAATTTTGTAAGCATAAAATCATATTTTTTTCATCTCAAGGTATTTCACTTGCTTTCACTGATCAGTACTGTATCTAACAGTTACATAGGGATCTGCAACGAGTTAATGAGACTCTGAAAACGATCCAATCACATGAGGTTAAAGACATAAAAAACAATATTGATTCGCTTACAACATAAGTGGGAGGGTTTGGGGCGCAAAGACCGGCGCCCCAGGGCGGATCTGAAACCAGCCAATTACAGCTCAGCCTCAGATCACATGTTTTTACCCTTTTTACTGACCTACATAGACACTCTTTTGGGGTACGGCACAGACAAACATAACATGACACACACACACACACACACACACACACACATTTTAATATTTTATTTGTGTTCACATTTTACAATAAATTTCATTGAACACAAACAATCTTAGATACAAGCATTGTAATCCAATAATCATTGCCTCTGGTCTCAGTTTATGGGTACAAATAGCAACGCCTTCTCCATATGTGCCGACTACCAATTATTGCTGAAATTGAACAAAATTTTGCTAGAGCTTTTGCTCTTGGCTTAGGGAGACCAGCAATTTGCAGACCTCTGACCACTTGTCTGTGGACATTACCTAAGCTTCCAAATATATATACCAAAAACTTACATTTTGTACCCCAGCTGCGCAACAATGTCTTTAAGTGGCTGGTATTTTAAGAGCTTAGTAAGGTAGGCTTCTTCCAGACTGTAATCAAATGTACAACCTACTTCAAGAATGGTCACTTCTCTGCTGTTCTCATCAACAACAACAACATCTGGTTTTTTTGCAGCAACATTTGAAAACACATTATTTACACTATTACAGAGTTTGAACATGCAAGGTGAGACACATACATTCTTATAGATTTTTGTAGACTGTGAAACACATGGAATTATATTTTCAACCAGTAAGTCAACGATTCTGTCATGTCTGGCAACATACATTCCCTTATATGCATAACATCCATTCAAAACATGAGACAGGGATTCAATAATTAACTGGTTATCATGGTGCAAACAGTGTGAAGAGAATGAATTAGGGTACCAAAGGGAAAGATTGAGTCTAGTTGGAAGGACTTGCAATCTGGCTTTGATTGCAAAAGTCATTATGTCTTCATCAACCACAGAGTTTCTGAGTATTGAGTGAGAAACAGAATGGTCTGCAGTGAGAATACAAGCAATCTTTCCCTGTAGTTTAAGACCAATCCAGTGTTGCTGCTGTCGTTGTTGTTGTAGCCTTACAAGGTACCTTCGTGCATTGTCTGGTGATAGGTGAAATCCTGTATCCACAACAATAGCCCTTGCTGAGGTTAAACGATCGGTTATAAGATCTTCAGAAACAATTATGGTGTCTGTATCAGGTTTCACCCAGTCCAGGGATACTCCAAGTTTTACACAAAGGTCATTAAGGTCAGGCCAATCTGACCAGACCCCGAAACCAGCACAGTGTGTCTCCATCTTACAATTAGATTTTCTCTTAAAACCCAGAAAGCTTGACTCTCCCTCTCCTGCCAAAGGGACTTTGCGTCTTTTCATGTCCAAAAGCAGAGAGGATCTAGCAAGCTCTCTGACAGTATTGTCATTATTGTTTAACATTTTAATAAGATGTGACAATCTTGTTGCATTGTATATCCACTCCACATTTGGAACACCAAGACCACCGTCTTGTTTAGACTGGAAAATTATGTCTCTAGTAGTATGAGTGTTCAATCCAAACCACTTTCTTACTAAAGAAACCGTTTTATCATTCAATTGACTCAGGGTCTTACTCATAAGGTGGACATTGGCAAAGAGATGTTGTATTCTAGACAGGGCAATCTGTCTAATGGCCTCCAGCTTCATGAGCAAAGGAAGTGGTGAGGCATCAATTAAGTCCATCCTGGAAATATACTCAGTAACCATGTACTCAACCTGCTCCTTCCACTCCCCTGCTATATTAAATTTATGACCCAAATAGGTGTACGTCTCATGCAGGTCATACACACGAATCGGTTCTGTGTTGATAGTAAACTCAGGTATTCGATCAGCTTTGGATTTGTACCAACGGTTTCCCCCGCTTCGTCTCTGGTAGAAAACAGCACATTTTGAATGCTTAATTTGCAGACCTGACCAGTTCGTAAATAAGTCTGTTCTGACAAGCATGTTCTTAATAACACTCTCTTCCCGAGAGGCCAATTGGATGTCATCAGCATAGGCTTGTACAGGGTTAGGTGAAAACACGTTGGGTGGAGCACAATCACACAACCACTTAATCCACCCATTAGTGGCGAGTACAAAGTTCACAGCACTCCATGGGCAGCCTGTTTTTATGCCGACTTGGAGAGGTATTGGATCTGTTAGCTGTTTTCCACAGATAACCTGTATAAAGGATGAACTATATACATCCTTTACTATTTCAGTGAACACCTGAGGTAGTTGGATTTCCTCAAGAGCCTTAGTCATAACATTGTGATTTAAAGTTCCAAAAGCGTCACGAAAATTCAAAAAGACAGAATAGAATTTACAAGATTCATGTTTAAAATCGTCTATTCCAGTTTTAAGACAAAATACATGTTCATTCATTCCTTGTCTATTAATATAGGCTTTCTGTTTTGGTGACAAGATGCTATTGTTAACCAGCCAGGGAAGCACGCGAGACAGGACACACTTCATGAACACTTTATAGATTGTAGGTAAGAGAGAAATATCCCTCCATGTTGATGGATCCTTAGGTATATTGTCTTTTTTTGGGTTTCCATGTTTTGTGGGGACATTCCATAGACGTAATGCATTTTATAACATACAAACTGTATATTCTATTCCCCTTACCTGCCCCATTCCCTAACCCCAACCATCACAAAAACCTTTCTTGTACCTTAGATTTTCAATAAACATCATCTTGTTAGATTTATAAGCTTGTTTCCTCATGGGGACATCAAAATGTCCCCACAAGGTCACAAAAACACTGGTATTCCTATCTTTGTGGGGACAATTGGTCCCCACAACGTAATTATTACCAGGTACACACACACACACACACACACACACACACACACACACACACACACACACACACACACACACACACACACACACACACACACACACACACACACACACACACACACACACACACACACACACACACACAACAAAGTCAGTTTTTTTAAACTAAAGTATAACATTACTAACAGTGAAATAGTACAGCTAAACTATTTTAATTTGTATTCATTTGCATTATATAATTAACATGTCAAAGAAGCTTTCCTCTCTGTCCAACTGTGGGGGGCGGCGCCCCCTGTTGACCAGCCGCCACTGAGGTTAAACACTATAAAATTTAATTAAATCAAATTAGAATAATATCAATTGTTACCATAATGCAACAGTGTTAGCAGTGGGACAAAAGAAACAAGTTCCCGACTAGGGTTGTGCCGATAGACGATAGTATCGTGTATCAACGATCGTCAGACATATCGGCAATAACAGGCTTTCATGACAATAGTTGCCGATGGTTATTAGTATCATCATCATAGTTTCACGCAGAGGGTTAAAACCAGCGAGTGTGCTGTTACCTCTCCATGGCACACAGGAAATTTAAGAGTGCCTGCTTTTCCGTGCTCGGATTAATGGCATTAGTTTTAAGAAGGTTGAAGTAATGACAGTGTTGTCCTTGCTTCTTTTTTGTCCATCAATCAAGTTAAAAATGAACAAATAAATAAATGAGTAAATTACTGCTCCACCTATTGTGTATTGGCGATCTCACAGGCTGACGATAAGACGGTCTCAAAATAAGGCATATAGCCCAACACTATTCCCAACAGGAACTCCTGACATTGAAAAGCAATTTACTTTTATTTTGAAAAACTCAAAGAAGGCAAATTTCAGGATGTGTTAGAGCACTAAATAACCTGTATATTTATCAGTTCTGTAACACATGAAATGAGAAACACAACCAAAAAATGGCCACATTAGGAATTTACTTATTATGGTTGAAAACAGCTTTCTGGACCTAGACGCGCAAAACGGCAAGGAAATAACGCAATATTTTTCAGCTCTGTCAAGGGTTGCATGCTTAAGATCCTTTCATAGTTTGGAATGAAAATGTTATCAGGGCTCGGAGAAAATCGCTTTGTTATTTTCGTCCTGCGTTACTTTCTCCCCGGTTCGCCCCAGTTTCTTTAAAGGAATTTTCACCCTAAAATTAAAATTCTGTCATGATTTTCTCACCCTTGAGTTGTTCCAAACGTGTATACATTTCTTTGTTGTGCTGAACACAAATACTATGGACAGTTATAAAGATTTGGAACAACTTGGCTGAGTAACTGGTGGCAGAATTTAAATTTTTATGTGAATGCTATTCCAGCATGGGCTACACTTACAGCAAGAACTAGTTGCTAATCTTTACACATCTATATACATTTGTCATCACCAATTCACCTAACCTGCATATCTTTGGGCTTTTGGGGGAAACAGGAGTAAACCCACACTGACACGGGGAGAACATGCAAACTTCACACAGCAAAGGAACATTCTTGCTGTGAAACAACAGCGCTGTTCACTAAGGCTGGCTAAACATCTGAAGATTTTAAGTCCGATTTGCACCCTCAGCGATTCAAATGGCTGCGTGGATGTTGCATGCTTAGCTGAAACATGATGCCCACAAACGTGACATGAAAGAGTATTGAGAAACAATATGAGACTTGTACAACAATGGTAAATGGTACAAGCGCTTTCATAATGTGTCATGCAAGAACTATTACAAAATCTGTTTTTTTTAAGTCATGTTTGATCTCTTTTTTCTCGCATTACTTTGAAATCGTTACTACCGTCATCAGGTGAGGGTTCTCACGGTCTGGTCGAATCATCCAATGTGTGCGTTCTGAGGATAATGTTATTAAAAATTACTGTCCTTAACATCTGTGGTCGCCCATTGGTTAACATTGGGAATACGTCCAGAGTGTTCCAGGCCTGAGCCACTGTAATGAAATAAAAAAAGTTCTAATATAAAATTATTTTATTTATTAAGCTTTCATCATATTCATTAACTGTGTGTTATACAAAATGCTGTAGTACATGCAATACAAAAGAATATGTGTGGGTCCACCACTAGCATCACCAAATTGCAAACATAACTCATATATGTTTCGTGTTGACTTGGTCCAAACAAGTAGAACCACCCCACACTTACAACATTGATGGAATCAGTGTAGCTACTGTATGTTGCACCAGTCAAAATAGCCCAAACAAATAAAGCGATTCTCTTTACACTGCATTCAATCCTTATTCAACATCTCTCCTGTCCAATCCAAGTCTATCTCTTAGTCGCTTCCACTTTGCATGCTGCCCCGTCTGCTGAGCTGTAACTGTAAGAAGCCAGTCCGGTTTACAGTTCTTTTCAAATAATTGCGAAATATAGAACTGGAGAAGCAATAGATGACCGGATCCAGTGTGCTGTTCAGATAGGTGAATGCTATGGACATAGCAAACAACTGAGAGGTCAGATTGTAAGAGTTGCAGTAATCATTTCCAAGTGCTTTTAAACGAAGGGCAGTCAATCCTGTGGCAATGCTGGGAAAGAAACAAAAGATGAAAACCCCAACGATAACCAGGACGGTCCGAATTGCTCTTTGTCCCTTCTTGTCTTTGTCCATCTGTCGAGAACGCAGGATGCAGGCGATACGCAGGGAGCAAAAGATCAGGAGTATCAGAGGCACGAAAAACTCAAAGCTAAACACAGCATAATGCAGTTTGATACCTAGTGAAGGATTTTCATAATTACTGAAACTTCTGCAAAAAGAGTTGTTCTTCTCTGTGATTAGGAGGTTGTTGGCCAGTAATGGGCTCCTCAGGGCTATCACAACGCCCCAGATGAAGCAGGCAACACAGGCTGCTTGTTTTGAGGTCATGTGATTGATAACGTGATGCGGATGGACCACTTTAAAGTAGCGGTCGAAAGCCACTGCAGTCATGAAGGCAATGCTGGCTGATCGGTTGACAGCCAGCATGAATAGATTTATCCGACACCAGGCATCCCCGAATACCCACATTTCACCACGTATGAAGTTGTCAATGCGGAAGGGTAGGCTCAAGAGGAGCAGAAAGTCAGACAAAATAAGGTTGAACAGGAATGTGACGTTAGCCCTCCAAGACTGCATATTTCTGCAAAAAATCCACAATGCCATGACATTGCCAGGCAGACCAAGTAACAGCTCGATGATCAGCACGGGGGGAAGAACGTTCGCCACCAAATTATGAGTTGACGCATTGCAGTGATGTGCAGTGATGTTGGATGTCATTGTAGTTTCTGAAAATACAGTTTAGAGTTTAGTTTAAACACAGGATTGTTGTTCCTCATTCATATTGCAGTAGAAAATGTCAGTTTTGCACAAAATGGCATCAGTTACAGAAGTAGAAGTATAATGAAATAACTATTCGAGTGCAGAAGTAATGTGGAAATAATGGTTAGTGTGCAATAAGGTTTGAAACATATAAGGAAGCATACCTGTATCTTAGTGGAAATTGCAAAAGCAACAGTTTGGTTACTCTTTTTTTTAGTCCACTTCAGACTTTCTACTAACTACTAACTTTGCGTAACCATAATTGGATAATAAATAGGCTGTTTGGGGTTTGTTAGGGTTAGTAGAATGACATGTAGTTGTAGTCAGTATAATGTTTTTAGAGGAGTCATGATAGCATAAATTAAGCAGACAGTCTACTATGACTGGTAGTTGACAATGAGTTGCAAAGTTATTATAGTTAGTAAAATGTCGACTAGTTTACTATTGAAATATTGAAATGTTACCAACTATTTTAGACTAGACTGAGTGATCATGCTATGCACACTAACCAAACCATATACCACAAATTAATTATCTACCCAAACCACTAACTTTTAACCAATTCAACAAACCCCAAAAACCTCAAAACTGATTTCATTTGTACTCACAAGCGCTACTAATTGTCAAACCCCTACACAAAAAAGTTAAATTTTCAAGGCCACTTGCTGCACAGCTTTTTTTAAGTTTACTTAACTTTTAGTGATGTATTACACCTAGCTTAATTTACTGAGTAATGTCAACTTTAAACAACAAGTTGAACCAACTAAAACTGATTAGGAAATTTCTGAGTCACTCAATTAGTGACTTACAGTAAGTCCTCTCAACTCAAAGGATTGCGACTGTATAAACACCATTTAAGCATCTATCCAAAGTTTATCCAAACACAATTTGAGTGGAGGGCAGTTTGGTATATCTAATTGAGCTAACCTGCATGTTTTTGGACCGTGAGAGTAAACCCACAATACTACCAAGAGAACATGCAGAAGACGTCTTTGATTCAGCTTTAGCTAAAACCAGAGACATTATTGCTGTAAGGCAACAGTGATGCACGCTAATCCGCTGTTCTACCGTCTACACTGAACACACATAGTTTTTTTATTGTTTGTTCAGATTACTCAGTTTAGCAAACAATTTGGACAAACACTTAAATATCTTAAAGTCCAGTCAACAAAACCGTATTAGCTATAGCAGGATGATTATGCTTATTTCTGTCAGTAAACACAAAATAATTAATTTACCCCCTTCATAAAATCTTTGTTCAGTTACTTTATTATCTTTCTTTGAAGAATTTTTTTTTACAGTGTATAATAGTGTTTAGATCATTACATAGTCTATATTTTAATATATTAACAAGTGTTTAGCTTATATTTCTCATATTTCTCTTAATTTGTAACTGTAATCTTTTAATTAATTTTATATTCTTTTGTCATGAGCTATATTTGGGATCAGATGCAACATATGTCCCAAACTCAGATTTAGTTTTTAAATTCATTTCATTCTACAAGCAATGTACTGTACAACATCTCTGTAACAACACTTACCCGAGTTGACTCCGGAGTGGTTTGCTGATTCAAGAAAACTGAGATGCAGGCAGAGTGTGAAGATAATTGCTTCAGGCCAAATGCAGAATTCTGGTCTGAGGACAGCAACAGCCCAGGTTTTTGCCTCACAGCAAACTTCCCCTTTTAGTCAGATTGACATCACAGAAAGTGAAGTCTTTGCCAATTCTGAGACATCCCAAATATGCTCACACTTACAGCAACTCACTTTTCTTCCTTTTCTTTTTTGCTTATTTGTTTCTTGCTTTCCTTCTGCTCATTTGTTAGTTTATTTATTTCTGTTTGTTATGTTTTTACTGTACTCTCTTACCAACTTAATTCAGAACTTCTGCAAGTCACATTTTTTTTAAGGCTAGATCTGTAACCAGGAAACTTCATGTAACCTTTACACTGTACACAATGTATAACATATTTGTTGAGAACTTACAGTAGATCTGTCTGAAACCTGACTTCTCCCTCATAAACTTGTCTTGTTTTTCTGTTAGATTGCATGACCGCGTCTTCACACTTTCAGAAAGTGTTAATGCTAAATATTCCCTTACCACAGTTTTTTCTTATTTGTGTTTGCCTGTGTGAAAGCAAGACAGAATTTGCATTGGACTCTGTTCCCCAGTGGCCCTAGTCTTCACCGATCACTCATATGATGTTTTTATTACAGTGAAAAGCAAACATTGGAGATATATTAATGGCACCATGACAGCTTTTGTTTGTCATGAACGAATGAACCTTCTTCTCTAGAAATCCAGAGCTGTTTTCAAAGTAATTGTGTGTCTCTTATTTTTAGTTATTTGTGTCATTGGCCTTTAGCCCAGCGAGGAGTGTTTATCCTAAACTTGTGTGGGGGACAGGAAACTGGACATACCAGAGAGCATTTAAATTTATTAGGAAGTGTCATATTCTGTATGTGTGCTGTGTATAATACTATATTTAATTCAGCGAGGTCAATAAATCCCACATCTCTCAGTGAGCAACCAAATGTGTCCCATTAAAAAATAAATGTCTAGGCAACATTTCAAAATTTAAAAGAGGAATGTTAAAAACCTTTGAGATTGCTTTGGGTTGTGACCTTCAGAAAACGTTACAACTCATCGGGTTTCCCATGGAAGAAAGGAATTCCATGGAAGAAAAGAACTCAGGATGCATAATTCCATAAGGGTAAGTAAATAATGACATCATATTTTTGTGAGTTGTATCTTAAAATCCCCAATACCCATTTTCTATGACTGGTCACAAGTCTGTTTTTATCTCCATGAGCACAGATGAGCAGGCCTATCAAAGCTCCTCCTATACACCCTATTTCAATCTATCTGTTTACATCTCTCAATATCATATAAGAGGGTAGTATACCTAGGGTCCCCACCCTTTAGCCTCTTTATTTCTGCACGGCTCGATGAGGATGTCACTGATAGCGCTGGCTTAATGTTTAGCCATTGTGCTCTCAGGTGTAGAGAACTTGGGCACTTACAGGTAAGTGTCATAAACCCAACTGTTCGCT
Organism: Paramisgurnus dabryanus; assembly: GCF_030506205.2. NCBI lineage: Eukaryota > Metazoa > Chordata > Actinopteri > Cypriniformes > Cobitidae > Paramisgurnus > Paramisgurnus dabryanus. The sequence goes on along the minus strand of NC_133356.1, from coordinate 26,816,581 downwards.
GTTGAGTTGAATGCATTGGAGATGAAGTCTAGAAAGTTGCCGGTGAGAAGGCAGGGTCCTGAAAGTAATGGTGAGTTACAGGCGGTTTGTTTCCAACAATTCAAACAATTTACCTGAGGTATCTCTAATAGATGTGCGTTGTGCATGCATGACTGTTTGTAGACTATATGAACCGATTTAAAGGTGTGAGCACCTGCGCTGTTTAAGTAGGTCTAGCTTATATGTACAGCATCCACAATAGACATTTTATTAGAGTTAGATCTGTGTTTCTGTTGCGTATCAAGACAAATAGATTATCTGCTAATGTCTATGTTATGTAAGTGATAATGTATACACTCTTAGAGATGTGTTAAAGAGCACCTATTTCATTGCTAAAAAGCAACATTATTTTGTGTATTAGGAATAATACAATGTGTTTGTGTGGTTTATGGTTAAAAAAACATTATTTTCCCCATACCGTACATTTTTGTAGCTCCAGAATTCACTCTCTTTACGAAACGCACAGATTTGAAAAGCGTTGTGTCCCTGATTGACCAGCTAATCGTTACGTTGTGATTGGCCTGAATACTTCTGATGTCAGCTGGAAACGTGACGCTCCTTAACATGTTTGAAAGATTCTGTTGCTAACAGGAGTTAATTTACCGGAGTCCGAAGCGGGAGGAATTATGATAATGTCGGTCTTGTCTACATCACCAATCCCAGGAAGTAAACTGTTGCCTACAAAAGTTTGTTGTAGTCCAAGAAAAGATATTTACGTTGGAGACGATAACTTGCGTCATCGTTTACTTTGGGGTTTGTACCTTTTGCATATCGTTAAAATGTACTGATACACACACCAAAGGAAATGTAAAAACGTCAATCGGACAATAGGTGCTCTTTAAAACAACACAATCAGTGTTAGTTTAGGGACAACACACTAAATGTGTCCACACATCTCTGTGTTATTATTGGAACAACATATTTTGTGTTACTTTTAACACAACTTGTGTTCTATTTGAACACAAAATCGACACAAAATGAATGACACATAAAGTGTTAAAATCAATGCATCTTTCTTAGAGTGTGGAAAGATGTTCTTATCCCGCTTATTACACTGCTATTTACCTCATAAGGAAGGTTAGGAACATTCAATATTGATTTGAAATATTTTATGAACTAATTTTGAACAAATGCTAAACTTTATAATGTCGCATGTTATAAACAGATGTATTTATATTTATTTTTTGCAATATTATGTTATATTATCAAAATGACTTGCAGCATCAGGTTACCGTTTGGTATTAGTTTTGAGCGGTTGTTATCTTGGAATAACAAAACAGATGTCCAATCAGAGTCAAGCATTCCAACGAGCAATGCGATACGATTTTAAACCCTATTTTCTGTCATGACATCAGATATAAAATCTCATTTAATAGCCTTGCTGAACAGCTTTAACAGTTTCAGCTAGACCAAAGTGAACTTCAAGTTTGGAAGACCAGCTAGACCAGTGGTCTCCAACCCTGCTCCTTGTGGGCTACTGTCCTGCAGATTCTAGCTCTAAAGCCCCCAATACACTGCAGGATTTTTGCACTGCTAAAAGATCATTACCTTATCACACTGTGCGACATGAATTGTTTAAACTTGAGTACGACAAGCATGTAAAGTGTACAATGATGATACGAAGGCTTCGACGCCTGTGTCACACAGTAGCGCAACGTCACCAGTATACGCTAGTGGTAAACAAATACCACTACGCAGGTCGTAGCAGCAAACACACATGCTAAATTTCTGACACTGTCAGAAAACTATCGTATGCTATCTTTGGACGCAAGACCGGGAAAACGACAGTCTTTGAACTTCTCTCACTTTAAAACATAGGACCACTTATGAAGAGCCACGATCACAGAAATCGCCATGATTGTTTCACGATGGTAATCTTTCGTCTGGGATAGCCAAAAATCGTACAGTGTATTCCCGGCTTAACCCCAATCAGACACAAGTGAACCAGCTAATAAACGTGTTCAGGGATGCTTAACAATTACAGACAGTTGTGCATGGTTGGAACTGAAGTCTGCAGGACGGTAGCTCACCAGGAGCAGGGTTGGAGACATCTAGACCATCTTAACATCAGCTCGACTAGACTCGGTTAGAGGTCGACCGATTTATCGGCCGGCCGATTAATTGGCCGATTTTTGGCATATTTTAAAAAATCGGCTTTGGCCGATTTTGCTGCAAAATTAGGCCGATTAATAGGCAGGCGCATCTGCGGGCACCTAAGCGCTGTTGTAGAACTCGTGACGCTGCCTGCCTCTTGCTGCAAGCAGCTCGCTCCCGTCTCGTGTGTGTGCAGCCATGCCTTGTTCACAAACAGCTTTACTAAATGATGGTGGATCGCGCAAATTAAGCAGCCAGTACAACAGCGCGACGGGCTTATGTCTCGCGGTGCACTGTCCGTGCAAAGATTAGGCTCATTTCATGTGATTAATGAGTGATGATGAGTTTTGTTTGCGTGACAGAGAGAGAAGAGCCGCGCCCGCACGCTTTCTGTCTCCCGATGGCGAAAGGTCGGAAGACCAAATCATATCCACCGAGGAAATGTTTTTCGTGTTGTAACAGTAACACTTTGTTTACAGTTTTGCGCTGCTCAGCCTGGATTAGAACACAGCGCGTCCGATTCGCAAACTGACTCCTTTGAACGGATTCGTTTGAATGAACGGTTGAAACAACAGATCTGTCCCGACACTAAAGTCACAAGACGTCACTGTCAGCACAATCAGTCACTTATAGCGTCTCAGAAATGAGAATGTAAATGTGTTTAGAAAGATTTGCCCTAAATAACAGTCTCAACTAAAAAACATAGACATTTACTATGTTAACTTTATGATGAATAAATATTTTATCAGGTCTACCAAATAAGGATTTTATCCTACAAAGCAATAAAAGCCATGGTAAAAAACTGATCAAAGATGATGACAGCAGTGTCAGGTAATATCTGTGTCTGATAAATGCATGGTGCAGAGGAGGTTGTAAAACTCTTCAGAAAGACCAGTCATATATTTTTAAATACTTTGACTTAAATAGTGAAATTTTTGCATTTAAAATATCTTCTAATAATGATGAGAACATTTTGATTATTATGTACATATAGAAAATCGGCCAAACATATCGGCCATCGGCTGCCCTGATTTAAAAAAAAAAATCGGCATCGGCCAGAGAAAAAGCATATCGGTCGACCTCTAGACTCGGTCACTAACTTAAATCAAAGACATATAGGCCGTTTCTCAATCTGAAGGCTGCGGAGGTCTCATTTGTAGGCTGTATACATCATCCAGACTTATTTCAGAATATTATAAAGTTGACTATTATTCTTAGTTAATCGTAAATTGTTGTAATATACAAATGATATGTGAATGTAATGCTCAGTTAACTTAAATAAACTAGGCTTGATGACGTATGCAGCCTGCATATTCAACCTCCGCAGGCTGCAGCTTTTGGATTGAGAAACGGCCCTAGAAAACACAGTTGGCTGATTTAAGCAGTTTTTTAAGTGATGTTTAACAGAAGAAATGAAGGGCAAATAGAAACCTATGCAAAATGTAAATGACTAGACACAGGATGTTCAGAATGAAAACAGAAAGATCCTTATCTGCCCTGATGTGTAATGTTGATGAGCAGCTGTGGCTTAAGTGCAAAACAGTGTGCATTTCAGCTTATCTTAGACTAAATCTGCACCCATGGTTAAACACATGAAGTTTGTATCAGAAACGAGCAACTCAAAACAAGTGTTTCATACAATTAACACCATAGAGCAGTTTATCTCACAAAGAGCTCATTGTAAACAACAATACAGTGTTCCTTTAGCTCAGTGGAAGTGAAAAAGATTGTTGATTTAAACCCAGACAACACACATACTGATAAAATGTGTACCTTGTTATGCACTGTAAGTCACTTACAGGATAAAAGCATTTGCCAAATGCATGAATGTAAGAGTTACAGTATTCTTTTACATGTGTTAAAACAAGCCTCAATAAAAGTCATGGCATCTGTCCATGCAAGGGCTGCCTTGCTATAAACAGAGCTAGCATGTACTCTAATAATGACCGTTTCACACATTAGCAGTGTGAACTGTATGTGGTGTGTATTTCGAAACTTTTTTGTGCTGCACGAGCTGAGTAGAGATAGCACACAGATGAAAGTACAAATGTAATCATTTCACCATACTGTAAATGCTTGTAGTTAAATAATAGTTGCATTAATAATTAATAAACAGGTTTATATGACATGCAGTAAAATGTCAGATTTTTTTATTCATTTTGTTCATTTTAGTACATCAAAGTACATATTGGCACCAAATGTATACTTTATAATGCAGTGTTTCCCAATCCTGGTCCTTGAGGATCCCCCTTCCTTATTTATCAGCTTGTTAGGGAGACATGTTTACAATTTAGGAAGGAGGCTGATACTGTAAGTTGATTTAAATAAGGAGACATCTAAAACTTGATTGGGAAGCAGTGGTATAATGTATATCTGTACCTAAATGGTACATAATAGGAACTTATAAAAAGGTACTGCCCTCTTAAAACGAAAAATAACACGTATTGTCTCTAGTTAAGGACAACACATCTAACACCTCTCTGTGTTATTTTTGTAACAATACACTGTGTGTTGTTTTAACACATCTTCTGTTGTCCCTTTTATTTATTTGAACACAAAATCAACACGAAATGACACATTCGTAAATTTCGTAGAAAAAACACATTTTGTTTACATTTAACATAACACAAAACAATGTGTTGAAAATGAACACATCCTTTCTTAGAGTGTGGAGACAGCTTGGGTCATTTTTTTCTGACAGTGTATAGACAGTATGTTGTATGTACATAATATGTGTGGGGCTTCTATGCAGAGAGTTGTAATCATGTGACCATTGTTACATTTGTGGCACACAGAAACCATAGATCAGTAATGCATTGAAAATGTGTTACATGTGAAAGTACGGTTCAATCAAGCATGCTTGTGAAACATGTCAATTATGTATTGTAGACATACATAGTATGCGTGAAACAGGCATAATTCCACAGGTGTGACTTTTGTAGGTTGTCAAAGGTTAACTGGTCAAGCATTGTGTGCCCCTTATGAAAATTAAGCAGGTTTTTGTGGTAAAAGTGTAGTAACCATGTGTTTTGTGTGTATATTGATTACTATTAGCAAAACCATGGTTTTACTACAGTAACCACGGTTTAACTTTGGTTTTTGAAAACCATGGTTATTTTGTGATAACTATGGTTTTACTATAGTAACCATGTTTTTTTTTTGTTTTAAAAACCATGGTTAATTTACGTAATGGGCATACTGAAAAAATATAGATTTAATAAACTGCATTTCTTTTTTGATAAAAGCATCTGCCAAATACATAATTTAAATGTTGCTAAGCTAACAACGGAATATGCTAATGTGATAAGCATAATAGCCTCTTTCACATAGTAATTTTTGTAAATTGCCATGAATTTAGAAGAATAACTTTATTAGTAAATATAAAAATGTTTTGTTCATACACGCAAAAGGTATTCAGTAGGTATGTACGCTTAAGGTATTCAGTCACGATGCGTTGGCTGGTCAATCAGGGCACACCAATCAATCAGAGTAAAGAGCTTTTAAAAATCGACACGCTTCAGAAAGGTGCAGCTTAAAGGGATAGTTGGGACAAAAATGATATTAAACCCATGATTTACTCACCCCCAAGCAGTCCTAGATGCATATGTATATCGTTTTTCAGACGAACACATTTTCAGATATTTTAGAAAATGTTTTAGATCTTTCAGTTGGGGTGTGCCGGTTTCAGAATTGGTGATGACATAACCGTCGGTGGGGGGCGTTTTGCTCGTTTAAATGCTTGTGGATTGAGGGGAAAGTGTCATTTTACCATAAAATCATTTATGTGATGCCAAGTGTGTTTTAAACAGTAATAACTTTGAACAATTTAACAGAAAGCAATGAAATATTTAAAAAAACACTGTTGACAGAAGACTGCGCTGTCACTCTCTGCCCAGCATAAATTAATCCTCTATCTATCATCTAATTTAATAATCTTCAGAGAAACAGATTTGTGCATTGGGCTTTTTATGTCTGTAATTGTGTCTATATCTGTCATTACACGGACCAGAACAGCACGAAAACAATGTGGATTAAAAAGCGTAAATGCAGGTAGAAGAAAGTAATGTGAACTTGAGATTGTTATTAAACACAGCCGGTGTAAAAGCACAATGGCCACGCACAGCAAACGCTCTCCGCAGACGCGCTGCACAGTGCTCACCCGGCATTTGAATAAACTAGACACTGATTAGCTACTTGCTCTACGTTTCTTTAAAATTAACAGCAAGACAACTAGTAGTGAATGTGCGTTCAAGAGAGTTATTAGCATAAGAGGATTTGAACTTGAAAAGCGGAGTGTACTGACGCCTTTCCGCGGTTAAAACAACATTTCGTCTCATGGTCATTCATGTTTATTTGATGCTATAAATTAACTAGAAGGAAGAGATGATTTGAAAGGTGAGACTTTGTTTAATATGTTTAAACTCAAAAGTAACCAAAAGTAAACCTGGTCTGTCCTGTATGTCAGCGGGGTGTCAGTGTCTGCTACGCTCTGTATTTTTCAATGCGTGAGTTTGTGAGGGGGCGTGTAACACAGACTGTTAACAGTTATTTTTAATTAGTATTTTTAATCATCTTGAATGTGGACACGACTAAGATGGCGGCGTTACCGGAAGCTGGTTATTTTAGTTTATAAAGTTTTAAATTTTGATATTTCTACAACAAAACGGCACGGATTACCCTCAGAAGATCTTTGTTTATCATCGTGGAGCCGTTTGGATTTATTCTGTGAAAGATGGATGCACATTTTTTGGACTTGAAGGACTTGGACCCTGTAACTTCACATTTAATTAACTGAAAGATATAAAACATTTTCTGAAATATCTGAAAATGTGTTTGTCTGAAAAACAATGGACATATGCAACTCAGACAGCTTGGGGGTGAGTAAATCATGGGTTTAATATCATTTTTGACCGAACTATCCCTTTAAAGGTGCAACACTAATGTAGGGAATGTAGAAAATTATGGGTTTTCTTCATCTTAACCTCATAAAACACATTGCATTAAACCAAATACACCAAATAATTTTATTTTTAGAAATGTCATATGACCCCTTTAATAAATTATATTTAGAATATTAACCCCTAACCCTAACCATCTTAAATACAATGCTTTCTGGGATTGTCCTCATCTTAACGGATTTGCATTATGCTGCATTGATTTTGAACAGGTGTCATAATTATTAACTTATTTACCTCATGTAACCTCATGTAACCTTCAGAACAGCCTTCACATTTGAGTAGCCAATAATTTCATAAAATGCTACCTACGTATGCGATTCAACAGGTCTGGGAACAGATCAGATATCTGTGGTATTGCAATGGAAGGGAAATGTTGAAATAAGTCAAAATACTGATAAGTAGCTGCTGTGGTCATACTACTATCAGTAAAAAGATAAGACAGCTAGTGGGTTTACCATTCCGGTAAATGAAACTGAAAACGTCATTTGTTTGAATGGTGCTCTTAAAGAGCACCTATTACATTGCTAAAACAACGTTATTTTGTATAATAGAATGTGTTCGCATTGTTTATGGTTAAAAAAACATTATTTTCCACATGCTGTATATTATTGTTGTTTTTTTATGCCCTGCCTCCGATTGGCCAGCTAATGAGAATGTTAAGATGATCCTGAATACTTCTGACGTCAGTAGAAAATGTGACGCTCCTATTTTGAAGATTAGCTCCCAATGCAATACTGACAAGAGTTAATATCGTCTTTACTACCTTGCCGAAACAACCGAAACAATCTGATCCAGAAAATGAAGATGACCAAGCTGACTGAACAATTTAAACAGTGCGGCTTGAGCAGAACAAAACAGATTGGTATGGCCAGGATACCAAAACATAAACCTTATAGCATTTGTCATTGTAGTAATAACAAACAACAAGCACTACTCTACACTGCACAAAACTCGAGTTTACTTTGGAATTTGTACCTTGGTATATCGTTAACATGTACTTAGACACCAAAGGATGTGTAAAATCGTGAATTGGAAAATAGGTCCTACATTTATCTACTGGTTAATGATAAAACGTTAAATCAATAATTATAACAAAATCTAAAGATAAGTACCCTTGTGTTAACAAAAGACTCTTTTCTGCTTCTGCAGACGCTGGTGTTGACACAAACCCTGAAGCTGATATCACAACACAGATCACACCTTCACCCCTCTCACCCCTTGCCCGGCTGTATATTTACGCCCTGCATGGTTGTCTCTGCGAGGTGGCGTTCACAGCAGCATGGGACTGGTGCTACACCCTTGACCGTAGACTAGCAGGCCACACAAGCCTTTGGGCTCTGCTTATCTACAGCACTGCCATCTTCTTCATTGAAAATCTAAGTGCCAAGTTACAGCAGCAACACTGCCCCCTACCTGTCAGGCTGACAGTGTACACGTTCGTCATTTATTTATGGGAGTTTAGCTGGGGTTTTTTGCTGAGGTTATTTGGGGCCTGTCCATGGGACTATTCAGAATTCAGATATAATTTCGTAGGTCTGATAACACTTGAATATGCTGTACCCTGGGCAGTGGCGGCGCTCATCGCTGAAAAACATGTGATCAGGAACACACTTAAGATACGTCTAGACAAGTAACCAACATTAAGAGATAATCTTTCTTATTACCTCATGGCACACTCTTACTTAAATTATGAGTACAAATTAACTCCTCTTTTTCTACTGTATCAGTCCATATATGTGACTGAGATTTCTCGATTGCTGACAGATACACTAATGAAAAGCAGTAGCCAACATTGTCTGCAAGTAGCAAATGTCCGTGAAATGAAACACTTAAGTTTATTAATTTTATATTTTATACATGTGCACTACTAGAGCTACATTGTAGTATGAGGTCTTCTGTCAGACAGTTTTAAAGATGCTGTAAGTGCTTTAAACCATCTTGCTAACCTCCACTGACATTGACACTTAATTAGACCCTGAATCTCGACATGATCCAGATGATCACAGAAATCATGAAACATTTTGGATTTAAATGCATGCTTTTCTCCTTTGACATTTGTTAGGTGTTTATGCCTAGGGCTCTTACAGAGAGAGCTGTGATTTCTCACTGAAGAACATTTTTGTGCATGCTATTTCAACCTGAAACCCACTTATAAGACCTTTAAGATTGCATTGATGTATTAGTAATAGACTAGATGTAACAATATTCTAATGTATGTGATTGAATAGGGTTTAAAGAAACTTAACAGCTAATTTCAGATTTATTTATTCTGATTGAATTGCTCTTATAAGAAACATTTCGAGAGTTTTGTATCTCTGCTTAGTGACACTTATAATTGTAATGTGGCTTTAATAGTGTTTAATCAAGCTTAGGAGATTGTCCTGGCATACATTGTGTAATCTTTTATTTAATTCATGCTGTATGTACACTTCTCTTTATTGTTTAAATGTAATAAAAAGTGACTGATTATTATTATGAATGTGTTATATTGGTGAAGAGTTTACAATAAGAACTGTACATTAATCTCAAAAGCTTCTCTCGTCTTGATAAATCTCAAAAAGGTCGCTTCCTTTCTGGGTCTTGAGCAACATATAAAGCAACACAATCCTGAGACCGTTTCCACTGATACCTAAAAAAGTAAAAAAAAGACTGTGTTTAGAAAATACGGCCTTTTTTAAACTAACATAAATATTTATTTATAAAAACAAAATTTGGTTTCTCTGGATTAAAGGTGTTGTGTGTAGATTTTAGCGGCATCTATTGGTGAGATTGTGAATTGCAACTAACAGCTCAGTCCGCTGCTCAGCCCTCCCCTTCGAAACACGTAAAGAAGCTAACATAGTCGCCACAGGACAAACATGTCATCAACTGGGACAACAAAGTGACGAGAAACGCTTTCTAGAGCAGTTTGCCTGTTTAGGGCTACTGTAGAAACATGATTGCGCAAAATGGCCACTTCTATATACGGGGACCCACGGTGTATGTATAGAAAAACATCTCATTCAAAGGTAATAAAAACATAACATAACATATACCACTAATAATATACTTATGTACTGTATATTATATTGCATTTCTGTCAAGAGATCTTCCTAAAATTTACACACTGCACCTTTAAGTTTTGCCATTGCATACAAATGGACTTAGTTTTGAAACAGATTTGTAGCACCATAAATTATTAACAATATGTATAAATTTGAACATTTCACTTCAAACCCTCTTCGTCCAACCTGGTTTTCTAAAAGTTTTTCAAAAAAAGTTGCTGTATTTACAATATTTTGAATTTCAACATATTTTAAATATTTTACAGTTTTAACATCAAAGTAAAAAGCTATGTGAACAATCTAATATGTGGTTGCCATATTGATGGTTAAAACAGTAATTAAAAAATCATCCCTTACCCACTTGTGTTGTAGTGTTGACAGAAAGCAAAAAGAAAGCCGCTGTGTTAGATCATATTTTGGCACAAATTTAAAAAGCATACTCACTCTGTTTCTCCAAAGATAAGAAGACAGTCTCCTAAAGACAGGTTATAGTCTTTGCCATTCATGAAGACTTTGGATGACCCCTCCTAAAAAAAAAAAAGTTAAAGGAAATAATGCGAGCAACATGTATAAAAACATCAGACAAGAATCTGATAAATTACGTTATTTAGTAATAAAAACCCAGTCTATACAACAGCAGATTCATCAGGACCATCGAATCCTGACAGAGGAAAGGGTGAGGAGAATTTTCCCAAAAGTAAACTAATGGCAGGTTTAAAAGTCTCCCACCAAAAAAGTCTAAAAACTACAAAAATTTGCAGCGAGGTGGAAAGAGATCTGAAGAAAGCAGATGAAAGAAAATAAAACAAAGGTCCCTAGTTTTGACTAGGATGATATCCTTTCAAAAAGTACACATTTGTATCCAAGGAGTACATACTGTATTCATATTGGTACAAAAAGGATATATTAATACCAAATGTATACATATCTGTACCTACATGCTACATACAGAATCTGAGAAAGATGAGACACATACAATGCATTTTTTAATGAGATTTGGCAAATTGAGACTTGAGTAGGCACAGAACCAGACACAAATCCATATCTGAGCAACTGGATTCTCATTAGCAAAGAATGGATGAAGTTGTTTACCAGCTGCCAGATCCAGCCATCAGTACGTCTCTTTGAAGATTCACAAGTCCCAGGACCAAAGAGCAGAGTCTAATGAATAGAAAGATAGCATATGCATTACTGCCATTAATCTAAACCTCCCTTATAGCGCCCTTTATTGCTTACCCCATAATTTACCACAACAGAGAATTAAAGGATAAGGATTTAATGCTGTTGGGTTTAACAAATAACTTTTGCTGAGATGTTTTAATCTGTGGTTTAATCCATTTCATTTAATTCAGGTTAAATATGGACATTTATATGGTACTATCCATAGTTTTTAGTCACGTGACCCACCAGGGGGATTAAAAGGCAAGAAAGTGAGAGTTTACATTGGGCTCTCCATCGGGCTCTCAAGTTTTACCAAAGGTTTGGAGTGAGATTATCTGTTATGGCCCCACCCAATTCTCTCAAGTTTTTGCTAGCAGTTTTAATCTTACTTATAACCCTAAAATCTGTTAACATTTTTTACCTATTTTTAATCAACTTGACTTCGGCATTTTAAATCTACAGATATGATTTTTTTAGTAAAAGGTTTGTGTCAGGTAATTTATATCTTTGTTGACTACTTTAAAATCCCTTGAAATGAACTCCCCACCACACATCCAGAATACCTATTGCACATCTATGGACAAATTTGCAAATCACCATAAAATCTCACTGATTGACCTAAAATTTGATATATATAAGGATAGTAACATGAATTTGGCTCAAACTTGTACCCAATGTAGGCTTCCAAGTCACATCAGTTTTTGTGTCTCTATACACCCTCCTCCCCTCTAAATTTGTAGCTTCAAGTATGTCCTTTTCAATTGATTGTGTAAAAAGAAACTCAAATGCTGATTTTATATCTTGGACATGGCTGATAACATATCTGGTGGGCCCTGAACCATTTTGATGACATTAGCAGAACATTTTACATCTATGACGCTTTCCTCCTTTCCAACACGCTGCCTGGATCTTTTTCAGCATGCTTGCCGCATCTCTACATTTGAAATACGTAAAATGTGAACCGCCCCTAAAGGCCAGAGAATAGTCTGTTTTTAATGTTTACGTGAACATACGCACACGGTCAAAATCACATCCTCGCAAAGTATACAGTAGTTTATTTGTGACCAATTGCAATGCATCTCTTGGGCTTCATACTACATTCTCCTGTAACTGCATGCGTGACCTACGCAATGTACGCAAGGTTTCAAAATCACTGTACTGGGACCCTCAAGTACATGTAAAGAATGGACTGTAATATGGCCTTTAGTCTACTCTGTTGATTAAGTGGGGAGCGGGACCATAATAACTTTTCATTTTTGGCAGGGAATGTGTCTGCTGGTGGTTCAGAAACAACATTAGGAGTTTCATCTGAGGATAATTCTTTATAATCAGGGTCCTCCTCAACATTATTGTCTGTGTCAGACACATTATTCTCTGTCACTTTTAATGTCAAAAAGCTCTGACAAAATCCTATTAAATGTGTAAATATTTCAAAATTATTGCATGTTATAGTGACCGCAATATCACCCCAAAACAACCAAAACAAATGTATGTAAAAGCTTTATATAGCTTAAAGAGTTTGGGGTCAAATTGACCCCAAAGAACACTGATGTTACAAAATGTGTAGAGGACATTGAAAAATATCATCATGTTCATTTTTGGTTTACCAACTTTAGGAATTAAATTAGGAAAAGTCATGAAATCTGAAGCAAAAAAATATGTCAATTATGTATTTACAGACTTAAACTTTGTATGGGGTCAAATTGACCCCAAAGATAATAGGAGGGTTAATTTTACCCATGGTTTATAATTGACCAGCACAAATAGAAATTATTTCAATTATCTAAATAAAATATTTTTTTTATCAAAATTAAATCTGGCCCCACTTCCATAATATACCCAAAGTGCTATATTTTCATGTACTAATTTTGTACTTAATATCCTAAAATTCTTCTTTAGTACTTCTTAAGATAATAAGTGTACTTATCTGTACTATTTTGAGACATGACGCCATGAATATGAACTCAGATATTGCTGAAATATATGACAGAAATGTATTTAAAAAAACGGATTTAGTTACCACTTTGTATGAATGATGGGTTCAAGTTTACTGCAAGTGGTAACTAAATATTTTTTTTTAATACCAAGATAGTAGCCTATGTTAAAAGCATATTTTAGTTCGTATTCATGGTGTCTCAAAATAGCACTGTACTAAAGAATAATTTTTCAGCAGAGACCTTCCCTGCGTATGCCTGTAACTAGTAAATTAATTGGAAATAGCAGAAAAAGTTCCCTCTTATTTCTCAGCGTGGGAAATGCAAGGTAGGACGTGTGAGCGTGTGAACTGGCTAAAATGCGAGTGTCTCACAGGAAATACATAGAGAGGCACAGCACAAGCCAGTCAATTTTCCTTCTGTTTTAAGCCACAAATACTTAAATCACCGCTCAACAGGACATAAATGAAATATAAAATTAATATTGCACTACAGTTAATCCCTGGTGTTAAATTAACACTGCTGTGAGCTTATATGGTGCAAATACAGTGTGTTAAAAGTAACACTTGAGTTAATTGGATTCTTAAGTGATTAATTAAGTGTTGATTGTTTTATCATTGAAGACACCTGATGTCCCGGTTCGAGCCCCGGCTAGGGCAGGTGGCCTTTCTGTGTGGAGTTTCTGCATGTTCTCCCTGTGTCAGCGTGGGTTTACTCCGGGTACTCCGGTTTCGTCCCACAGGCCAAAAACACGCAAGTTAGGCAAATTGGAGAAACCAAATTGTCCCTCCCCCAACTTGTGTATAAAACAACGTGTCTGAATAAACTTGTGTATAGATTACCTGGTTCTCCTGGTGAATATAGCCGTAGATGCTGGAATGGCGTTAAGAAATAAAGGAAGAAGAAGACACCTGATGATGCCTGGGGCATGTTCAAGCTCAAACCTGTGTGCAACGTTTTTACTACGTTTCTGGGTTGATGGACATGTTTACTGGAAACAGTGTGCACCTCTGTGCAAAATACGTTTTCTCTTGTTTGGTGGCTGTTCAAAAAATGGCAACCAAATCAACAGCCACATGATATAAATGATGAGTTATTAAAGAGATAGCTCAGACAATGGGTCTAAGTAAAAGCCGTTTACAAATGTGTTCGCTTTTATGGACACTAGACAGCAAGGGGAGTGACTGTAACATTGAGCGTATTTGGCGGTATAAAACACGTATTTATAACGATTTCATCAGACTCCAAATTTTTAAGAAAGAACACAGAGGATGCCCTTCTCAATTGCTGTTGCTGCAACTCTTGTGTCATCAGAACAGGATGTTCAACGTATCAACATTTCTGTTAAAAAAACCTTTTGCAACATCTTGTCGGGGCTGGGCGCAGCCCGGAAAAGACATTAATCTCATTAAGGTGTCTTCATAAGGTCAACTGTCATTTGTCTACTTCTTTGGGAATTAACACAGGTTTATTACAAATTTTTGGTCACCATTATGATGATCAGTGTTCCCTTTACTATGGAAGTTTAACTCTTGGCATATTTTAGTTTGTTATCTTTGTAACAGTGTTTACCAAAATCTCTGTTACACAGGGTATTAAAAGCAAAGATTATCATATTGCTTACACTGTTAAAGAGAAAGGCTTGACTTATCAATGACCAAAAATGATACTTTGGAATTGTTTTTCAATGGTTCTTCTCTCAGATCAAAATGTCTAAATCTTTTTTTTTTAATACATTTTAGAAGTTGAATAACACATGAATCACAACAATGGTGACATATTTCATGTTGCAATGCATGATGCATGTTTTATACTACAGTGGATGCGAACATGCATTGCAGCATAAAGTGAGTCACAATTGTTGCGATTTATAAGCTTACTGAAACTTTTCCTGAATATTTGAAAAATGAGATCTAGAAATGGCAGAAATAAAGATCTATACAAATAACCTTTTGATAATTAATTAGATTAGCAAAGAAAAAATATAGAGAGAGTAAAAATGCCAAACTAAAGGAAACACTGATCATCACAATAGTAACCATACATTCTCAATAAAGCATTAGCATCTAATAGTGATATCTGATTTGTGAACGATTCGTTCTTTTGATCTGGTTCTTTTCAGTGAACGACTTGAATCAGTACACCAAATGGGACTGAATCGGGTTTGCATCTCGAGACAGCAATGATCCAGGTTACTTACTTTTAGATGCGCTCGACAGTCATTCAGATTCAAATCGAGACAATATTCCAAAGTATAATCTGTATCTAATGTATTAACTCTTCATGGGAATTCTCCCCAGCAGTACTAAACCGAGACCTGGTCAACTTTGTTGATTCTGAGCATGTGCAGCACACACACTGCGATACAGTAATTCCTTTGTCACCAAAACACTAAATCAAGAACGGTTTCTATCGGACACGTCTGACACAATGAGCCTTTAATATTGTGCATGCATTAACTGAACAGCACAATACAGCGAGTCTCGAGTCAGGCACAGTAGCACTGCTATATTATGGGTAAAATCATAATCACGATTGTTTATCAAATGATATTGCCAAAAGTTTTGGGACACCCCTCCAAATCATTGAACTTAGGTGTTCCAATCACTTCCAGTGAAATGAACTCTTAATGCTTCATTATACAGAGACATTTTGGATAATTTGTGGAAACAGTTTGGGGATGGACCCCTCCTGTTCCATCATGACTGCACCAGTGCACAAAGCAAGGTCCACAAAGACATGAATTAGCAAGTTTGGTGTGGAGGAACTTGTAGATGAACATATTTGGAATGAATTGGAGCGGAGACTATGAGCGAGGCCTTCTAATCCAACATCAGTGTCTGACCTTACAAATGTGCTTTTAGAAGAATGGTTAAAATTCCCATAAACACACTCCTAAAACCTTGTAAATGAATGCCAAGCCACCGCTTCAGTGTTTACAGGTGTGGAGAAAGACGGCCGTTCAGACGTTGTTGTATGTGGAATGAATTAATTAATGTCTTTGTGTCAGTTTATTGATTAAAATGGTCCACAAGTGTGCATTTCGCATATGTAACGCGTGTACACAGCTAGTGCAAGACGAAAAGTTATACAGTATCTTTTATTCTTCTTGACCCTTATGCTTTGTATGGGATCGTTTAGAGCTCTTTGTAGCTGCATTGAAACTGCAATTTTAAACCGTATTGAAACTGTTGGGGTCCAATAAAGTCTATTAAATTGAGAAAAATACTGGAAAGTTTTCCTCAAAAAAACAAAAACAAAAAAAAACGACATTTCTTCTTGACTGAGAAAAGAAAGACATAAACATCTTGGATGACATGGGGGTGAGTCAATTATCTAGATTTTTTAATAAAAAGTGAAGTAATCCTTTAAAGTCGTGTACACACCACAAGATATTCGGGCTGAATTTGGGTAGATTTTCCCCTTTACGACAATCCTAAGTAAAGTCCCGATCATCTTCGTGGTTGCGACGATTATCTTAACAGAAATCCTGTTGTATGGGGGAAGCCCCGAGGACAGACGCACAGACACGCTGTAGATTGTCATGTGAAACTAAACGATATCCAATCAGAAAGTGAGCCAATTAAAGATAAAACAATTAACAACTACATGTCGCAGCATGCACAGTCCAAATTGAGATGGACATCAGAGATGTAAAAAAGCAGTCAATTGTTTTAATGCAATTTCTTTAAGCCCGTTGTTTGCCATGTTTGTTTACTGTTGTGTCACGTTTGGACGTGAGAAACATCGCAAGACATTGGTGAGATTTCCTGTGTTCTCAGCTGAGACTCGTATTGTTTGTGAAGTTAATCTGATGGTGCGTGATGTGCAAAGCGTCACTCCACACACTATAGGAAGTGTTAAATCGTCTATTTTTTTCATCATGTTTGTGGTCTCTCACATTTTGAAACACATCTTTCAAAATCTTTTTTGTGTGTACCAAGCTTAAGGCAGTGGCTGTAGTTCTTATGTTCTCTTTCCTTCAGTGATTCTGCTTATTATCACAGGTGTCTTCAATAATCGACCAATCATCATTCAATTAATCATTCAAGTATCCAATTAAGCCTAACACTGCTTCACTGTCACTTTAAACACTCTGTAGGCTGGGACAATATAAACTCCAAGCAGTGTTGTATAAAAGATCCCCCCTGTTCTTGAAATGCTTCTGGACTCTGTAATCTGTGTCAATTGCCTATCCATAATGGGATTCGCTCACAGTCAGACTTCAGATTAATGACCAGGATCTCACATCTGACAGACTCCTACAGGAAATATGGAACTTATTAGTGTTTAAGTGTCCTTCTCCTCACCTCGGTTTCAAACTGCGCTCCAAACATATCCACCGGCCGACCGCTGGCCAGTGCAGGCTTCTGCTTCTTCACCCATTCTCTGAAGCAGAAAGGTGTCATAACGTTCATGGCGTTGAATGGGAATGGGGCCGGCATGATCGGTTCAGCTGCAAAAATATAAACTTGCAGTTACAGTGCTGAAAGAAAACAAGTTATAATATTCAAATACATAAGGTAATGCATAGATTATTAATATTGATTTAGGGCCTTAACAAATGGTTTACATACTAAGTTGTTTATGTACACTTGCTACTAAGTTTAAGTTTACTAAGTTTTATTTTCAATAGCAATTTATGTATGACATCACACATCGTATGATACAGCATATACAGGCATTCAGCTCTTCATTCCACTTGCTTCATTCATTGAAAATAAATTGTGATGTAGTTCCCTTTGCCCTCTCACTTCAGATCCTATCTGTCTGTACCAGAGTACGATGAGTGATATATCTATTAAAAAAAGTGTCTTCATCTACTAAAAGCAGAAAAGTGGGGGATGGATGGATGAAAATACCACCGTAAAGTACAATTCAGTACAATAAAGCAATCTTACATGGTTTATAAAAAATGAAATAGTATTCCTCAGGGAATCGATCTTGAAGCATTTTTCACTCATGGCCATCCACTATTCAACCAAAAGCTGAATCACATTGTCATTTTATATATGTACCATTTTGTTTGTTCATTTATGTTTTTTATGTTAATATACTGTAAATACTATAAAACTGAAATAAAAGGGTTTTAAGCAATAATTGTGTACTTGTTGTATAGTTGTTGGTGCCTGATGTGTAAAGTGACATAAAGGCATCAAGAATCAGAACTGCTGGGTTGTTTTTAATCCATAGCTGGGTAAATTGGACAGAACACACATTGGTTGGTGGTTGTTACCCAACCATGGGTTAAAACAACCCAGCATTTTGGTTGAAACAGGATAGCTTTATTTATAACCCAACGTGTGGATATGTCTGAAATATTTATTCTGTCCAGCCTTCCCAGACGGCCAACGACTGGGCCGGATCCGCTCCGTAAGACGAAGCAGCTCCGGCCAGGAGTCGTCTATTGTCTGTGTTTGGTTAAAAAAAAAAAACATGTTTTTGAGTGTGCCATTATCATCACTTTTCAAACAAGCAAACTAAAGAAACATATCTACCTGGGTCAGGTCTTCCTGTTTTATGCTGTTTTGAATCCATAAACCTGACAGGAATGCAATTCATGTGTTGGTGCACATGCAAAACCAAACATGCATTATGCAAATAGACATATATTTAGAAAAATCCTTATGACTTACTCTTGTATGACAGGAACAAGCTGGGTTCCAAGGTTCTCACAGTAAAACCAGCGCTCAAATAAGACATCAGTAGTATTATCCACGTAGTACCTAAAGTTAATGATACGTATATATTAAAGCAGTGTTTCCAAACCTAATCGTTATACTGTATGTGTCCCCACTGACCTATGAATAAGACTCAAGTACCCATTAAAATATTTTCCTTTGAACTGATAATGGATATGGTGGATACCATTTAGCATTGTCATTTATAATTAACTGACATTTGCACAGTAAAAACACTCAGCAATTAGCAGATATAATACACACAATCTGGCACACAGTGCACACATTCTTAGTTTTTTAAAGTTATTTTTAATGATACAATGTTTTACAGACTTAAAGTGCGATGTGAGACTTTAGCAGCGTCTAGTGATGAGACTGTGAATTGCAACCAATGGCTCAGGCCACAGCTCACCCCTCGCTTTCGAAACGTGTAGTGAAGCTACGGTAGCCACCACAGGACAAACATCATCAGCTGAGACAACGTACTGACAAAATGCACTATTTAAATAGAACCGCTGGGTGAAGCGGTCTTAGCAGTGTTTTGGTGAATAAAGCACAGCTATTGACCAATCAGATTCAAGGATTGGATCTAACGGTTTTATAAATGTGTATTACAGCATTCATAGTGTATCTAGTAGACTTATTAAGATCATGGTCCAGATAAAGGTCACATTTCATTATGATCAAATTGGCTTTTGTAAATTCATAAATGACAATTGTATGATTTAAGGTCACTTCGAGTACCTGAGCCCATCTGTTTCTGATTTGAGTCGTCTTCTCTCTATTACCAGCCCGACTGTATGTGCCTGTCTCTGGGGTGAATGAGGAATCCGTGCTGGAAGTAAAAACATCTGAAACCCAAAGAGTATTGAGTCTTTCTTTAGTGTCGGTTTGGGAATAAAAACACTCATCCATACGCCCTCTTTCATGAGATTTAATAGTGTTCTTGTGTTTGTTACCTAAAATGTAAAACTTTAAATGAAATAGCTACAAACAAGTTACATACAAAGTAAAGTGCTATAAAATTTATATGCATCAAGAAACACTGATTATTTATAGAGTTTCTGAATAGTGTGGTCTTTTTAACAAGAGAAATTCAGAAGTTTTTTCTCCATTTATTCTCACTGTCTTTAAGAAGCAATCCTCTCTTGACTGTATGACAGATGATAATAGCAGAGTCATTTTTTTAGGCAGTACTGAGGGTAGTCAAGCCAGACCATTGTCACGTTATTCTCACCTCTCCCTCTCGGATGTGCACATCTCTGTGTTTGCCGTTCTCTATGATTTTCAGAACCATGTCACCTTTAACTTGATAAAAGAGCTGTAAGACAAAAGGAAGTGAAAGAGGAAGTCAGTCCGAATGTCTGCAGTGAACTCTGAATAATTTAGCTTTCCTTTATTTCCTCGTTTTTAATCGCTAGCCTTGCATAACCATGACTTATATCACAAGCGTGCTGCTATTGTGACAGAAGCTGTTCTGTTTTTGTGATTTAATTCATGGGCTCTGGAATAAGAGGCTATGCCAGCTTCTTTGGCTTCCTGTAACAGGTTAAGAAAACCCGTAGTGACAACACTTTTACAGTAACAAGGGTTTTTTAACTTAAGGTGTTTCTTGCAGCTGTGCCCTGTAGCTGTGTTGTATAAAAAGGACATGACTCAGTAACTCATGAGCCTTTACAAATCATACACTTTAATCACAAACTTAAGCAACACTTTGTTCCTAAAAACTAACTCTCATCAACAGAACTAAATTTCTATAGAAATAAAGTCACTATCGTACCTCAAAATGGTTTGCAATGACCCCTAGTGACCAAAATTGAAACATTACACTATAAACAGAGAAGTATCACTTGCCAAAACTAGGCCATCTTTTCAAGTTTTGACATTATGGGGCAGTTTTCCACACTGTCAGAAAAAACTGTACCTTTTTTGTCACTGGGCTGTACCCTAAGTTTCCGTTTGGTTCCTTCACAGGAATACAAAACAGAATACAATTTTGGGTAGATTACCGTACCTTAAGGACCTACATTGTTAGAAAAAAGTCAAAATATTTACCCTAGTTGTCAGTGGGGCAGCAATCTTTAAAAAGGCAATTGTATGGAGCATTAGGTACAGATATGTAAACATTTAGTACCAATATGTACCTTCGAGATACTAATATGCATTTTTGAGGTACTAATAAGCTCTCTTTGGTCCCAGTATGAACCATGAACCTCTGAGGTACTAAAATGAAATCCTTAGGTGCAAAGCTGTACTTTTTGAAAGGGTACAGCCCCAGTGAGGTACCTTTATTTCTGTCAGTGCAGACACAGTCAAACCAGGACTAGACCTTAGTTATATTAGAACATTTAAGTAACAAAAACACCACGATCTCACAGCAAGTCGTGTTATAGTCACAAAAATGTGATTAATTTATTTGTGTCCATATGGCACAAAATTCAGCTTTTTTCGTGCCATGAGCACAATGTTTTGTGTCACTCGCACGGGTTTCGAGAAATAGTTTTTCGTGTCCGTGGCACGACTTTGTTTTTCGTGTCATTGTCGTTTGGGGTTAGATTTGGGGTTTGGGTTAGGATGTACCTTTATGTATTGGTTTCAACATGTTTTTCTTCCGCTTTTGAAACTATTCTGGCCTGGAGTTGGGGTTAGAGTTGGGGTTTGGGTTAGGATGTCTAAAAACGTAACAGAAAGTGATTCTAACCCCAAGTGACAATGGTAATAAAATAGAAAAAAACAATGAGAGAACAATACATAAAATGACATGAAAAGAAAGTAGTACCACGGACAAGAAAAAAAATTATAGAAATGTATAGAAAGCTAAATTTCGTGCCGTGGACACGATTAAATGAATCAAATTTTTCGCTACTATAACATGACTTTCCGTGAGATCAGTCTGCAAAAAATTGTGCATCATGAGACAAAACAATGGCACTGATATATTTTATGATATATATCAAGCATTTTAGTCTTGGACTAGACATAAGCCATGTCTGGTAAACCGGCCTGAGTTATTCAGCAAGAGTCAATCTGTTCACTTTGTAATGGTGTTTGATTTAGAAAAGACATTTGTCAATGTTCCACTAAATAAAAGTCGTAATTCAAAAATTAAGGAAATGAATTGCACCCACTGCTGTTGTTGATTCACACGCTTATTGTTTTAGAATCCAATTCACTAAAGGAATTATGCAAATGAGTGCTAAACTTGCATGAGACAATTGGCCATCTTGCATGCGGGCTGGTTGTAAAGGATTCAGCAGACTAATGAATCTGGCATATACTGTAACCGTACATTTCAGCATCATTTATGATGAAGTGTTTACATAGATGGGAGTTTGTGCTTAAGAAAATGACACAGATGGAGCAGTGTTATACAGATATTCATATTCATGTTGTTTCTCTAATGTTGGTTATTTTGTTTCTTTTTTACATTATAACTATAGTTTAAAAATGATAACTATATATGCAATTGTATCACTAGTAACTAGTACCTTACACTTGGACTGCAATGTAATTCTACAACTTTATTGCATAACAATAATCTACTTTTTTACAACAAAGTAACTTATTTGGTGTCATAGTCAAGCACTGTAAATTCATGATGGGTAAAAAGTGCATGCGAGAAGCACCAGCTTACAGACTTTGTCCTCATTATTTACAAAAAAGCACAGTGTGTATTTGCAAAACTTCTGCAGTTTAATGAGGTCAAGCCTAGAATGAAAAGTCAGCAACTTAGTAAGTGTAAACCCTGGTGACCAATACGTTTTGAAGCTTTTGCAGAACTCTCTGCCAAGAACGTGCAGACAGTATCAGATCATTTTAGTTATTATATTCAGGCATTTTAATACTATTGCTGTTTAAAGTCTCTGTTTGCGTATTTTAGGTCTTATCACTGGTTAGCTTGCATTTAAACAAAACTGATAAGAAGTCTGCATGTGATGTTAACCTGTACATTATATTTAATAAGCAGTGTGTGCACCTTACCTCTTCACCCTCCTCAATGTGATAATCCTTCCTTATGTTTGGACCACCAACATACATAATATTCAACTGATAAAAGAACCTAAAATGACACCATACTTCAGTTGTGAATGTGAATAGCATTTTCAACTTTATAAACGTTAAACCAAGCTAACTTACATTAATTTGTTGCACACAGGCGGAAGGAAAGAACTCTCATTTTCAAATATCCACTTGTCAATGTTCACATGAAGAGATTTGTTGGTCATTTTTATATCTGGATTGAGAAAGAGCACGATATTTGAAACAATCCTGAAATATGTTGGGACAGACTTTGTGACCTGTGGTTTATTTCACCGGTTAATTTATGACAGACTACCTGTATGTGAGTTATTGAATAATCGGGGCGGTGCTCATACGTGTGCAACTGTCGGGTTAAAATCCATGTTTATGCAGAAGTAACCTATCAGGTCCGGACCCTACTTCTGGCAATAAAAGCGTTCGCCTGAGCTCTGACTTGTCGTGCTGTGCATGATAAACATCATGAACAAGTATACACATGCATAGACCTCATTTACAGAAACGGTTAAACTGCCCGATTGTCTGTCTAATGTAACATATTGTTTAATAATAGTGTCTAATACACCTGCTGCTGTCTGTTTAATGTTAATCAAAAAACAAAGAACATATAATAAATTACTCATCCGTTCTTGATTAATTAACCCTTGTGTGTTGTTGGGGATGTGGGGTTTTTTGAGTCTTAATTTGACCACAATAGCCTTAATTTGGAAAAAAAGTCTTAATTTGAATCTCAATGTAAAAAAATTTTATTACGATTTTCAATATAAAAAGTGATTGTGGACTGGATTTTTTTCAACCCGATTGAGCGAGCATTTTGCAAAAAATTTATGCTTATTTGAGCCTCTAAAAAAATAGGATGACTGTTCATAAAAATTCACATTATATTTTTGTTCACCCCTTGAATGAAAGCTGAAAGTCTGCAAAAATGTATACTCCACATCTTTTTGTGTCATTATATGTATTGATTTCTCATTTTTACCATTGTTGCTTGGGGTTGTGGTTAGAACAACTTTGGGACTCATTTGGGTTGCATTTTGGACATCCTTACCCAAGATCCAAATCTAACCCCAGGTGACAATGGTTTAAAAATAGAAACAAAATGAGAAACCAATACATAAAATGACATGAAAAGATGCGTGGTATTTGCGCGCATCTGCTCTTCACTGAAGTAAACGGGAATGACTGGTGTATCATATGTTCGCAAAATTGGACCTTGGCATATACATTGACGTCACTTTTCCATGTGACCACGCCAGAACTCGCCCCGTCGAGTGGCAAACATTCAACAAAATGGCTGGTTTTCATAGCGGCTGCTGCGAAAATGCCAGTAAAACTGACTATCAGCTTACATTGGATTTCGTTGGGCTTGATTGATAGCAGAGGTGGACAATACTTTTTTTAGGTGGACAATACATTTTCCAAGCACCTGTGCTTTATTAGGATGTTTGTATTGGGAAAAACATTACTTCACTATATTCTAAAGCATACACATAATACTGTGTATTCTTTAATATGGCATATTAAAAAAATGTTAACACCCAATTACATTAAAATTGCTTTTTAACTTTTACTTGAGTAAAAGTATGTTAATGTACTTAAATATTTAATGTAAAACAAAATCGTGCATTTATTAAATGTAATAGAGTAAAACTTATTATAATATGCTTTGGAATGTTTGTTTTCCAAAGAGAAACACAGATAAAATACAAATAATTGAAAAAATACTTTTAAGTAGAAAGTAAAACCTCTGCTTGATAGTGACCCTAGCAACTTATCAACCCACCTGTGGTCTGTGAATGTTGGAATGAATGATCAATTTACTTCTTCTTTCTGTGTTTTTTGGCAGTCTGTAAAACGATAGCTCCGAATTCTTGTTTATCTGTTAGTACAGTCTATGGCACAACAGCTTTTTCACCGTGTTTTCGTTGATGTCACGCTGTACTCAAATGCTTCCGCTCTGTCTTTTGCCACTCAGTGGGCGTAACCACAGTCCCTCTCGCCGACGGTGACGTCATATGCATGCCCTCTTTTTTGCAAATTGATGAGACTGGGTAGCGTATTTATATGGTTGTTGAAATCTTGACACCACCTATATTAGGCTACTGTTGTTTATGAGATTGTATAAGATTTTGAATGTTAAGAAGTGGAAGTGAAACTTCTGAGTTGGGGACATGTTTTGTTCAATAATCATATAACCCTTTTTACAAAACAGAAACAATTGTTTTAAATCAATAAAACATAACAAATCTTGGTCATGAATACCATTAGATTATGTATTACCACTGCCAGATTTAACAATGTGGTGAAATATACTTTTGTCTTGAGATATTCTGTAAAAATTGGATTGTTTAAACCATGTTTTATATATTTGATTCAAATGTTCATACAAATATTATACAAATTTTATTATTATAATCTTATTATGAGATTTGGAGAATCAGTGTAGTCATAGCAATGACTTTCTAAACATTTATTTCAATCTTTGAAATGACCTTCCTCAGTTAAAGATATTATAATAGAAATGACTTTGGTTTGGTTTTCAGACTGTGCCACATATAATGATACTATATTATACTGTAAATGTCTGAAAATTACATTTCTAAAATAGAAACAATCTGAGAACTTACCAGATGTCTAAGTGCATTTAGAGGTCATAAGATACAAAGAAAGTGTTATGTGTCCAGTTTTCTCTATTTCAAGAATTCACTATTGTGCCAGAAATCATCTCCAGAGAATGAATCATTTTTAGTTTGTAGTCATGTGGCATTAACAGCAAACTTCCCTACTTAAAGAAACAACTAAACCAAAACAAACCAAAAAGGGTTGTGGACAGCCAAGTCACAAAAAAGATCATGTGGCTGTGGTTGCAGTTTTATATAGCTATATATCAGGATCCCTTCAAGCTGAATACAGATATTTTGACCTCTCTTGACCTCTATATAAATTAGATTTTAAATTTAAGTCATTCTAAAGGTCAATAATGCATCAATAATAAAAACAAATTTGCATTTACAAATAATGACGCAAGACTTGAATTCAATGAAAGAAATCAAGAAACTGGTGGTGTGGCAGACAGAATAAAGATAAGTTTGTGCAGGAGCAGAGAAAAGCCACTTAAAAGAGAAAAATAATGAGGAAATAAGCATTGGGATTTTTGTTTCACAGGTGCAAAAATAAATATGCATGGCAGATAAATGGGATATTTTCAGAGCAGAGAACAATAGCTGAAGTTTCAAAACTCAGTTTCTGGTGACAGAGGAGATGAGACATGGGGAGTGTGAGTCAACTCAAGTCAAGAAGTGAAAAAAAAAGTTTTATAAACTGAAATAAACCCATGGCCTATTGCAGGTATTTTATAACTCCAGCTCATTTGTAGTGTCAGTAAGACAAAATCTTTACAGCCTGCATCTATCACTTATATAAAATATTATAGTATCTTATTCTGGACTTATTCTGAAATCTTCTGTAAAGTTTTGTATGATCAGATAAAGTGATTTTCCTACTTTGACAAAAAACGAAACAAAATGTGTTACATGCAAACACATAGGACTGCATCTTGTGTTTTAGATTCTTCAAAGTAGCAACCAATTTTAATCAGTTTATTACAAGCATAGTCAGAGTAAGACCTTTGCTGTGCCGCCACCCTGGCCTGTACATAGTCCACTGGATTTGCTAATCTTGTAGGCTAATATTAATAATCGATATAACAGGTAGACTACAAGATGAATTATGAATTCGGACACTGTGTTTATCTAAGAAGAAATTTATGTAGATTACAAAATATAAAATATGGCACTGATCAACAATACTGAGGATACAGTATATATTTCTATAGGTGAAGCCTCAAGAACAGAGTACACATGTATAAAGACAAATACACAGTTGGCTTACACTTTTTAAAAAGAGATGAGACACAGGTCAAATGTTGAGATATTTTATGTGTTTTAAGTACACTGTTAACGATTTCCCTGTATTTTTACAGTACGGTACTGGCAGCACGGTTGCCAGTAAGTTACTGTATTTTGGTTCTACAGTACTGTACTGTAATCCAGTTTTACAGTACACAAACTAGTACCGTATAGTTACAAAGCAGTACTGTACTGTAATTTTACAATAATAGCCTATTTTTACAGTAATTTACTGTAATGTCTATATTGACCCATAAATACTATTTATTACTTATTACAGTTAATACAATAATGTATTATAGCTAGATATTTAGGTTTAAATCTATAGTTATTAATATAGTAAAAAAATGCTATCCTTGACATGACATTATGAATTAAAAGGCAATCCAAGCAATGTTTATATCAAAAATTTTATTAAAAAAACATGTAATTGAAACAATCATTTAAAACAAGATAAACAATAATAAACAAGTAAAATAAAATAAAATATTATAAAGTATAAACAAGTTTTGAGGCCCCTGCTGTAATATATGTAACTCTGGCAAATAGAACACTGGTCCATGGTTTGAAGTTTTCAGTTTAAAGTCCATCATCGACTAAAAGGTAACATTTCACTGTGGTAAAAAGAACACTGTTCCATAGTTTGAAGTTTTAAGTCCATCATCAACTAAAAGGTAACATTTAACTGTGGTAAAAGGAACACTGGCCCATAGTTTTAAATATTCTATTTGAATTTTATTGAACACTAAAAATAAATGCATTAAACTGTGGCAGACTGACACTGGCCTTTAGTTTGAAGTCGCCCATTCAAACTCAATCAGGGACTGCATGAAGCTGTTCACATGGGGGTAATGGCCACAGCTTTTCTCTGCACCAAGTTCCTTGTCTTTTTGCTTGCTCCTTGTGTGGATGTGCACTTTTTCCCATCTTTGGGATTAATTCTGTCCAGAAACCTGTTAGAAATATCACAAACTTTAAGTCAACAAATATAAGATAGAAAAAGATTCTTAAAAAACACCTAAACTCAGCCCTGAATTTACCCCTATTCTGAAACCTTTTGCTTTTATTCTAATGTTCCACACCTAATTACATTAAAATACAGAAGATTCACTTACCGCTGAACAAACTCTTTCCTCAATGGACAGCATCCACATGGATCATGTCATGATTGAATGTCCTGAACAGAAAGTACAATTGTTACTGATTTGGATACAATATTTTATTCTGTGTGGGTGTGTGTGGTCGTGTGACAGTGTTGCGTGTGGGAATTGTGTATGAGTGTATACATGGGTATTTAAAGAAACTGTAGTGGTAAAGTGCAAACTTACCGAACATAATATGCTTGGTGTGTGTCTGGTGTCACCCGTGTGCCTCCACATCTGCCTTAACTCCTGAAAAGTGCAAGGACACTCATGTAAACTACAAATAAAAAGTGATCAGCCACATTCCTGTGTACTTTTACATGTGACGTAAAAGCATTTAATATTGCAGTCGAAAAAATACATGACTAGTAACGTGTAACTGTACATCCTGTACTTGCCTGGTTCCTTTAAAGATGATCCATCTT
This sequence comes from Paramisgurnus dabryanus, assembly GCF_030506205.2. Taxonomy (NCBI): domain Eukaryota; kingdom Metazoa; phylum Chordata; class Actinopteri; order Cypriniformes; family Cobitidae; genus Paramisgurnus; species Paramisgurnus dabryanus. Next base: position 26,788,157 of record NC_133356.1, on the reverse strand, counting down.
ACTCAATCCAGCTTACAAGCAATGGTAAGACTGTAAAAAATACAAATGTTACAAAATCTGTTAGCCATAGAAATAAGTAGACTTTTTTACAGTCTATGGTTATATATAAATGTGGTCAATACTTACAGAAACATATAAACCACAGAGCAAAGTGGAGCAAACTGTAACGTTAGAGCTGTAAAAAAAAGATATGATGTGTTACTGGCTGACATTTTGAAAGCATTCTGTTTAATATGATGCATACCAGTGGAATAAGATTTTCAGAAAAGTAACTAAATAAGTCAAATGTAACTTTTGTCAGAATTGGGTTTTTATTAAATTATTATTCTAACATCTTGTCTACAGAAAATCTCTGAAAATGTATTTAGTGAGGAAATAGCGATTTATAGTGACAAGGTAACAAGCCTGCCTCTTTAATGTTTCACCCGGACAGGCGGCGGTGTAACACACTATTTCACGCAAAGTTTTTTTTTTACAAAGTTGCTCACTTTAAGGATTAACATGATCGCCGCAATTTGAGCAATCCTGTTGATGCCAGTGTCCTACACGATGTTATAATGGACTATTTAACATCCAGAGATGAAGGATCAGATGACAGACGAGAAGAAGGTACCTGTCATGCTATTACGTAAATGCCGAGCCCATTCTCCTTTTGTGCATTGATTTGAGGTGTTTTGGAAACTTATATTGCATGTAATACATCTGAAGTGGTGGAAATAATATGCCATCCAAAATGTATCAGACAACTTATTGGGCGTGTAAAACGCTTTAAAGAAAATATGCTTTGGTTTTGCTAATATACCGTAATGATAACAATAAGCGCGCAGCAATCATCTGATAATAAGATGAGCCCAGGTCTGAACGATATTTGGCCGCAGTTACAACTGCAATGAATATATCCAGTTAAATATGAGGTTTCTTGGTTTCACTTCTGTTGAGGAGTTGATTACTACGGTCTGTGTTGAATATTAAGTTTACGGCGTGTCGAGTCCTGTCTGTTTATGTTGATATTCTTATATCCAACTTTTCATATTTGAAAAAGACGCAAATACAGATTAATGTGAATATGAATATGAAACTGTGCTTTTTCACGTGCACAGCTAACGTTAATCTACGAGTCAGCCTTGCCAAACAGTCGAACTTAATACTTCTCTCTACCGCTAACTGAACAGATAAAACACCGAGATAAACGACCATATGCTGGGACCGCGAGACCGCGCTGGCGGGTGGTCTTTGTCCATTTTGTTAAAAATAGTTTCATTGTTACCACACTTTCAACAAATATAAACTCACCAAAACCGTCATAATTTAGTTAAAACAACCCTATATTCATTAATAAAGGTGTAAAGCGAGTTAAAGCAGCGGTAGGCATCTGTGTAATGTTAGCTTACTTTCTGAGGGAGATTAAAACTTTGTTGGCGACCATTTTCTCTCTCATTGCACGTTTAAAACAATATGACAAAATTCTTCTACTAAAAATTTAGTTTTCATGAAACAGAAAATATACCAAACTCACCGAACTGACAGAAATCAATCGTCCTCCTTCTTCAGCTGCAGCCAGGAGTTGTGCTCTCTCTCCCTCTGTGTGATTTGACTCGTGCGCACTTTCTCTGATTATTGCAAGTACACCTGGCACATTACAGCAATGGCTACAGCAAGGTTACATCAAGACCAAAATATACTGTAAAATTTTCCCGCTCAAACAAATTTACCCAGAATGCACTATGAACTGCAGTACTTTACTGTAATGTACACATACAGTATAGTACTGTGGATTTTTACAGTACAGTGCTGCTAAATCTACAGCGATATCTAACAGTGTAGGTATAGGCGTCCTTGGCCACATTCCCCAAATCATTCAGGGGTTTAAAATCAAATGTAAGACTTTTTAAAGAACTTTTTAAAAACTGCAAATTGAAAGGTGAGATGATTTGCATAATATGGTTTTTCACAAAACAAAGTTCTATAAAAATGCTAAACTTCCTATTTCAGCCTAAGGGCCAGATTTACTAAGCGCTTGCGCCAGCGTAAACCATCATTTTGGCGGTAAATAGCGATGTCGGAATTTACTAAAGACGCGCAGTGGATCATTAGCGCTGAAAAGGTGTGGTCTAGTTCTTTTTGCGACTGACCTGATTGCATATGCATTTCTAGGAGTTTCCCTTTCAGACGCAAACATTTTGGGAGGAGACTATTTAAATGATTCACGCAACGCGATTTACTAATGTTTGCGCATGTGTTATGTATGGCATTTGCGCGACTATTTAACGCCGAAAAAAAGCATGTCTTAAATCATTTTGCGCTCGAAATGGCTGCAATTGTTGTTGCTAGGAGGAGACATCGCAGAAATCAGAGACTGCATGGTAGAAGGGAGAGGATTTCCAGGATCATTTTACCAGATAAGTTCACGCGTCTCTCTGCCTTTATTTATCGGCCTGTATATCACATGCACCTGCAGGAGCATCATCTCTGCTTATTTGCAACCATGCGCTAATTTGCGCTGCTCTTAGTACATTGGTTGGTCATTATGGAAATCAGCTGTTGCGCCTGTGTTATTTAATTAGCGCTTTTTTAGTAAATAACCCGCAGATATCACCACTCCCATCAGCGCATTTTTGGAATTGCGCTCATGCGCTAATTTGCCCTGTTTAGTAAATCTGGCCCTTAGTCTCTTGCTGCACAAAACAGCAGAACTATTTTAACAATGCAAATTCATTATCTGCCAGACACTTTCGTTACAGAAGTATAGGGGTTTCCCCGGTAACACAAAGTAATGCGGCACACTGGCACCTGACTTTGAAACTGGCAGCAGCAGCGCCAGTGACTTATTAGGCAAAAACTAGTCAAGATGGATGCTTTTACTTGTAATACTGACCGACCTGCTCCCCGGAAAATGTTGGGTCTGTGATCAGGGATTTTTTATCCTCTCTCTGCTCATCCTTTGCATTGGCGCTCGTAAATTTTTATCTATCACAACAAACTATGTATCATTGGAAAGGTCTAAGCCTCTAGAATACATGTTTCAACAGTGTTTTATAAAATAAATTAGGTATGGAGAGTAATTGATTCATTTATGAAGAGAGTGTGCCTCATAACATTTATATTATGCAAAATCACTCTCCCGCCAGTGGGATGCCTACGTTTACTTTCGTGTTTTGCATGTGAATTCTTATCCAATCATGACAAACTATATATTGTTTGAAAGCACTAAGAATGTAGATTTCATTTATCATCACAATTTTGGTAAAGGAACGACATACTGTAGTGAAAGCCATTTTTTAAATCTCACACAGCCACAGGTGGGCCCACTTTGTTATTATATATTTTTAACACTAATACCCTAAACCTTAACAATCTTGACAAACTATATTTTGTTGGAAAGGTCAAAGAGTGTAGTTTTTGTATTTCATCACCATATTGGAAAAATTATGACATGTTGAGAGTCAGTTTCTAAAAGGTCACGGGCCCACAGGTAGGCCAAATTTGTTTTTACATATTTATAACAGTAAAACCCTACTCTAAATCAAAACATTCAAGACAGACTATATATCACCGGAAAGCTTTCAGAATGTAGTTTTCATATTTGATGATAGAAATAATGTAGTGACAGTTTTTTGTTACATGACCTCCCCCCCATAGGAATGCGTATTAATTATTATTTATTCATAACACTATATCCAATTATAAATTTTCAAAAATCTTGACAAACCATGTATCATTGGAAAGCTCTATAAATGTAGTTTTCATATTTCAAAACTTTTTTGCATTAATAATAATGCAGTGAATGTAATTTATTAATTTGTGACAAGAGTATGCAGCAAAATGTTGACACCTAGTGTCAACCTAGCCGTTGTTGGTTAAACCCCTAAAGCTGTGACAAAAATCCACATTGTTTTGTGATTTTAACTTGAAATTTGGATTACAATTAAAATATTTTTATTTCTTAAAATAAATTTAAATTGCTTTTACATTTTTTTTAGTTTAAAGAGACAGTAAGTAGGGTTTTAAGTGTTTTATCAATCAGAATCAATGTCTTTATTCATAAATATGTTCTCGTTGGTGTCAAATTACCTCTGTCAGTGATCTGACTTTTCTTTGTAAGCTTAGAATTTCTTCTCTTTACTTACATTGAACGGGTGAGCCCAAAAATACTTCTTTGTTGTTCCGCCGTATTGATAAACTATAATAGCAGAGAGGGACTAAAAGCACATTTGGAAATGAGAGGTGCTAGAGAGAACTATTCGTTTGAATGCAAAATACAATTTCACCACTAGATGGGTGTAAATCTTCTTATTGTCCCTGTAAGATTCTCACCTCTAGACACTTTTGTGAAAAACCCTAGTGTCTTTTTTAAAACAAGACCAAGATTAGGCTTCTAGACCAAAAAATGCCATATTTATATTAAGTTGAAGTTGTAGATCAGATTTTCACAGATTTTTACCGGGAAATGTCCCGGTGCTCCAGATGGCCAGTCCACGTCTGGCTAACACCCCTGAAAATATTACTCCGATTATGCTTAACTGAAAACATGTAATCCCATGTCAACACGTAAAACAGGATTTTGTTTGTTTGTTTTAAAGTCACAAGCAAAACCGCATCGGAACAGGTATTTTCTTCCCATTACCCCGATTTCATGTTACATGTCTTAACCAGCTTTCTCGCAGTTTGGGTTATGTGCGCATGTCTATACGTGTAAAAGATAAACATCTCAAATGGAAGTGCAAAGTAACGCATAAAAGTCTGCTCTTAACTCACATGTTCTGTAGACATGAGAAGAGCTACCGCAGTATACAGTTTACAGCCTACAGTAGCTTTTGACAAATTTCCCACCAGCTTCTTGATTGACTAGGCACAGATTATAGGCAGTGACTTTACTGCCTACAAGAAACCTGACAAATCTCTAAAGGTGTGACCCACATCGCACACATATGCACTATTCTACCCCATTTCTAGTATAAATAGTGTGTTCAGACTGAAACTATCAAAAAAAGAAAGTAGAAAGTGTACTTTAAGTACCTGGATGATGCACTCACTTAACCGAAAACTTCAAGCGTGCCACAATGGATGCTTCATGAACTCAATGGTCGTGGCTTTTGATATAAGATGCTATGAGAGCAAAGTTACATGTGGAGACAGCTATACCTTAGTCTGACTCTTACTGGAACAAAGAGTCCATGTGTCATGTGGAACAAAACAAATAACAATGACATTAAAAGAACAGTGTACAAATTGATTTTTATGATTTGCATTGTACTATGCATTTGCCCTCGTCTGGGAAACCGCTTACACTTTCGGTTATAAGAACTATTAAGTGTTTCATGTGAGATGATACTACTCTTCTAAAATTCATACACTAGATGGACAAGTACATAGTGCATAGTAGGGGAGAACCGGGGCGAAAGTAACATGGGACGAAAGAAACAAATGGATTTTCACGATTTAACGACAGCATCTTTAGCACGCAACCCTTGACAGAGATGACAAATATTGCATTATTTTATTTAACATGGATTTATGCGTGTAGGTCCAGAAAGATTATTGTCATTTTACATTTCATTTGGTGTGTAAGTGTGTATTACTGTAGTACATGTTAACAATATCCAAATGGTACATACCCCAAAGTAACCTATGACGCGAGTTATCGTCTCCAACGTAAATATCTTTTCTTTGACTACAACAAACACACAGATTGTAGGCAACAGTTTACTTCCTGGGATTGATGATGTAGACAAGCCGACATTATCATAATTGCTCCCGCTTGGACTCCCGGCCTGTAAGGCTACGTTTATACTGCAGGGCTTAATGCTCAATTCCGATTTTTTTTTTTTAATTAGATTTTTTTGCAAGGCCGTTCACATTTCCAATTAAATGCGACCTTTTGTGATCTCCTGTGTGAACGTGAAATGACCCAGAAGTGACCCGCATGCGCATAAGAGTACTCAGCGGTCAAGGACGTCACTTGTAAGCTAATGTTAAACATGGATGTCAACAACGGTGTAGTCAACAGTGGAGCTCTTTTTGCTATATTAAAGTTATTTTCCCAACGGAGCCAGCACAATACAATCTTCTAGGGGTGTCCTTGACTTAGGATTTACATATTCGAATCAGAATTGTCGAATCTTTCCATAGTCGAACGATAGTAAAATCAAATGGGTGTGTGCGTGGGTTGGGAAGGGGCCAGACCAGGTACAAATTGGCAACTTTTATTTTCTTGCACAAGAAGCACACAGAAACAACTTTCTGATAAAGTGACCAAAACTGTCTTTCAAGTGATTAACGAATTCAAAACTGACGATGCATTTATATATATATATATATATATATATATATATATATATATATATATATATATATATATATATATATATATATATATATATATATATATATAACATGTATAAAACTGTAAGGTAACATTTGTTTAATTGCTCCTCATAACATTTTAAAGCCACGATCTACAGAACATCACACAAAAAAACATTTTGATAACTAAACCTAAAAAAATAACAAAGGTGATCCTGCCTTGGAAACTCCGGCTACCATTCAGTGTTTTTATTTAATTTGGAGATTTAGCGCGTCAAAGCAGTCATGACCAAAAAAAAAACGACAAATGAGAAATAACAAATAATTTGTGATTGTTACTGTAAATGATAAAAACTAAGCTTTATATACAATTCATTAAACGTTAATTTATAACAAGAAAAACACTGAAATTAATGATTTTATAGACACTTCGCGTTATTATTTAGCATAGAAATACCTGCTAGCTTGCTTTGACTTTGATCATCTCTGTATTCACTTTAGATACAGAAACATCTGATGATATTATTTATTTCAGGAATCTCTTTGCCATCATTTGAAAGTGAACACCGGCCATAATATTAAATCACAAGAAAGACAGTCGTGTCAGGCATAAATATAGGTTTGGTGCAGATATTTTCCGTTTCAGCACCGAAATTTAAAGAAACGGCTTACCTGTTTTGTAGTTTAACTTTTGACAAGATAACCAGTCTGTTTTAAATACATTTTAAAAACGTATACCTGTCAAAAGACATTTGTTTTTTATGTTTAGTTTGATGAACTTCTAAATATGAGACGCAGAGCACCTAGCGCATTCGGCTAAATTGCATGCGAAAGCATGGCCAGCACGCAATAGCCCAACATCGATACAACAAAAAGCAATCCAAAATTTACAGACTTAAATTAGATCAGAATTTACGTTTATAATAAATACATTTTTTTTATAAAATAAGGACAGAAGTAACAATGTACAGAACAAATGTGCAAAATGCCTCAAGTGCACGAAACAAAACACAAGCCAAATAGTTAAATCAGATAACCCAAAGTGATTTATAAATAAAATAAAATAAAGAAATGATTAAAGAACAAAAGTATAGCCAGAATTGCCAGCTTTGTCTTTTAATGTAGAAACAAAGAGGCAATGGTTTATAAACATAGAAACCTCTTATGGACGTGTAGACCGGTCACAGGGGTTGTTGGATTTATAAACGCATTAAAAAAATTATTTATTGAAAGCTGCTACTTCACATATTTTTCGCAGCATTATAATAATATGCTATATATTAATATATTGGGAGAAAGCTGTTATATGTGAAATCATATAACGTGTGCACCCATACGGCCAAAATTTAATGATGTGGAGCAGTGTTAGCAACGTCCACCATGGTTGTTGTTTATCTTCTCGTTCCCGCCTACTTCAATGCAGAATTATGACGTTTGTAGCGTATCAATGACGTATGGGTCAGATCCATGTGGCCTGGCTGTTCAGACGGAGGTCGCATTGCAAAAGATCGGATACCTATCGGATTCAGGACCACATACCCAAGTGGCCTGGGTCACATTTGAAAAGATCGGATCTGTGTCGTTCAGACTGTCATGAAAAGATCAGATACAGGTTGCATAGGGGCAAAAAAAATCAGAATTGGGTCGTTTCAGCCTGCAATGTGAACGTAGCCTATGTTAACTCCTGTTAGCAACCAAATCTTTCAAACATGGTAAGGAGCATCAAATTTCCGGCTGACGTCAGAGGTATTCAGGCCAATCACAACATACATATCAGCTGGCCAATCAGGGACACAGAGCTTTTCAGATCGATGAGTTTTGTATATCAATACGTTTGAGAAAGACAGGATATCTGGGGCTATGGTATAAGGAAAATAATGTGTTTCTTTTTACCATAAACCATTCGAATACACTGTATTATACCAAATACACAAAATAATGTTGTTTTTTTAGCAATGAAATCGGTGCACTTTAAGCTACAACTAGGTTTTTATTAAAGAAACAGAACCTTATTTCCCTTTAATGCCAGAAAATACTTGGTATCTGCAATATATCTACCTTTGTTGGATTCTGGAGATACATGAATGCCCCAGCACATTACTTAAAAAATATATATATATAGTTTTTCATAGTGCCTAATGTTTTATTACTGGGTGTAGCTATCAAGCGCACCATTGCATTTTATATGAGAAGGCCAAGTTACCATCCTTGTCTACCCAAAGAAGTTTTACTTGGTATTGTTTTATATATATATATATATATATATAAGTCGATTTGCATTCTTACCCCACATTATTGGTCTCTTAACGTTTCAAGCGCTACAAACTCTGCTTAAAGGCAGGGTGCATGATCTCTGAAAGCCAATGTTGGTATTTGAAATCACCTAAACAAACACGCCCCTACCCCAATAGAATCTGGACCTTCTGTTGATAGACCCGCCCCACACATACGCAACCCAAGCAACAAAGTCAGTTAGTCACAGTTAGACACGCTCCTTACTGCTGATTGGCTACAAGTGTGTTTTGGTAGTCGGCATACTCCCTTTTCTAAAGTGTTTTTCAAAAATCACGCACCCCGCCTTTAAATGATTTGTTGCATCTTCAAGTTCCCGGGGTTTAAACAGAGATACGGAAAAAAGGTTTTATAGCCTCTTCTTGGAATTACCCACAGGATACCCTAAAGATTACCACGTCACCGTCATTAAAGGGATTTTTAACAAAGTACATGTTTTATCCTTTGGTAAATGCATGAAAACAGGTTTATATATATATATATATATATATATATATATATATATATATATATATATATATATATATATATATATATATATATATATATATATATATATATATATATATATTAGTGATGCAACAATACACTTAGTTCACGGTTCAATACATATTTCGGTTCTTGTTCACGGTTTACGGTTCGGTTTCGGTTCTGATGCCTTGGCCTATTAAAGTGTTTTTAATTATTCTATGCTTAGGTAACAGGAACATTGAGATGTTAAGAAGAAAAAAATACTGGTTTTAATTGCAGTCCTCTTTATTTTATGTAAATGAAAAAATCATCTTACATCTAGTGTATTGATACAATAATATAAGATATAATTAAATAAAGACATATAAAAATGATATCCTGTTCAAACTGGGGAACATGTGAATTCATTACATTACATAAATTGGCCATTTTATATACCTGACCTTAGTAAATTAAACATTGTAAATGAAGGCTATACCTTACTGCACTACTGTTAAGTCCAACATCATGCTGTCTGTGTAGAAACCAAAAATGCGTTCCTCAAACAACATTACTGGTGGGATTTATTTTAGCATCATGCGCATTCTCTTCTTGAGTTAAACTTTTTCAACTTGCGCAGAAGACGTGTTTGAGGCAAATAACGCGCGTTTGCATCAATAACAAGCCCAATTTGCGTCATTCACATTGCCCCACGCGAATTTGCATCTTTACATTGATGTTGTATGTAATCTACACGCGCAAATAATTAATCCACACCTCAGATTTAAAAGTCAGTCGTTCTGCTGCTTTTTGTTGTCGTATTTCTGTTGGGTGTGTGTGCACGCGAATGAAATCTGACACCAGCATTGCAAGCAGAGTTCAAGCAGAGTTAACGCAGGTAGCGCACAGTGACTGGATATCAACTCGCTGTGGCGTTTATAAGAGTGCAGATCACGCGCATGCGCACATTAACAAAAGTGCAGGGAATATAAAACTGACAGATTTGGATGGATAAACCGAAAAACCGCAATTCACCTGCGCATATTGGACCGTGGGGGTCGAACTGAACGGTGTAATAATGTATTGAGAATTGTGGCATCCCTAATATATATATATATATATATATATATATATATATATATATATATATATATATATATATATATATATATATATATATATATAAATATATTGTAGCGACCTACAATTAAGACTGAAGAGACATTCACCAAGGGACTGTACCTTTAAGGAAGGGGTGGTAGATAATGACGAGTTCCGGTTTTCGGTTGTGTGTTGTTGTTTTGATATCACTCGCTGTACTGTGTGATAGTAGTATTGAAGTGGATAGTAAAGCTGACTCAACGCATCTCCGTCTCTTGTTTCCTCATTTACTACACTCCACATTGGTGACCCCGACGCTAGTTGAACACTATTGAATTATGTCACACAACGACGGTGGTGAAAACGCTGCGGCGCCGGCCGCTGCTAGCGGCGCGGCTAATGTCGGCGCTATCTACGCAGCCACCATTAAGTTACCGGACTTTTGGCAGCACAATCCACGGCCGTGGTTTCAGCACATCGAGGCACAGTTCCAGCTGAGAGGAATAACACAAGACGTTACCAAGTATTTCCATGTGGTAGCAGCCTTAGATGCCTCGACGACGGCTAGAGCTATGGCGCTGTTAGAGGCTCCGCCAGCTGACGGCAAGTACGACGCACTGAAAGCATTCCTGTTGAGCCTGTTTGAACTTTCGGAACTAGAGAAGGCAGACCGCCTGCTGTCCCTGAACGGCCTGGGCGACAGCAAGCCATCTGAGTTAATGGAGCGGATGCTGGCGGTGCTGGGCGGGGCGGATCCCTCGTTCCTTTTCGCCCACATTTTCCTGCGACAGCTTCCATCACCCTGTCGCACTGCACTGGCTAGTTCCCCCCTCACTTCCTCCAAAGACTACCGAGCGCTGGCTGTGGAGGCAGACAGGATTACCCTCGCCAACCGGCAGCAGTTTGTCCATGCACTGCTGCCCGCCCAGCGCACGTCTGTTCCACCGTCGGAGGACGACCCAGACACTGCAGCTGCGGTGACGGCCCGCCGACACCGTGAGGACGGGTGGTGTTATTACCATTCCAGGTTTGGGGCCAAAGCTAAGCAGTGTCATCAGCCTTGCAGTTTTGTAGCCCAGGGAAAAGCCAAGGCCGGCGCTCATTAGCAGCTATGAGCGCTGGCCGTGACTGCAAGCTGTTATTCATCACTGACACCTTGTCCGGCCGGCGGCTGCTGGTCGATTCGGGGGCTCAGCGCAGCATCCTGCCGGCGATGCCTGTGGACACCATAGCTGATGGGCATGGCCCCCCGATGGACGCTGCCAACGGCACACCCATTCGTACCTATGGCACAAGACATGTGGAAATGTGTTTCGGTGGGCGCCGTTTCGGCTGGGACTTTGTCATGGCCGCTGTGTCCACGCCGCTCCTGGGGCGGATTTTCTCTGTGCGTATAGACTGTTGGTGGACGTTACAAACTGCCGCCTGATCGACGCCCTCTCTTTTGCTTCGTACCCCTGCACACTGGGAGGGACAGGGGCGCTTTGTCTGTCGAACACACTGGCCAACGGGGACATGTATCATCGCCTGCTCGCTGAGTTTCATGACATCACCACGCCCACGTTTTCATCGGCGGTGGCTAAGCATGGCGTGGAGCACTACATCACCACGGTGGGCCCCCCAGTCTACGCACGAGCCCGGCGTCTCGACTCTGCCAAGCTGGCCATCGCCAGGGAGGAGTTTGCCACCATGGAGCGCCTCGGCATTGTGCGCCGCTCCAACAGCCCGTGGGCTTCCCCCCTGCACATGGTGACCAAGGCTGATGGCGGTTGGCGTCCCTGTGGAGATTTCCGTCGCCTGAACGATGCCACCACACCCGACCGGTACCCAGTGCCGCACATACAGGACTTCTCCGCCCATCTAGCCGGCGCCACCATTTTCTCGAAGGTGGACCTGGTGCGCGGTTACCACCAGGTGCCTGTCCACCTTCAGGATGTCCCCAAGACAGCAGTCATCACACCCTTTTGCCCTTTTCGAATTCCTACGGATGCCTTTCGGCCTCAAGGGGGCTGCACAGACGTTTCAGCGGCTCATGGACTTGGTGCTGCGAGATATGCCATTTATATTTGTTTACTTGGATGACATTCTCATGGCCAGTGCATCCGCAGACAACCATCTGATGCATCTTCGGCAGCTGTTCGGCCGGCTCAGTGAGCATGGCCTCATTATCAACCCGGCCAAGTGCGAGTTTGGCCGGTCGTCTATCACTTTCCTTGGCCACCACGTCACCCCGCAAGGGGCAGTTCCTCTCCCTGCCAAGGTGGAGGCTGTCGCCAGTTTTCCACGCCCACGCACAGTGAAGTCCCTGCAGGAGTTCCTGGGCATGGTAAATTTCTACAACCGTTTCCTTCCCCGTGCCGCACAGCTCATGCGTCCATTGTACCACGCCTTGCGGGGTAGGAGACCGGCAGACATGTTGGATTGGTCCTCAGAGATGACTGATGCGTTTGATGGTGCTAAAGCTGCGCTGGCCAACGCTGCTCTGCTGGCGCACCCGTCTCCGACCACCCCAGTTGCTCTTACTACGGATGCCTCTGATTACGCCGTGGGGGCTGTGTGTGAGCAGTGGGTGAGTGGAGCCTGGCAGCTGCTGGCATTTTTCAGCAGGAAGCTCCGGGACAACGAGAGAAAGTACAGCACCTTCGACAGGGAGCTCCTGGGTCTTTTCCTCGCCACCCGTCATTTCCGTTTCCTGTTGGAGGGCCGGCGGTTCACGGCTTTGGTTGACCACAAGCCGCTGACGTTTGCTATGGCCAAGTCTTCAGAGCCATGGTCTGGTCGACAGCAGCGTCAGCTCTCGGCCATCTCAGAGTTTACCACTGACATTCAACACGTGGCTGGTAAAGACAATTTCGTCGCTGACTGCCTTTCCCGGGCAGGTGCTTGTTCCGTCCACTTGGGCCTCGACTATGCGGCTATGGCTGTGGATCAAACCGCTGACTCTGAGGTGCAAGCCTACAGGACGGCCCCGACAGCGCTGCTCATGGAAGATGTGATGTTTGACACGGCCAACGCTACACTCCTCTGCGACGTCTCCACTGGCCAACCTCGCCCCATGGTACCTGCTGGCTGGAGGCATAAGGTTTTTGATGCCATCCATGGCCTTTCCCACCCGGGGGTGAAGGCCTCTACCAAGCTGGTGGGGGCAAAGTTTGTCTGGCCGGGCCTGCGGAGGGACGTCAGGGCCTGGGCCGCGGCCTGTGTCGCGTGCCAGCGTGCGAAGGTGACTCGTCATACCAAGGCTCCTTTGGCACCCTTCAAAGTACCAGAGAGACGTTTTGATCATGTGAATGTTGACCTGGTGGGCCCACTTCCCCCCTCCCGTGGTTACACCTACCTCCTCACCATGGTGGACAGGACCACCAGGTGGCCAGAAGTGGTTCCCCTGTCCTCCACTACATCAGCGGAAGTGGCCCGTGCATTCATTATGGCTTGGGTGGCCCGTTTCGGCACACCATCAGACCTCTCCTCGGACCGGGGTCCGCAGTTCACATCGGAGCTTTGGTCGGCAGTCGCCGAGGTCCTGGGGGTAAAGGTCCACCGTACCACAGCCTATAACCCACAGAGCAACGGACTGTGCGAGCGGTTTCATTGTGACATGAAGGCCGCGCTCAGGGCCAGCCTTACGAGCGGTGACTGGGCTGACCGCCTCCCATGGGTCATGCTGGGCCTTCGCTCCTCCCCCAAGGAAGATCTTCAAGCCTCATCGGCTGAGCTGGTATACGGCCAGCCTTTGCGAGTTCCGGGGGAGTTTCTTCCAGATGCCACGGCCCCGTGGTCGGTTTCTTCACACCGTGTTGCGTCTCGGAACATTGCAGATGCTTTTGTCCCTATTCCGACGTCTCACCATGGCCTTCCCCGGTCCTACGTGCCCAAGGATTTACCGTCATCCAAGTATGTGTTCATCCGCCATGATGGCCATCGGACCCCGCTGCAGCCCCCATATGATGGGCCTTTTCGTGTCCTGGTGGGGGGGTCTAAGAACTTTGTTGTGGATATGGGGGGCAGGCCTGAGCGGGTGGCTATTGACCGTCTCAAACCTGCTCATGTGGATATTGGCGAACCGCTTCAACTGGCCCTGCCCCCCCGGCGTGGGCGCCCACCTGCGGCAGCCTCCACCCCTGCCCCTAACCCTGTTCCTGCCCCGCCCTTTGCCCTTGGCCCCTCTGCTGTTAAGCGCAGCCGGTATGGCCGCCCAGTCCGCCCCCCTGTACGTTGAATTTGTTTGAGGGACTGTTATGTGCTGGACAGTTCTATTTTGTTCTAATGCATAGTGTCATATGTTCTATTTGGGGTACCTGTTCGGTCATTATGGGTGAATTCTGGGGGGGCCTGTGTAGCGACCTACAATTAAGACTGAAGAGACATTCACCAAGGGACTGTACCTTTAAGGAAGGGGTGGTAGATAATGACGAGTTCCGGTTTTCGGTTGTGTGTTGTTGTTTTGATATCACTCGCTGTACTGTGTGATAGTAGTATTGAAGTGGATAGTAAAGCTGACTCAACGCATCTCCGTCTCTTGTTTCCTCATTTACTACACTCCACAATATATTGTTTTGTTTGTTTTAGTGTTTTAATCAATAAACCCTTTATATTCCTTCAACAGTATTTAGTCAGGTACAGTGGTGTCAAAAGTATTCATATTCATTACTCAAGTAGAAGTATAGATACTAGGTTTTAAAAAGTTGAAGTATCAACTCAAGCTTTTAACTCAAGTAAAAGTGAAAAAGTACTGGTTTCAAAACTACTTAAAGTATAAAAGTAAAAGTAATGTAAGGAAAAAGAATTTCATTACGAAAAAAGCCTAGGCCACGCCACAGGGGGCTATTGTGCACTACACTTTCTCCTCTAAAAAACGTTTCTAAAGGCCATAATAACTATAGTGTTATATTAAAATGTTAATGTTAAAAAATTTGGGATGCACTAGGGCCAGGGGTAGGCAACGTCCGTCCAGGAGTACCGATATCCTGCAGATTTTAGCTCCAACCCTTATAAAACCTTGGCTACCTGTAGTTTCAGGTGACTTTTTAGACCTTTATTAGTTTGTTCAGGTCTGCTTGATTAGACCTGGAGCTAAACACTGCAGGACATCGGCACTCCATGTTGCCTTCCCCTGCACTAGGCTATCTGTTTCAACCACATACGGTATATGCCCATTAAAAATGAACACATTTTAATACAACGCAAACAAATACATTAAAGCAGTGGTTCTCAAACTGGGGACCGCGAGATGGTGCCAGGGGCCCCAATTTTATAATATTTTATGAAATACATAACTTTTTTTATAAATTCTGGGGGGCCGCGAAGGAATCCACTGTACACAAGGGAGGCCGAAAAAAAGGTTTGATAACCACTGCATTAAAGAACCATATATGTGTACTACTGAGCATTAACATGTGTTCCATAGAGAGGAAGATATGATGACTAGTTGCCTATAAATATTGTAATGGTGTAAAAAGTCAAACTTCAGAGCAGGGCCGCTGCTGGCAAAACTTTTACAGTGGTGCCCTCTTTAGTTAAAAAACAACAAAATCACACACAACTATAGTATGTGTGAGAATAGAAATATGCTATTGTTATCATTTATAATTGTATTTTGACAGCAACACAAACTACAAACATGCAATTTTGGAGAATTATGTCTTTCTTGTAAGTAAATTAAAAGTCAGGTTTAAGGAAACAGCTGATTAACAAAAGCAAAAGTTGGTATGTACGGTTATGTGTTTTGATTGATTTGAACACTCAAGCATTCAGCTAAGTAGGTTTTCTAAATGCAAAAAATTTAGGGCATATCCAAAACAACAGATGTCTTTAGCATAGATATCTTTGCCATGGCTCAAAACGCAACGCAGCACAATGTAATTGAAGTTAAACAACTGAAGTTACATGATATAAATTGGTATTGTTACACTTTTTAAATCACACAGATGAGTTGGTGTCAGCAGCCAGCTTACACAGGCTTGTGAATGTGAACTGACCTGAAGTGATGCGCGAGTTTTATTTTGTACTTTTCCATTTGAAGACAGAATGCCGCGTTCTGTTACTGTACAAACGGAAGGCGGATGATATCAAAGCATCGCGAGAGCAAACTGCTCCGCATGTTTTCTAATCGCTCTCGCGGTTCTTTATGTTTATCTTTGCAGCACTATCGAACAAGCACTAAAATGTAAGGAGTAGAAAGTACAGATAATTGCGTAAAAAAGTAAGGAGTAGAAGTAAAAAGTCGTCTGAAAAACCCAGATACCCAAAATAACGAAGTATTTGTACTTCGTTACTTGACCCTTACTTGACACCTCTGGTCAGGTATTTATTTTATGTTTTAAATGCAGGCTTTAAGTGAGAAACAATAGAGAGAGAAAACAAGTGTCCGCTGGAGGGAGCACTAAAACAGATCAAAGTCAGTAAACATCACAACATTAATGTTTTTGCCTACAATGTTGCAGCATGTTTCACTGAGTTACTGACTTTGCAATATATCTCTTGGTAAGTGAAAAGTAGTTTTTTTTTCAAAAGCTGCAACACTATAAAAGCGATTCAGATTAATTTAATTGTTGCGTTGTAATTGTTGCGTTGTAAAACATATGCAGTGAAAATATGTTTGTCAACGAGACATAAAACCCCAAAAGTCTATTTAGAAAAAAATGTCTCCTTGCATAAATATGATATTTTATAATCACATTGTTTAGAATCTGTTATTTATCCTGTTATGTAATATCCTCGCAGAACTTTAACTGCAAATAATGTGTGATTACGCATATATATGTAGTTAACACAATATAGCACAGATCTGTAAATGAAAGGGAAGTAGTGTTAACAAAATATCTAAAACATATAGATGTATAGTAGAACAGGGCTTATGTTTAACTATCTGATTGCAGCCAATGTGAGCGAAGCTCCAGTGGCGCAATCGGTTAGCGCGCGGTACTTATATAGCAGTACATTGCAAAGCAATGCCGAGGTTGTGAGTTCGAGCCTCACCTGGAGCAGTGTTTTTGCAACTTGACACACAACAGATGTTTTCCATTCCATTTTATTGTTGGCCTGAAAGTTGTTACACACAACATTGTCCAAACATCCAGAAACCAAAAGAAAAACAGTAATAAACCGGGCAGAAATGTTTACTAGCATAGCATGCTAATACAAAACATTACTAGGTAAATAAGAAATAATATAGCAAAATATCAGGCTTATTGATAATAATAATAATAATAATAATAAATGATATTTTCTTATAACAGTGAGTGAGTTTAAAAGAGTGAGTAAAAATGACACACAATTATGTGAAGTATTAGAATTTTTAGAATTTTCTAATATAATATGTAGCACCGCTTTCAAACAGCAGGCGTCAGTCTTCGATCATCTAAAAGCCTTGTGTAAAGCTAACACATGCACAGCAAGCACTAAAACATGCCTACCAGCTGATGGCAGTGTTGTTCAAAGGTTAAGAATTCATTTTTTATTGATTTTAATGCATTTCATCAGGTCCCCTTTATTCACTTCCTCATTTCATTTTGTTCCCTTGCTTTCTCTTAGTTGCTGAAATGAGGTTTTATCTTATTTTCTTTACTTTCTTAAATATAATAAAATTAAAATTTTGAAAGCTAATAAGATTAAAGAACAGACCGAAATTTGATTACTTGTTTGGACACTTATGCAAACTCTCTATTTGAAGCCTAGATCAATTCAATTCCTTTAATATGTTGTATAAAAGTTTAGTTTCCTGACAGAGAACATTAGAACTTGCATGCACGCAATGCCACTTTTCATATCCACAATCAATTCCAGATGTTTTCATGCTGACTGGCAAATATTTATTACTGCATCAAGTTTGTGTTGTGTGCACTGAGGTGTTATGTCATTAAAATTCATTTATTGTGATTGTGAAATTTTCTCAATGCCCTGTTTTTGTTCAGTCTTGTTTTTGTTTTTTTTTGCAGCCAGAGTAAAAAAGCTTTATTTAATCTGTTCCCATGCATTGTGGGCAACCTGACAAGGCCAATTTAGCTAAGATGTTTGGAGACATCAAATTAAACATCAGATATGACAGATGGACTTCATTGCAGACTTGATCTTGACAGTTTCGATATGATCTTTGGCCTGCCTTTAACACTAATGTTAGGGAGAATCAACAACATATTCCCAATATGCCTAAATCTGGGATCAGAGCCAGATCTGATTTGAGTTCTTCTGAGAGGCAACGCTGTGGGAAGATTTATGTTCATTTGTCTGGGCGTTTACATTCAATGCTGACTTGTTCATTTTGATAGCAGAAATAGATAATGTAACTCAACTCTGTTGAGAGAGCCTTGGAAGTTTGCTAAAGCTAGAAAAGATTGTGGCATGCATGAGATAAGACTAGCAAACATCCTACAGTAAAAGAGTGACTCAACAAATCCAGTGTGTAGAGACAGCTGCAGACAGCTGACCGTCAGCCCCCCCATACCACACACTCTTAACTTTTCACTTAACAGATTCGGTATTAATAACCAAAATTGTAAAGGACAGAACCTGCATTATGGCATAACCTACCCTCTTTGTTTAGCAGCCTGCTAAGCTGCACTATAGGTGATACGCATGACAGTGGTAAAAAAAGGTCAGCATAGGGAAAAAATTAATCCCTCTCAGATGAGACGCTGGAATAAACATTGGGTTCAATTTAACAGTGATTTCCGCTTTACTGTTTTTTGGGAAGGGTTGTACCGGAGCATTTGCACACCAAACGGAAATAGCATTCATAATTAAAAGACATTTAACTACATTAAACAACATTTTTATAGACTATTGGCATTAATACCACTATGCAGGGATGACTTGAACCTTGTAAACACGTTTTACAAAACTCAAAACACTCATAACTTGATTTATTTTACTTTTCCTTTCAACTTTCTTTCTTTTCTTTCAGTGTAACCCCAGTAATCTAGGTCATAGACATAGAGAGCACTACATAGGACACGGAAGGTGTTTTGTCAGAAAGTGGTTCTTTGCCCATACAAGCCTTTTGTCGATGTGAAATCGGCAAAATCTGTCATCGCTGTGATCTGTCTGCACTTGCGTTGTGTTCTGTGGAAACAGATAACAGTTAGCTGTCGAAACACTAAGGAGGCTCAATGCACACAATGCATTTACTCTCCAAACATCGTCAAGAATGTTTTTCTTCGATATATAATTTTTCTTCCTTTGGCTACAGATTTCATTTGTTAACCATGGGTTTGAATAGGTCTTTTTTAGAATTGCTGCTTTAACAAACTTTTTAGTAAATACTGTAAGTATATAGCAAGACACATTCTGTAGTGTAATACTCCACTTCTTAATACTTTGCACAAATCTAAATCTTCAAATATACAATTCTACCTATACACCTTTGCATAGATATTCACTAGATATTTCGATTAATTAGAAATCAGTCTCAAATTTGACAATCAACAAATGCACTGGCAAATAATTTTATTAGAGATGCTTTTATGTTCCAAGTTCCTACGTTGCATAAGACAAATCATTTTTATGCACATGTAACTCAGGGTTCGTAAACCCAAGGTGGTTCGTGAGGGAATTACAAGCGGTTTGTGAGCTGATGATAAACTTATTACAATTAAAGGTGCTGTATGTAGATTTTAGCGGCATCTAGTGGTGAGGTTGCGAATTACAACAACTCAGTCCACCGCTCACCCATACCTTTCGAAGCACATAGAGAAGCTACAGTTACCGACATAGGACAAACACGTCGCTGTCTGAGACAACGTAATAACAAAATGTGCTCTGTAGAGCACTATAGAAACATGGCGGCACAAAATGGCGACTTCCTTGTATGTGGACCCACGGTTTATGTAGATAAAAGCGGCTCAATCTAAGGTAACAAAAACATAACGGTTCATTATATAAGGTATTTATACACCACTGATAATATAGTTATGTATATTAAATTGCATTTCTGTAAGTAGATCCTCCTAAAATGTATCCATTGAACCTTTAAACATAAAATGATTTAAATTAAATAAAAATTAAATTAATTTAAAAATAAATTAATTAAACACCTACTTACACTAAATATATATTTTATTTGTTTCATCTGGGTGCAATGTGACCATCACACAACACTACAATATAGCAGAAAACTTAATGCACCATTAAAAGCAAATTAAAACGGGTAAAAATATATTTTTTTATATTATTAATTTTTTAAGTTAAACAAGCAAATACACTATAATTTTTTTAATATTAGTTGAGCACTATAAGGAATAGATTATTTTGGTTAAGAGCGTTTCGTCTTACAAAAACCTCTGATGTAATCCACTGCATACAAAAGAAAATAGCCATATTATGCATTAACTAATAAAAGTTTCACTAAAGTAATCCTTTGTAACTCTTAGATGGATGTACAGTATATGTTTTAAAAGGTGTACACTACTCGTTTTAATAAATCTGTACCAGTCACATGAATAAATCTCACCTTTATAGGTCTTATGACAGAGGAATGTATTTTAGGCTATAACTCACATATGTCTTTGGTTAGCTATGACTGTTAGCTGTGAGTTGTGACAGGTCATTGGTTCAGTGTTATGTACTAAGGCCCGTGGGCTATGCTCATTATAGTAGAAGGCATAATTATTATCATTACTGCGCCTGTTTTTTTCCACACACACACCGTTTTCCTCCAGGCAACTTGAAGATTAAGTGTTTGTGAGGCTGCCAAGAGGAAATGATGTCACCTCATTTGGCATGAACTGATAACAGGTCAGGTTACCTTATTCAGGAATACAGTTTAATATTGTGCAGTTATTTGAGAACTGGAATTATTCAACTGTATTTATTTAATCATGTTTCTTTCTTGTGATTCCAGTCCTCAATAAAATTGTCTTGAGAGCAGTTATGATTTCATTATTCTGAAATGCTCACTATGAGTTTATTACTCACAAACTATTTCCCAGTTGCTTGCAATAGTCCGTGCTTAAACCTTTTTGAATTTCAAAGAACTGAACTACCAACTTTCAGAGTTTAATGCAGAGAGTGAGAATACACAGAAGCTGTAACTAAATATTTGTTTAGGAGGGACAAACTATGCAAGCAGACCCAGGTAGAGATAATGGCCTGATCTGGTATCTGCCCCTGTCCTCCCTATACCTCTTTATAGCTTTATTAACATGTTTTCAGGAGACTGTTCCTCTGCCAGTTCCCTTGACATGTTTTCCTCTCTGCTGGAAATTTTACTTGATTTACAGAACTCCAAATGAACCTCTTTCACAATCCTCAAGTTCAAATGGTTTTCAGAGCACTCTTAGCAATGCAAATATACACAAATGCCTTTACTGAGACATTGCAAGCATTTTTAAAACTAAAAATGTGAAACAGCTATTGCAGAATTTTTTGGATAAGCTGCACTTATGCACTTTTTTGGAGAAGAGGCATTTTGTGACTCATCTGTGCTTGCATTGCAACCCATTTATCGATAAAAATAGGCTGCTTGTGCAGTTTTCTTTGTTTTATCAGCCAGACCAAAGATACTGTATCCTTCCTTTCTCTACCCCATACAGTGTCAGCAACAGAGAGCGTTTCCTGACCACATCCCCTGGACTTACTGCCCATCCAGATACATATAAAGAACACTAAATGGATGCTGTTTGATTTATGGAAATGCAGGGGACCCAACAGTTGGGAGCTGCCCATGTGGAGGTCCAAATAGTTTTATACCAGATAACTATTTATTGAAATATTAATAACATGCATTCATGAATGCAATACAAATACTTGCATTAAAAGACCTCAGTAATTTGTATGGATGCATGCTACCTGTTTAACAGCGCTACACACCGTTCTTTTTTTACTGCATGTTTCACAGTCATTGCAGTTATTTGTCATCACAGAGGTGCAATGCATTTTAAAGCCTTGCCAGTTTAATCTGTCAACTGATTTTACTCGCACCCTGATCCTGTGACATGCACCTTGTGAAAAGTTCTCTTTTGCACATATCGTTCTTAAACAAAGTTTGCATACTGTAGTTTTTAAGAGTTGTGTTCTTGTGTATAAGTATACGGTATCTTACACATTTAACTCAGTCAATGAACAAGAATTAAAGTGTAGCACAACAAGAATGAGTTTGTCTGAACTCTGTACATAGGTAAATATAAGGGCATAGCACTGGCACAACCAGTCTGGATGACTCACACAGTATTGTTTATCATACCATCCCTTATTTTTTTTAAGTCTTGATGATAAGCAATGTTGTTCCCAAGAAGGAAAGGATTAGATGGGTGTTTAAACAAGGGAATGCTTCTTATAGTAGTTAATGTTAGACAGGCAGGGGATTGCCTTATGGGCACAGCAGGTTGGATCTTTCATAGTCCTGGTTATTGCTCCTTGTGGATATGTCAAGGCTAGTATGCCTGATCTCCTAGGAGGTGTTGACAATACCCTTCAGTTCAAAGACGTCTTTAGGGAGATCCTGGCAATGAAAAATCTTGAGAGCAAAGAGAACAAACTCCTTTTCAGAGCCGAGACTTTCCGGAAAAGACAGATTCTTAGAAAAAAATGTCCTGCTGTTTTTTTAACCAGATCTCTGCATCAATGCATCGTATAAAAACTTCACTAGAAGTGATTTAACGTGTACATTATTGTAAGTTTAGGGTCAATGAAATCTTTCTCGTGATCTAATAAATCTATTGATTTGAAGGCATATGTGACCCACAACATAAAGCAAGTCTAAGGTGCACGGATATATTTGTAGCAATAGCCAACAATACTTTATATTTGTCAAAATCATCAGGATATTAAGTATATTGTATATACTTAATATATATTGTATGTGCTCCTGTATAGCTCAGTGGTAGAGCATTGCATTAACAGTGCAAAAGGTCATGGGTTCCAACCATAGACTGTAAAAAAAATATGGACGTAGTGTCCGTGACGTCACCCATAGGTTTGTGAAGAGCTCTTTTGAAGCCAATAGTTGGCAGGACTTGCCGTCGCCATCTTGGCTTCGCATCACTTGCGGATAACCGAAAATGGGTAAAGAGACAGGATCTCCCTCACAGTTGCCATGACGGACAAAATTAGCTACTGTATATAGACCAAAAAAAGAAAAAACGTTTTAGTGCCAGGCGGTAAACATATTTATTTCTGCTGTAAAGTTGGGCATTTTAACATGGGACTATAGACCACCTTTGTGTTTGCAAACAGAGATGACGTTTTTTGTGGGCGGAGCCAAACTGGTTGCAGAAAGGGACGGCTCCTTGCAGCCAGATGTTGTATTTTTTTGTTTTTGAGATTCTGCAGGAATCCAGAAAAACATAACGGAAGACCTGATGCGATTTTCACAGCCTACGAGGCAAGTAGGCATTTTTGACGATACCGAATAATACGCAACTCAATCTGCTGTAATGACTTTTCTGACCCCGACACACGCAGTGTGAACCGCCTGTGACGTGAACTGTGAAAGGGTCTATAGGAATTAACTCCCTTTTGGAGCCGGTCTCTACTGGCCAGTCGATGAATTGCAGTTTAAGTCACTTCCTTGTTGGCTTCAGAGATCAAAAGGTACTGATTATATATATATATATATATATATATATATATATATATATATATATATATATATATATATATATATATATATATATATATATATATATATATATATATACAGTGCATATAGCTTGCAATGTTGCAATAAATAAATAAATAAATATTTATTTTTAGTAAAATGTGTTGCTAAAGACTTTGTTTGGACAACTTTAAAGGCGAATATTCCAGATTTTCAAATAGTTGTATCTGGGCCTATCCTAACAAACTTTCCAAAAACTTTTAAGGTAATTTATAAATCTCAATTTCAAAAAAGACCCTTTTCTGGTTTTGTGGTCCAGTTTCACATATGTGTGAATGTTTAAAAAGAGCTATGTGGAAGAATAGAATTGTGCCAATGTGTTATTTTCTTTTATTATGAAACAAAACATTTATTTAAAAAACTGATAACTTGGACCAAATAATGAAGAAAAACAGCCAAAAATAGCCCTGAAAAAATTCGACCACCTTTCAATTCTGTTAAAAAGCCACAAGACGCCGGGTAATTCCAAGAGTACATTTTTGTACATTTTCTGCAAAGTGTGGCTACTTTGAAGATAAAATAGTTTTGTTTTGGATTTTTGGTTACATCATAATTCCTATACAGTAATTATATTTATGTTATGCCATAGTTTGATGAGTTTGTTATTATTCTAAAATGTGGATTATTATTATTATATATATTCTATATAATTATTATTCCACTTCAAGCCACAACTAGTTACTTGAAAAAAACTGCTCTTGAATGGTTGTTTGCAGCTTCTCGTTGCAGATGTTAGTCCATTTAAATTTATGTTGGTATTTTTATCAGTGTCAGAATCTGGTAATAGGACTGTACATCGTTTCCTCTCAATGTTATGCAAACCCTTCGTATTAGTTTGCATACAGCTCTCATCAGCGCACTGCATTTTCATCAGTGTCCAGTTCTCAAACATTTACCATGTTGTGTTTTTGACGTTGTGTTAAAGAGGAAAAAAGTCATGAATGGCCCATTCAGTGCGTTCGCTTATACTTTAACATTACAGGGGAGCAAAGCCAACTGTATGTAATTTTGACAGTGGGTAACACTCGCCCCCCCTCCTCTTACTCCCCAGATCCGTGCCAGGCTCTGATCCAGAACTAGGGGGTTGACATCATTCCCTCCAGACGTCGAGGCTTGTTATTGCTGCCATTCCAGAACTCTTTGCTTGGGCTGAGCAAACATCTTGGAAGACTTCACAAGGGTCCTGTCATTCAGACAGCGAAGCGCCATAATAGGTCAGTGCTAACAAGCTGTTGAGTGAGAGGACTTGTGACTTCTTTAATTATTCTGAGTGTAGATTGGTTGTTCACACTGCTGCATTTAGACTTCACGACAAGCCATTAATTGAAAGCACAGTGTGAGCTCTAAACCTGCGCATCCCAAAGGGAGTGGATAAATTGGCAAAATGGGTGGGAAAAAGAAGCACATAAAGGGTATCCATATAGCTTATACAAACATAGACATCTACAGTACAGTATTGTAAATGTTTGTTCAGGTGCGGCATGCATCGTTCTGCTTTTATTAAAGGAGTCAAGGTCAGGCCTGTTTCAAGCCTTTCAAATGGCATTAATATCCATTAGATTTCTTCATCACTGGTCTCACTAGAGTGAATATACTGTATAAGGAAATTACTGCAACTTTAAAATGGAAAGTTTTGGGGATTCCTCGGATTTCTACATTTGTTGAACTCTTTGGCAAACCTTTGGTCCACCTTTGAAGGCATTTCTTATTGTGTACTCAAGTAAATTGAATATAATTTTAGCTAATTTAAGTCTCCAATGACAGCCAAAGATAACCTTTATAGTTACTGGAGAAACTCAGAGATCATTTTCTTGAAGTGTGCTTAGAGGTTCACCAATGTGGTTGTCCCTCAGATTGCCACACTGGTACCTTAACTGGTACTGGTACTGGTGGAGGCAGTCGTGGCCTAATGGTTAGAAAGTTGGGCTTATAACCCAAAGGTTGACGGTTTGAGTCTTACAGCTGGCAGGTTGCAATTGTGTGTATGTGCATGTGTTCACTATTCACTGGGATGGCCCAAATCAGAGGTCACATTTTGAGTATGGGCTACCATACTTGACAGTCACTTCACAATCACTTCACTGTCAACTGGTGTCTCTGATCTTAGCTAGATGGGCCATTTTAAAATTGTTAAAAAAACGCCTTTCCATTGAACACTACATTTGGACACGACTGTTGGAGTTCGCCCCCTAGTGGCAGTCGTAATGAAATTTCAGTTTAATCGTAAATCCGTGTCAACATGGAAGAGAAGCTCATTCCAGCGCAAGAGCCTTTAATCTAGGAATATATTTATACTTAATAATTTATTTATCAGTAATCAATAGTTGTTTTAGGATTTAAGTGTTACTGATAAAGTTAAACAAAAAAAGAATTAATAATTTTCACCTTTTTTTATTATATATTGAACAAACATACAACATGACAAGACATCCAAAGAGGTTTCACCTTGCACACAGTGTTTTGATTAGAACACACTGAAATACATCACTTCCGGTCGGCGTGTCACATTTGGTGTAGTTGCACAAGTTTATTTTTTTAATGCATCCAAAGCTCAAATTGAATCCGATAATTATGCACCTCCAGATTCGACTCTCCTGCGAGTCTTAAAGTAACCATGCTGATTTTAAATCAAACAAAGATGACGGGCAGGCCAGATAAAAATGATTGGATGGCTGCATTTGGAGGGCTACCAGTTGACTCGCCCTGCTGTAGATAATGTAGATAGATAGATAGATAGATAGATAGATAGATAGATAGATAGATAGATAGATAGATAGATAGATAGATGGGTAGATGGGTAGATGGGTAGATAGATGGATGCAGAACAGATAACTGGAACTTAATGTTACATGTACACATTGCTTAGTGATGCAGGAAAGATATGCCAGAGTGCACCCCGATCTCTTCAAACTGATCCAGTGTAGTCTGACTCGAGCTCTGTGTACTTAGTACTCGCGGCTAAGATTAGTATAGAGCTTTATAGGCTACTCAAACCTCTGGCCCCATCTCTCACATTCCTTTGTTTTTGGACACATGTACTGCAGGTTGCTCTGCTAACACGAGCTAGCCTCTGAGCTCATCTTGAGACACATCTTGTCAAAGGAAGCCATGATTGTGACCCTTGTACCCTTATGTTTAGATCCCTGTGGCCTTTGGTCCCTTAGCAAACCAAAATCTGTGGTCTATTCAGAGCAGCAAAACCAACACACACCAGTACCTATTGTGCTATGGCTTGGGTGCAACCAGCTCAACTGGTTGGTTTGTACAGTACTTGATCCAGTTTAATCCTGGCCACCGAGACTATGCTAAACCTTTCAACCTTTCATCGCAGGAGCCACTTTCAACACATGGATCTACACCTGCAAATGCATACACACACAAACACAAATTTCATGAGTATTCATTACTGGTGTGGGATAGGTTACTTTTAAAAGCACATGGTAGATATTTGAAAAAGTGTTATCCATAAAAAATCCATATAAAGGCATTTATCTTTCCTACAGTACATATTATCTCCACTACAAGTAATACCATTCCAGCATCCAAAAACCGGTCAACCTATACAAAAGTTATTCCATACACAGACCACATGTTGGGGGAGGGGCAATTTGACATTTCCAATTTACCCAACCTGCATGTTTTTGGACTGTAAGAGGAAACTGGAATACCCAGATTAAACCCATGCTGACACAGGTAGAACATGCAAACTCTACACAGAAAGACCACCCAGCACCGCCGAGGCTCAAACCGGGGACCTTCTTGCTGTGAGGCAACAGTGCTTCATAGCAACAGTCTACATTTACACACAGTCTTAAGTGTAAAAGCTGGTGGTCACCAGAAAACCATCACCAAAACACAACATATGCTGGTCTTGCTGGTATGCTGTATTTCTCAGCAGGGAATGCTTTCGAAGGCAGTGTTTGCAAATGAAGGCAGCTCCAAGAAGCATATTCGGCTTCATTGGCAACATAAATTAATTATATTTGATCTATAAATAGAGAGCATTTTAACAAATATATTTAAAAAACTATATAAAAAATTATAACACTAATTTGTCGTTAGAAATACAATCAAAAGTTATTGAAAGTGAATTTAAACTTAAATATCTTACCAGATTCTCTGCCGCCATTTTTTTAGCTCTATCCTGTCAGACCAAATCACCATTCCTCACACATGCACACGCATAGCATTGTGTGACATGGGGAAGGATACATCTATTTTGCCTTCAGAGTAGAGGTCTACACGGAAGACCTGGGTCCGGGTCAAGTCTCAATCTATTACTTCGGGTCCCAGGTCTGTTTAACATTGTGGGTAATACCCGAGTCAATTGGCCTTGGAGAACACACACACTCACATTAAGAAAAAAAATGCAAAAACAGCAAAAAAAAACTTAGATGAACTGTCGCATAAATTTTTTTATGACGCTCAAATTGCGTTTAAAAGTTTATATTTAACTGTAACACTGTAATTACATTTAAATGTAATGTTTCTCTGGCTACCAGTCAGGTCAGGAGCTTCTGCAGTGAGACGCAATGACTTTACCTTTGACAATTGGCTCTTTAATTTAGAAGGCGGGACTTATTCCGCCATACCGCACGTTTTGCACTGACTCCAATTTTTATAATAATATTATAAATTGACCGTCTTGCTTTTGTATTTAAAGTTTTCGAGCAGACTCTGCTCAAAGAGCACAGAGATGATAGCAAGGAAGTAAAGCTAACGAAAGCAGCCATGGCACTGAACGAGCAATCGTTATAATCCAAATGGGCAAACAGTACAAATTATTATGCAAGGTGACCTGATAAACAACAAATGTAAAACTGTGTTAATTAACACCAATAACATGGATGGAACTTTCTTGGCAATGAGGATTGTGCATCACTGTCAGGTACAAGGAGGGAGACGGCTAACTTCTATGGGTAAGACTATTGACTTTTAGCTTAAGAATATTTGCTGGTCGGGTCTGTGTCTTTCCGGACGGTTTCGGGTCCAGCTTTTAAATAAGCGACAGGTCCGGGTCGGTTCCGGGTCCAGCTTACAAAATAACAGACGGGTCCGGGTCGGTTCAGTGTAGCACATTTACGGGTCTCTTCGGGTTTGGGTAGGAATTTTTGGACCCGTCTAGACCTCTACTTCAGAGATCAATAAGATGAAGGTATCTCAGGAGACAGAAAGTAAAGCAAACCTTAGATTGAACGTGCCTTGATGCCTTAGCCAGTCTACATCTAGACGCAGTGTACATCTACACACAGTCTACATCTACACACAGTCTACATCTACACACAGTCATGCAGTCTATGTTTGCACACAGGCTGCATCTCAATTCAAAGGCTGTAACCTCCGAAGGCCACATGACACTGTTGCTTTGCCCCGCTGACAGGCGCGGTGGGAGGGAACAGCAGGTGAAGCAACTATGGACCCTTCGTAGGCCTGTCTGTTTCATCTCAGTTCGATTTGTGGACTTCAGAGGATGCATCCTTTGAAGACAGAGTCCTCGCCTTCAAAGTCTTCAAAGGATCCAGTCTTTAAATTGGGATGCAGTCACAAAATATAGAATTACAAACACTCAAGATATGTACACAGAGTCTAGATCAGGGGTCTCCAACCTTTTTGTGAGCAAGGGCTACCGCAATGGGAAAAACTATCAAAAGTAATATCTTTTGTGATATAGTCAACTCAAAACTTTTTTTGTTTTACCTGTTGATATGTTTTATTGATGTTTAAAATGTTAACATACATAAAAGAAGCCAAACTAATATAAAAATGTGTAATAAATAAATATTAAAATTGAGGCTATGTTGGAGACCACTGTTCTAGAGTTTACTTTATGTTCATGTGAATGTTATTTATTAGTTAATAAAGTACTCTGAGTGTGAATCAGACAGCTCAAAGTGTTGTGAGAGTTAGACACAGCTTATGAATAAGTTAATCACTGAATCTTTTAAAGCCTTCATAAGACATTACTTCAACTTTATAGTTCAGCCTCTTCCGTGCATTGCCTCAATCATACAATGCCCTTGTTGATCTTATTTCATCTCAAGTCATTTTCCTCTTTGACAGAGTGCTGTACCTGACTCACTGCTCCACTTCACTGGAGAGAGAGAGAGAGAGAGAGAGAGAGAGAGAGAGAGAGAGAGAGAGAGAGACGCAGAGAGCAGAGCTCAGAATCTCTGTGAAGTGGTCAGTGGACACAGCTTAAATGCATTCAGCGTTTTGTGGAAATGAAGAGGTAACAAAACCCCAAACCCACTGGGCTGTTTTGATTTATGCAAACAGAGCCACATTTGATATTCATTTCCGAAACCGAAGCCATGCTGCTGAAAAAAAACAACCACAAATAGAAACGTACCTACATTATGTAGAAGTGAAATGCTGTATGCGTGAGTCTATCTTATTTTAGGAATGTGTTGTGTTATGTGTCTTTTAATATTTTGACAGATGTTTATGGTTTGACAGATGTAAGTGTATGTAATTATTTAAAACACCTTTTGCTCATGGGGTTTCGCCTGAGGAGGTACGATCCAGAAAGTTATTGAAAACAAGCAAATCAGCCACGGTCAGAATTTCCTGTGAGGAGAGCCTAGAGAAATAATCTGATTTTACCCTGGTATAAATGAGGAGAAAGATGAAGGGTTGATGAAAGCTTGTTATAGTAATTTAACATTGCATAAAGCAGAAAGGCCTCAATGGGAAAGTTGGGCACATAGGCTTGTTAGCTTGATAGTTTGTTTTTGAGAGCAAGGATATGGATTAAAATGAAGGGAGATAGAGTATCTACTTAGTATATTAGTTTTACTGTTCACAATATATATATATATATATATATATATATATATATATATATATATTATTTTTCTAAACACAAATCAAATTGTCCAATAGTATAATGCAAATAACTGTAGTGATGATGGTAATATTATATTGAGGCACTTACAGTATGTTCAAAAGTTTAGGGTCACATATTAATAATGCATCCATTCATGCCCTCCCCCAAAGAAAATTCATGACATTGAAAGGTCACTTTCTTTCTGATCCCATTTTTAAACCCTAGTTTAGTGTGTAATGTTGCTATAATAGCATAACTAATACCTGTAAAATGATAAAGCTCAAAGTTCACTGGCAGGCGATATATTTTCTTTAATAGAATTCGCCTTTTAACTTTTTCACCGCCAGCGTTTTATAAAAAAGTTGCCAGCCAGTGCCAGCGTTTTTCATGATTTTCACCAAAGTTTAATGCCTTCCAGAAAATGTTCTTCTTCAAATATATAAACATACAATATACCAAATGAAAGAACAGACCCTCTGCTTTCAAAGGAAAAAAAAAAAAAAAAAACGTTTCTTCCTACCTTCAGTGGTTCTTTTGTAATCAGCTTTTGAATATGGGTAGTTTTCACATTTTGAGCAAAAAGCAGAGATAATTCCATTTTTGTGACGGACTTTTCATGGAGATCCCATTCAGAGTGTTCTTTAAAACAGACACGGACATGCAGACGCTTCCCATAGGGCAATACTTCCGGGTTTAAAAAGTTGCGGAAGGCCGCCACCTGGTGGATAATAGCGGTATTGCGGAAAGACAGAAAATCTCGTCATTGGTGGGGAAGCGTTTTCTCTTAATTGACGAGATATCTTGTCAAAACATTTTGGTAATTGACGAGATATCTCGTCAATGGCGGTGACAGAGTTAAAGCCTACAGGGAACGGCCGGTTTGGACTACAGCCCTTTACTTCCTGCTTTGATGATGTCACTACAACTCTTTTTTGACTAAACCCCGCCCACAGGAATAAGTCAGTCGCCAGCTAAGTTAACGGCAAGCTAAATTGCTATCGAATCACAACACACTAAACAAACTACACAATCAGAACTCGTTACGTATTTCTGAAGGAGGGACTTCATAGAACAATGAAGACATCAGCCTATTTTGAAGACAGTAAAAACAGCGCTATACAGATAAGTATTTTGTGTGAAAAATACTGCGTTTTACACGTAAAACATGAACACATGTTATATTGCCCACTATAAACACAATCAAAGCTTCAAAAACAAAGAAAGAACGGGACCTTTAAAGGAAAACACCACCGTTTTTCAATATTTCCTGATGTTCTTCAACTTAATACATAGGGCCTACCTTTTTTTTTTCAATGCATGCACTTAATCTTTGTACAGGGCGTCATGAATGACATATTATGCTATCATTTAGCTTAGCCCCATTCATTCCTTAGGATCCAAACAGGGATGAATTTAGAAGCCACCAAACACTTCCATGTTTTCCCTATTTAAAGACTGTTACATGAGTATTTACACAAGTAAGTATCGTGGCACAAAACAAAACATGTCAATTTTTCCAAAGCGAATAAAAATGAGAACTGCTGCAAACTAACTGCTCTTCTGTCATACAATATAGTTCTCATTTTTTGTCCGCAATTGAGCGGTTCAAACCCAATTGCGCATTCCTTATTTTTGTCACGGGTGATCGCATGTGCACGAGTACTTGTAAAAAACATTTTGGTCGCAGTCTGGAGCCCTTGGTGCCTCCCTATTGCCTGGTGCCACAGGGCTCTCACCCAATCCTGTCTATGGATAATCCATCCCTGCAGACAATGACATGTTTGTTCTGTGGCGGCTACAAATTTGAAATATAGGGGTGAGCTAACGCTATCTCATGAGAATTCATACATATTTGACGAGTTGGCTAATGTGTATTAATTCATATGACCACATTCCTAAGTTTTGGTACGATTTGCCTTGACCAAATTTGTTGTATTTTTTTTTTTTTCATGAGAATACCACGATTTTGCACGATTAACTTCGTATGAATTCATGCAAATTAACTCGTAAGATATGTACGAAATATTGTGAGATCAGACTGAGTGAGCTGTTGGTTGCAATGCAGTATATGTAGAACGTCACGTGACCAAACCGGAATACTGGTCTGATCGTTTCCGGTTGCCGACACGTGCTATAGTAGCTTGTTATTGTTATTTGTCGTATTATTATTTGTGTTATTTTCTTTTTTATTTAAATATCTGAATGTATTTGAGAAGAAAATGCCTTTGTCAAATTTTTTTTTACTTAGGTTTAAGATGTTAACGAGCATCTGGACATCGGTTATTCTCATCTTTGGTAGCTCCTGAAGGCTTCATGTATAAAAAAACATCTCGTGCCCCCCAATTTAAGAACCACTGGTTTAGTGTATCATTGTTCAAAACTTTGATATTATGTAATCTTTGCTTACTTTTACATGACTTGCTGTAAGTTGTGGCCTATGTGTATAATATGAATGCATTATATAAACATTCATCCAAATTTTTTTATTATTAAAGAGAAATTATTATGCTGTCTAATGAGTTAAAAGTCTGAAATATTTTAAAATACTATATTTTCACTTACCAGTAGTAACCTGTGTGTGCTCTAAAGTACACATACGGGGGGTGGGGTTGTCAGACTGGATCTGATTACTAGTAGGAATGACTGGGAGGCTTTTGCGGTGAAACGCTTTCTCAATCATGCATTCCAGTGTTGAAACAAAGCACAACTACTATGCTTGCTGAGACAGGCCGAGTCTTTCTCTCTCTCTCTCTCTCTCTCTCTCTCTCTCTCTCTCTCTCTCTCTCTCTCTCTCTCTCTCTCTCACTTTTGTTTGTATTTGTAACTGTGTGTGTGTGTGTGAGAGAGAGAGAGAGAGAGAGAGAGAGAGAGAGAGAGAGAGAGAGAGAGAAAGAGAGAGAGAGATGGAGGTGAATTGAGCAAGTATGCCTGCAGGTACTGTATGTAAGTCAAGCTCTGCCTGGGCTGAGCTGTTCAAACCGAACGCAACTTACGTCTATAGCTGCAGGCCCTGTGAAATCTGTGCCATAGCTTTCATCTGAATAACCTTCTGCTGAAAGAAAAGCACAAAGAGATGGAGAAAACTCTGCTTTTATGTTCAACTAAATGAGCCAAAGGAAGAGCTTGTGAAAACCGATCACTAACGCTAGTTGGGATGAAGATATTAGGGATGTGCTCCACCTGGACTTTACTGTGGACTAACAAAATTCTGCTCTTGTTAAAAGCCTTTTTTTGCAAAATGTGCTTAAAAAGTGCAAATTAAGTGTCAAAATACAATGGTAAAGAACACAAATGATACTTTTTTGAAATAAACTAAAATTGTATTAACTAAAACACTATTTTGTTTGCATCACTAAAACAGCATTAAATGTTCTTGTTATACTACATGTGTTAAGCAAAACAAATAAATTCCAAGTATTTAATCATGTTGAATGTTATTGGCACTGTTCATCTGAGTATAGTTAAGTTGGGTAAAGGGATAGTTTACTCAAAAATTCTGCCATCATTTACTCACTCTCATGTTGTCACAAACCGTTGTACCATTTATCTTCAATAGTAGGAAAATACTATTTAAGTGAATGGGGCTTATGAATGGTTCGGTTACAAACATTCCTCAAAATTTCTTCCTTTGTATTCATCAGAATAAATAAATTTATATTTGTACAACATGAGGGAAAAGTAAATGATGACAGAATTTTTATTTTTGGGTGACTATCCCTAAAAATAAATTTCTTCAGAAAGTACAAAGTTCATATCAGCACATTCCTTTATTTGTCTGAGCATCCTAGCCATGCAGGCAAAAATAACAGTTTTGGCAAATGGCATTCATTTCGAGTGGCATTTGTTTGGCTGGACAAAGAAAGACAAACTAAAATCTGTCAAATCCCAAACTTCACCCTTAATATCTGTTATGAAATAACATTATGCAAGTAGAAATTCTTTGTCTTTGAGAAAAGTTCTCAACACTGCATATCTATGAAGCTGCCAGTATGCCACCAGGAAATTACTACAATTGTAAACTAATGCTGTTTAAGAGCAAACAGCTGTGTGCCAGCAGCAAGCCCTGCCTTTCCAGCTTCCTCCATCAGCTACGGTACTGTGGAAAATTCCACTCCCATCCTTATCACTCCTCACATCTGTCTTGGCCACAGTCGCAGGCTGGCTAAGTTCAACACTCTGCTTGTATTCACACAATCACAGTGGACCTGTCACTCACCCCTGGCCCCTGTTGTTACACACCTGAATGTGTCTGGGGTGGTGTAGTTTTGCACCACCTCCTTTTTCACCGTTTCTCTCTCACCGAGCTTTCAGCACAGGTCGGGTGAACAGAGCCGCAGACTTTCTATGCTGAAGAGTGTGTACACTGTAAGAATTCATTGTGGCACTTACATTTTAAAGTTAAATCCATAACTTTTATATACTTTCAAGTGGATTAAACTTTAAAAAAAAGTTTTTTACTACCCTTCTTACCCCAATGATAGTTGTACAGTTGCTTAGAAAGATATTAGTCTTTATCATACCTGTAAAAAAGTGAAAGCTGTTCTACTTTAAAATCTTACTTCAATTTAAGCAATTAAATTGTATTAATCTTAACTATTTCCCCGCCATTGACAAGATAACTCGTCAATTAAGAGAAATTTCTTCCCTGCCAATGACGAGAATTTCTGACTTTCCGCAATACCGCTATTATCCACCAGGCGCACTTCCGCAACCTTAGGTGAAAGAGAAAGAACTCTGTGTATGTTTTAAAGATCGCTCTGTATCTGATCTCTATCAGAAGTCCTTTACATAAATGGAATTATCTCAGCTTTTTGCTCAAAATTTTGTGTTTTTGAAGAAACCTACCCATGTTTGAGAGGTGATAAAAAGAGAACTAATAAAGGTAGGATGAAACAGTTTGAAAGCAGTTTGATGTTTTTTGTTTGAAAGCAGAGGGTCTGTTCTTTCATTTGGTATATTGTTTGTTTATATATTTAAAGAATAACATTTTCTGGAGGGCATTAAACTTGAAAAAATGTGAAAAAATTAAACTAATCCAATTGGCAACCCCTAAAAATTTTAAACACTTTCAACTTAAATCTTTCACTTAAAGTGAGAAAATTTAAGTTAAGAAGTTTATATTTTGCCCAGTTTATGTTGAATTAAAAGGGATAGTTCACTCAAAAATGTTTACGTATTTACTCACCTCGAGTTGTGACAAACTTAAATACATTTTATGTATTAAAATATATTTAATAAACAGGAAGCAGCAGCACCACTGCACTGCAAAAAATGACTTTCTTACTTCGTATATTTGTCTTGTTTTCAGTAGAAATATCAAAAAATTCTTAAATTAAGATGCTTTTTCTTGATTAGCAAAATGACCTCAGAAATTAAGTCTAGTTTTTAGACAACCAATATACAATTTCAGCGAATTTGTGATTTAAACAAACAAAAAAATCTGCAAATGGGGTGAGAAATTATTATTATTTATTTTAATTACTATTATTATAGAAAGTATTTTTTTCCTAAACACTTAATTCAAGAAAATTTCTCACCAATAAAGTCATTTTTTGCAGTGTGGCTTCCACAGTATGGAAGAAAAATACTATGGAAGTCAATGGTCCTCAAAAACCAACCGTTTTTTTATTTTATTTTAATATTGCTCAAAATATATTCCTTTGTGTTCAGCATAACAAAGAAACTCATACAGGTTTGAAACAACTTGAGGGTGAATAAATGATGACAGAATTTTCATTTTGCATGAACTATCCCTTTAAATATCAACATTGTGTTATTTCTCTTAAAGCTACAATCTGTAACTTTTTTGGTTAAAAATTAACAAAAATTAATACATAAGCAATCTGTATTTAAAACTGTCATCTTACCTTACCATGAATGACACGAGTAAGCTTATAATAATAAAGATTTTTAAGTTGAGCTGTCAGGTCAGATATTATGGGAAATGTCAGCTGTTTCTCCATACAGGTCAAATATAGATATAAATTATATTTATGTAAAGTTACCTGCAGTTTCATGGCAGACCATGCCCACCTGCCGAACCATATGACCAGAATTAAAGAGAGATCGTTTTGAGGTAGGGAGGAGATTTGCGTTTTTGATTAAAGAATATGAGGTCACATTATTAAAATAATAATAATAATAATAATAATAATAAAGCTTAAAGATAAGTAATTTGTAAAAAAAATACCACAATATTCCAAAGCAAATAACAAATCATTTTATTTTCATGGCGACTGTAAATTTTCCATCCATAATCTCAATCTGTTTACTCTCTCAGTCTGTTTCTTCTTCCAGAGAGCAAATTGAGACGTTTTTAGAAGTTTCTTCTTTTGACGAGAACTCACAATTATCATTGGAAGACAGGGGTGGTGGAGCTGTTATTTGTTTATGTTTGTTAACAGTGTGCTATTGACTTTCTTGTGTTGGTCAAGAAAGCGCCCATTAACCCCTCCCAGTTTATTTTTAAAAGCGTATCAGCTCCTTTGTTCTCTTCTGTGCTTTTACCGGTAAATAGCTTTCACACGTCCATAGAGGATCTCACTCACACACTGTGATTTACTATGGAAAGGAAATAACATAAAACTGGCGAGGCTTGTTTACTATACTTTTTTATGGAAAATCTTTCAGGAATGTTAAGGAAGTGGGTGTAGCTCCTTGGAGCTTGTGTTTTATGAGGTGGGAGGGGGGGTTCTTGTTCTTTCCTTCAGGTAGGTTCTAGCTCAATGGGTGGGGTAGATAAGATGCTATCCTTCTGAAGAGTCTTATCCCTGTATCAAAACCTCAATTACACAAAAGTAGCAATAATATAGCTGCTTTAATGAATGCCATCATACCACAGGAAAATTCCCCAGCAGGATGAACTTTCAGTGCCTTGCCGTCTGATTTAGGGCTTCGCTCTGTGGTATTCCCCCTTTAATACCACACATAACTCCTAGCAACAACCTCTGCGTTATGATACAGTATAATGTTAACCGTTGGATAGAAAATTGCATTAAGTGTATATAATCGAACAAGCCACAGAATGTCCAGTATAGGTTTACGTTACCTACTCAAAGCTGTCAAACACAAATCTCACAGAAAATTCATAGAGTCTGCATTTCAGGATGATACCCCATGATATCTACAATGATACTTTTGTTTAGTATTTGAGAAATAATTGTATATAATACATTAGATTATATAATATTACTACAAACATTTAGTCAAATCAACTCAAAATTTTAAAGCAACCATGAAATATACTTTATCATTTTACTGTAAAGGGACACTCCACTTTTTTTCCAGCTCCCCTAGAGTTAAACATTTGATTTTTAACGTTTTGGAATCCATTCAGCAGATCTCCAGGTCTGGCGTTACCACTTTTAGCATAGCTTAGCACAATCCATTCAATCTGATTAGACCATTAGCATCGCGCTAAAAAATAACAAAAGAGTTTCTATATTTTTCCTATTTAAAACTTAACTATTCTGTAGTTACATCGTGTACTAAGACTGACAGGAAATTTAATATGTGATTTTCTAGGACAGATATGGCTAGGAACTATACTCTTAAACTGGCGTAATAATCAAGGATTTTGCTGAAGTAACATGGCTGCAGCAGGCGTAGTGATATTACGTACTGCCCGAAAATAGTCCCCTGCTATTGAAAGTAACAATCTAGACTATTTTCGGGCAGTGCGTAATATCACTACGTCTGCTTCAGCCATGTTACATTAGCAAAGTCCTTGATTATTACGCCATAATGGGAATATAGTTCCTGCCATTTCTGCCTAGAAAATCGAATTTTTTAATTTCCTGTCAGTTTAAGTACACTATGTAACTACAGAATAGTTAAGTTTTAAATAGGAAAAATATCGAAACTCTTTTGTTATTTTTAGCGCATTGCTAACGGTCTAATAAGATTCAATGGATTGTGCTAAGCTATGCTAAAAGTGCTAGCGCCAGACCCGGAGATCAGCTGAATGGATTCCAAAACGGTAAGAATCAAATGTGGAGCTGGAAAATGATCATATTTTCAAAAAAGTGGTATGTCCCTTTAAACCAACAAATTCTTTTATACAGTGTACCAACTCTACAGTTATTTACAGTAAGTTTACTGTATGTAAGATCTTCACAAACCCAATAATACATATAGTGGCAGTGTATCATGGGTAATCACTGGTGGGGTGGATTAAATGGCATCAGATGTTGTCTTTGGCTGCTTATTGTAACAAAAATGCATGGCCATAAATCAGAACAACACAATAGCAGAACAATCGATCAATATAAGGCCTGTAACTGTTTACAGTGATAAACACAACATGGCCCACTCACATGTGTAAAAACAAAAAATAGCAGGACTTTGCCCTATAGATGTTAAAAGAAAAGGTAATATTTGCCATTATCAGATAAAGGTGCAATTGGATCTCCTTCTAGTACTATGGTGAAGCTGGAGATGGATTGTGGCCCAGAGGAAAAGCAAGCATGGAGATCACAGGGTGGGGGGATCTTTTGGGCGCCTATAATTGGTAGCTTTCCTGTATCCCTAGAGGACAAAAGTTTTTAAAGCAAAGCCATTTCAACCCTGTAGGGCAACAACAGTATCAGGGTTTTTCCATCACAGTCCTAACCTGTAATGTTGGCATTGAAGTCATTATTTAAGGCAGGAAAGTTGTTTAGTTCTGTATTACCAGGTGTAAAATCACTGGCTAATTGAAAGGGAACTAGTTGCCTCTAGGAGTGAATTTAACCAGTCATCCGCCTCTTGCTATAGGGGCCAGTCAACACATACTGTAGCACCACCAATTCTCTTCAGGCTTCTTATCTGAGCTATCAGGGCATGGACAACCAGAGTGCCAGGGGAAGTTTGACTTGTTGGGTTGTGTTTTGTGTATTGTGTCTTTAAAGACTCGCAAATGCGATATGACGAGAGACGGAAGCTGGTCCAGCTGGAAGTTTGTAGAGCCGCTTTCCTCTCCAGAGTAACAATTCTTTTCTTTTATTCACACCAACAAACCCATTGATTGGTAAGCTTAAGATCTCAATGGGACCTTGTGTATATTTGCAGAACTCCCCACAGGTCCTGGATGAATATCAATGAAGGTATCTATGAAGGTATACACCTGCAACTACAGTGTTTATTTAAGAGCACACACATGTACGATGTTTGCGCTTAGATGCGAAGATAAAAATATGAAAGCAAATGCCGTGTAGAATGTACATTATCATATGGCATGAAATTTTTATGTTATGGTAATAAAGTACAGAACATTAAATTAATATGTATAGTTGAAAGACAATACTGCACATAGAAAGCTGATTAGTAATGGTTAGTTTGGAAGTAATTCGATATGTTGTTTAACGCAAGAACAAAAGATTGTTCTCTATTGAAGTCTAAAGGATCCACCCTTAGGTCTCTGTGATATTTGATCTGTAGATATAGCTCAAGTTTCGACTTAATATAAGACTATGGGAATTTTAGCTCACTGATTTGTGCACGAGGTGAAAGTCCAACACAATCTCATGGCGATTCGTACTTATTTTACGAGGTGACTAATTCATATTAATTTATACGACCAAATTCATGCATTTTTGTATGATTTGCTTTCACTCCTGTAACATTGATGTTAGGGGTGGGGCTTCATCGTTGTTGTTTTATTTCTAATAATTGCAATATTCATATGATTTACCATGAGATTAAGCTGGAAAGTCACAAATGTGACTCTGCCTGTGAAATCCCAGCTAAAGTATTTTTTGTGATTTTTCTGTTTTCTACATAAAATAATCCTTAAAAAAATATAACCTTAAAGAGCACCAATTATCTGATTCATGATTTTACATTTCCTTTGGTGTGTAAGGGTGTATTAGTCCATTTTAACGATATGCAAAACGTACAAACCCCAAAGTAAACGATGACGCCAGTTATCGTTTCCAACATAAATCTCTTTTTTTTTTGACTACGACAAACACACGGATTGTAGGCAACAATTTATTTCCTGGGACTGGTAATGTACCGTAGCAAAGACCGACATTATCATAATTCCTCCCGCTTGGACACAGCATGTAAGTTAAATCCTGTTAGCATTGCATTGTGGGCGAATCTATCAAACATGGTAAGGGGCGTCACATTTTTCGGGTGATGTCAGAGGAATTCAGGCTAATCACAATGTTCAGATTAGCTGGCCAATCACAGACACAGACCTCCTTTTTTTTAAAAAATCCGTGTGTTTCAGGAAGACAGGGAAATCTGGATATACAAAAATGTATGGTATGTGTAAAATTATGTGTTTTTTAACCATAAACCACGCAAACACATTATATTATACCAAATACACAAAATAACATTGTTTGTAAGCACTGAAATAGGTGCTCTTTAATAACTTTAATATTGACTAAGCAAGGACATGTCAAAGATTGCAATTAATGTGAAATGAATGATTGAAATCAACTTTGATGCTCCAAATCTCAAAAATTTGATAATGAGACTTTAACCTAGAAAGGGTAAAGTTTGAAGACAGAGTCAAACATAATGGGGTGGTTTCCCGGACAGGGTTTGGATTAATCCAGGACTAGGCCTTAGTTATATTAGACATTTAAGAAGTTTTTACAAACAAACCTTACAAAAAACAATACTGGGGTGCATCTTGAAACACAACAATGGCACTGATATATGCATTTTAGTCTGGGACTAGGATAAAGCCCGAAGTATAGTTTGTTTTTGACGTGTACATAAACGTATGCACATGGTTTAATGCACAGCCTTAAAAAGCATAGTTTATTTGACATGGACGTGTAAGCAGACGTTCGGCGCATTGCGACAAAATGCAATGCATCTCCTGGGCTACAATCTACATTCTCCTGTACACGCATACATGACCTACATGTACAAAGTATGCACGGTTACAAAAATAAAGCGATGCGCGGACCCTTGTGTATGCATTTAACATAACTATACTTCTAGCTTCAGCCCTGTCCTGAAAACCGCCCTTTTGAGTTTTAGAGCAATAAATTGTGTCCTGCAATGTGCAAAGGTGCCAGACTGTTAAGAACTCAAGTACAAACAACAGTGATCATTTCTCCCACCTTTAGAAACAATGATCTGTCACTTTGTACAAAGACTGCAGAACGAGTATGACAGGTCTGTCATTTAGTCTTGCAACACTAACCATATTAAAAGAATTCCCAGCAATCTCCGTTGCTTTTCGGTTGCTGACTCACTGATGTCACTTTACCTATGGAACCATTATATCCAGAGATTGTATGCACAGTATTGCACAAG
The DNA here is from genome assembly GCF_030506205.2 of Paramisgurnus dabryanus. Taxonomy (NCBI): domain Eukaryota; kingdom Metazoa; phylum Chordata; class Actinopteri; order Cypriniformes; family Cobitidae; genus Paramisgurnus; species Paramisgurnus dabryanus. The sequence goes on along the minus strand of NC_133356.1, from coordinate 26,746,332 downwards.
TTGGTACACTCCAAAACACATCATTACAGCAAGAGAGGGCCAGCAAACTGTTCGGTCTAACATTGAGTTATAAGGTGAAAATTCCCAGTCTCCTCTTTTGTTGACGGAGTCATGCTCTCCAGAGGTACTACAAGGTCCTGGTCCCTGCTACTCCATTAGAGGCCCCTATTTTACAACTCAAAATGGGGTGTTGGGGCATGAAATACAGTACATGCAGTTTCTATGCAGACAATGTTACTCACTCAAAGCACAGAAAACTTTATTTACATTTAGAGATCTTCCTATTATGTACAAGCCAGAATATTTGCTAATGCACTTGTGAAAAGATTAAATTGCTTCTGTTAACCTGGAAATCATTGCCTACTGCTGAAAAAGACCAAAGCTGTGTTTTGGAAAATGAAAGCTGGTTTCTAGATGGTCATTGACTGTTCCAGAGATCAATAGGAACTTATAGCTTTCCCCAGATATTTTAAAACATTTTCATTCCACTTCTGCTTTCTCTCAGAGCATGCACTTTATCAATGCCAACAGCAGGCCATGTCTGTCATACAAGGTTAATCGCGGAGCAGCTGATGTCAGACTTCTGTATTTGATCATATCCCCAACATTTAGATGAGGTGAGAACCTCAGGGTGTGGCCGAGGAATTAAATTGCCCATGTGCATTCGGCTTTGACTGACAAAGCAATCTTGCTGCCAGTTATGCGCGAAGGTGACTGAAGGTTCAAATAGTTGTGCTTTTGGAAATGCATATATAAAAATAGTTATACAATGTTCGTGTGCGTGAGTTTTTAACCGAACCACTGATGAGCTTCACAGGCCCCGCTGGAGTTCCGAGATGACATCAGAGAACAAACTGTACAAATAACAATGCTAGTAACCATGGAGACGGGCCGCATTTGGCTGTGGAGCGCGGGTCCATCATTACTATAATAGTGGTAAAGCTGTAATATGGCTGCATCTCAGTTACGCCCCCCCATCTGGTCCTCTGCTCTGGACTCAGATCCCCATTCCCTCAGTCTGGCTAAAAAAAACCCCATAAAACTCGTAATAATTGCTTTGGACAAATTAGGTACTTTTGAAAGTCTTCTCTTAGCCAACGAGTTCTAGTTCACATCTGTGCATTAGCTGCGAGGCCAACATATCAAATGACGAATTACTCATCGTAATTGCTATTTCCGATTAGCAGGTTATTGCCTGCATGCGTGCATCCAAGAAAAAGCATCGTGAAAGAATTTCGTACGTAACGTTAGCATAGTTTATTTTGGCACGTGCGATTGTTGGGAAAATTTGCACGGATGGGCGTGTCTACGTACGTTTTTCTGGATATTTATCATTACTTGTCACTTCGGTGGCCTTGTTCATGAAAATAATCGGTTTCGAACCTTCTCCCTCCAAACACACACCACACCTCCTTACCGTGACATTCTGCATTATGTAATTACGACCCCTCGTTTTTTCCATGGATGTTGCAAATTCAGTTACGATGGCCGTGTTCCAGAGCATCTGGTATCCATTAAGCTAATAACATCCAGATAAAGAGGATGACAAATGGACAGGAGTGCCTGAGTGGAACCTTGGCGGCCCCTTAAGGGATTCAGTCCTGTTCCACACGGCTCTGTCTCTGACCCACGAATGAGGTTGTGTGCAGAAATGGTCCAACTAACGAATTAACTGTTAAAAAACACACGGCACTACATGAGATCACTAAGACTCATCATTGGATATCATTTAGTCATTTCGAAAGTAGTGTTTTTCACAAGCACTTGTCAGTGAGAAAAGGCATCTTGAGCACATCCTTCCCAACCAGATGAACCATGCCGCTCACTGCCATTTGAGCCAAGGGGAGGTATGAACTCTGTCCTGCAAGCAGTTACTGTAAATTTAGTGTTCTTTTCCACTGTGTGGTATTTACTAAAGCCAAGATGAGATGTACGGCGTATTACTTCGCAGTAATGCTTCAAAATAAGCAAAGAAAAATTTGGAAAGGACAGGGTAAGAATTACAAAAAAGACAAACTCTCTCTAAGCACTCTGCATGTTTTTCTCCATGTGTATTTATTCTTGGTTTGAGTTTTTGTGCCTGGACACGTATGAAGTTTCCTCTGGGCTTTTAGGATTAAGATGGTTCCTCGCATGACATAAAGTCAGCACCATTCCAGTAACCAGAAAAGCCTTGACAGAAATCGTGTTTCTCCCTCATTCAAAAGCCAAACTACATTTCAGGAAAGTTGTCTACTTTGGCATCCTCACTGAGGCTGCCACCCATAGGCCAGGAACTGGAGCCGGCATTTTGACATTTGAAAAAAGTTTGGGAGGAAAACAACATATTTACACTGCAATTATTTATTCCACTCTTAATTGAAAAGAAGTGTTTTGAATTCCTAAATGGGCTGGACGAATTGCACAAGAAAGTGGAGTTTGTGTGAATAGGAATGCCAAAATGTGCAATGAGTCTTAGTTATTTTTCATTGCTAAGAGGCTTCCCTTTTATAGCTTATGATATGTATTGAGATGTGTCTTGTATTTATGAATCTAAAATTCAGGAGAAATAAAAACTGAAACAAATGAATTTTTGTTTTGATATACAATATGTGAAGTGCATAAAACTGGGGTAAAACTGTATTAACACATTTGGCAGATACTTTTAACTTAAAGGAAAACACCACAATTTTTCAATATTTTACTATGTTCTTACCTCAACTTAGACAAATTAGACAGCGCTTTGTGAATATATTAGCATTTAGCCTAGCCTCATTCATTCCTTATCAAACAGGGATGAATTCAGAAGCCACCAAAACAGCGCAGTAACATCATCAGTCCCCATCTCACTGAGAGGCTGTTTACACTTGGCATTAACATGCGTTTTCGTCGATCGGATCACAAATGGACAACGTTATTGCCAGGTGTAAACAGTGTTCAAACGTTTTGAACGCGTCCACTTTTGACCACTTTCAACCACATTCAGAGGTAGTCGAAACCACTTTCGATCGGATCGCTTTGGAGCTGCGGAACGCAATGTGGTTGAATGTGTTCGAACAGCCAAACGCGACCGCCTTCTCTCCGCCCATTTATCTAATCTGAGGTATTAAACACTAATTTTACGTCTTTTTTTACTTCTGCTGTGAACATACGGTGAACAGCGCTATTTTTAGCCTTTCATTGATAAAACTACTGCGGGTGTTCTCCGTAGTTTCGTTTTGAAAGTGTGAAAGTTATTTGAAAGCTATTTCATCAATTGCGCTGAAAATTCAGAGAAAGCTCCAACAAATAAACGTACAAAACACTGTGCAGCATTTATACTTGCTAAACAAGCAGCGGGCTCCGACATAATATAAGTTTGCGTCCATATAAACTCATAATTACTCCCGCTCGCGTTTGAATGACAGCAGAGAGACTCGCCCACCGTCTCACAGACCACCCCCTCACAGTATTCAGGACAGATGCGGTCGAAAGTGGACAAAAGAGACGGATTTAAATACCAGGTGTAAACGTAATGGCCCTCATGTATCATTGTTGCGTAGAAACGGGCGTATATGTTGGCGTAAGATTATGCTTACACTCCTCTCACCGCCTGATTTATGAAACTGTGCGTACCATTGATATTCAGGTGTAAGCAATATCTGCCCTTCATAAATGCCGCGGCCGAAAACGAGCGTCATTAGAATAACAAGCCCATATAAATTCAAGTCTCCGCCTCCCCCACGCCCTCATTTTACGCCATTGACACACGAAAGTAGGCAAAGAAGAGAATCCGGGTAAGTGAAAAGAAACAAAATTGTTTTATTTGGCAGTTTAAAGAGTGGGATTAAAGACACATTAATAATTGGATGACAATTTGTAATATTCTTATTATTATTTTTATTATTAATTGATATTTAGAAGAATAATTATTTATTATTATTATTATTTACTGTTGCCTACATCTAAATTCAATGTCTGCTTAATGGTTCAGTTAATTTTTTTTATATAATATTTTAAAATGATGTAGTAACTTTTGTAGTGTGTTGTTCTGTATTTACATACAGTTGTTTGTTAGCTGTACCTTAGATCCAGTTTGATACGGAGCTCCGGATATAATTCAAATTAACAATTTATTTCCACGACATCCACATGTTTTAGCTAAGCTAATTCATAATTTGAAGTAATAATAATTGTAATAGTAATTACGAAATATTCTAAATATTATAATAATTAATTCCAAGGAACAAACTGTTGAATATTGGGAACAAATTCTAAATGTATGGCCATACTTTAGACTAAATAAGAAAAAGAAGTGTCCATAGCATAAAAAATTATTCGTGGCCATAATTTTGTCCGCATGTCATCATGATCGGATTTACGGCTCCATTCAACACAAGCATTTTACCTTACCTCATCTGTATTTATTTATCATCGAATGGTACGTAACTAGCTTACCTTTTGATGCATTACCATGTTTTCGTAGCACATCCTTGTGCTTTCTTGCAATATGCCGCTTCAGATTCCAGGAAGAATATTTGCTAACTCTTTACAGTCTCTCCGCACTCCCTTTCAATTTTTTCTTCCTGCTCAATCTTAACTTTGATTTTTACTTTACATTTATGTATAAGGCTTGAATTCCACAACTTATTGCTAGACGTTTTTACAGATTCTCGAACTAGCAAATTATTTAAGGGCGTTCTGGGTTCAACGAGCGGTGCTGAGCGAGCGGATCTTTAGAGAGGCGCTTTGATGGTAATATTACCGCACCGCTCAAGGCTCCGCTCCGCTCACATGCTTTGCCCTGAAACGTCAGGTAAAGCGCCCAGGCTCTCAACTGAAGGAATACATATGCCTACAAATCAAATGCTTTGGTAAACTCTCACAAATTAAACATTGAAGTACATGTTGCATAATATAATTACTATGTTTTAGTTTTTTACAGTGGGTCATAATATATCTCATATTTTAGTTTGTCAGTGCGTTTTGTGGTGTTAGGAATTGTTTGCGCATTTCTGCACTAACTCAAAATGTGCGTACACCACCTCCTGAGCTGGCGTAGGATTTGAGCGTGCCGTACGCCAACGTCCATATTGATAAATCTCAAAGTCACCGTGGTTTTGGGTGTACGCAAGGTGTACGCTGGAAATTTGGTGTACGCACTTTTGATAAATGAGGGCCAATGTGTCTCTCTCGTCCACTTGTGATCCGATCGATGAAAACACATCTTAAAACCAAGTGTAAACAGCCCCTGAGTTTGAGCGAGAGGGGAGTGATGATGTTACTGCGCCAGAGGTCGAAGTGCTGCAAACTCTTCTGCCATACAATATAGTTTTTTTATCAACTTCCAAATTGCCACATTTTATTTTGTGCCACCATACATACAGGCATAACTACTCATGTAACAGTCTTTAATTAGGGAAAACATGGAAGTGTTTGGTGGCTTCTAAATTCATCTCTGTTTGGATCCTAAGGAATGAATGGGGCTCGGCTAAATGCTAATACACTCACGACGCGCTGTACAAAGATTAAGTGCACGCATTGAATAAGGCAGGTATGTATTAATTTGTCTAAGCTGAAGTAAGAACATATTAAAATATTAAAAAACACTGGTGTTTTCCTTTAAGCAATGAACTAATGCCTTTTATCATTGTATCCATTCCCATACTTTACCAGTTGAGCAGAAACACCAGTTTGTTGAAAATCAATTCCAAATTACCCGTTTTTAACTTGGAAAGCAGAGTTTGATTTATCTGATTACAGTTTTATAGATTTATAAAATCTTTTCTAAAACGTTAGAAGAGAGACATGCAAGATTTATAAGGTCTTAGGAGAAAAGGAGGATGAAATCGAAGACAAAAACAGTCAAAAGTCCATACTTGTTCTGCATTCAAAAAGCACATTTATGCAAAATCTACTTTTACAAGGTGTTTGGACATAAATGTGTTTTGGCAGTGTGTAAACACAACCACTCTACACAGAAAAAATCCACCCACTCCTCCTTTTATAATCCCCTATAAACCAAGCAGTCTTATTATGTTGTTTTGATTCTCTTGTTAATGTGATGTCACACTGATAAAGCCCTGCCCATGGCCACTGACTGACTGGTTAATTTTACCCAAAAGCTTTTCTGTATGTGTTTGTTAGCACATTGCAGCTAAAACATGCGAATAGATCATGAACTCATGCGGGGCGATGAAAATGATGTGAATCGGACAGCACGTTTGCTGTGAAAACATGCAAGCAAAACATTTACATGACATAAAGTTAAATCCTGCAAGTAATCTCGAGGGAGAAACTCCGCATTTGGTGTGTTCACAGGAATCAGATCTATTTTAAACCAAAAGTGATCATTATCTGTTGGTAAGGGAATGAGGAGCAGTAGCTCATTTGCATTTAAAGGTACACACATGGAACCAAATAGGGGTATTTTGGACATGCTATAACAAATAATCTGTGGGGTATTTTGAGCTAAAACTTTACAGACAAGTTCTAGGCACACCTGAGACTTATATTACATCTTGTAAAAATGGGCATAATATGGGCCCTTTAATCTCAGTGTCTATGTGAAATAATTAATAATTATTAGAAAGATGTGTCATTTTGCTTTGCCTCAAAACCATGTTGTTACTTTGTTCAACTGACAATGAACTTTTTCATGTTTATGAGCCATGAGAGCATACATGCATGCGTGATCACTATAAGTGAACAGAAACAATAGTGACAGATAGGAGAACATATTTGCAATATCACTCACTGCATCATTCGTCTTGCAGATAACACACGTCTAAACTTTTCTTGAGTATTCTCTCTCATGTTTATCTGTTTAGATCAATGCGTTTCAAAGTTGATATGACAATGTGATCCCATCCCATCAAGTTTTTCTCTTACATTATACATACTGTATCTGTAATAAGAGACTGTAGTTTTACTGTGCAGATGTTCATTTCATTGTTCATGTGTACTGTATATACACCTTGTAGAAATCTTTCAGTGCACGCAGAAATTGATTTCAGCTGAAATACAATGTTACAGCTGTGTTTGAAATGTCATAATGAGTTGTTTATAAAGGCGAAAAGGCCATTCAGAAGAATTATTATGCGATTTATGCAGAAAAAGCTTTTGATTGGATGATGAGTCAGGGAGCTTGGCTCACGTAATGCCCGAATCTAAACTTGGAGACTGTGAGCATTGAACCCACACCCTCATTTATGGGAAACACAGGTTACTTAAGGGCTAAGTTTATGTGTGTGTGTGTTTATACATGTGCTTAATAACTCCAGCGAATCTTTTATATGGGTGGATTTATGTGTTTACTGTCTTGCACACACACATTCATAAACACACATATATCCTACATATGTAGCATGTACCCCTCTCTAAAATTGTTTTGATGGAGCAGTGCAGTTAAGATCAGAGATGATTTGAGCGTATAGCAAGATTTACTCAAAATATGTACAGCTGGAAAACATTGAAGAGCCTCATCTACAGCAGGAAGCTAATGGCTTTCTAAAAACAAGAGTTCCTATGAGAGATGAGAGAGGACTTATTGAAGAAATAAAACAACATGACAAAAAATAAATGAGAAAGCAGTAAAAAAAGCATTAGGTGGAGAGAATAGATGTACTTTATGTATACTTTAAATAATTTATTTACCATAATGCCATTTCAAATGTGATTTTCTATATCTGTAATCAGTGTTGGGGGAAGTTACTTTTAAAAGTAATGCATTACAATATTAAGTTACTTAAAAAAGTAACTAATTGCGTTACTTATTTACTTTTCATGGAAAGTAACACTTACATTACTTTTGCGTTACTTTTGCGTTACTTTTTCATACTTGGTTAAGGCTTGATCTCTTTCAGGCCTTGCAGATATTTTTAAGACTGAAGTTTTGCATTCAGAAATTGAATATTTCCAATTGCAAAAATGTCAAGCTCTTGCCTGCCATCTCCGTTCTGACTCGTATACATTTTTTTTAAATCAAATTAATTAAACTGAAAAGTAACTCACATTACTTTTATAAAAAAGTAACTCAGATATAATTAACTATATCACACTCCTTCTCGAGCGCTATTGCCTAAATGTCCTTGTTTTCTACACCAGTGGTTTTCAAACTTGGGGCCGTGAGATGGTGCCAGGGGGGCCCCAGTTTTATGGCATTTTATGAAATACATTAATTTATCATGAATTCTGTGTAATTAAACTTAAAAAAGGCTACTAACCAAAAGCACTAATTTTTTGTATAATTTAATGTTTTTTTTTTATTAAAATGTTGAGTTTTAGAACAGTTTTTTGTCACAAATTTTCTTTGGGAGGGCCATGCAGGAATGCACCGTGCACAAAGGGGGCCACACGCTGAAAAAGTTTGGGAACCACTGTTCTACACCACAAAAATGAACAATATTTCATACAAAGTGTCATTAAAGTTTTAGAAGTAGACAATTTGAAAGGCTACACTTCAGACTTGACTGGTTTCAAATGTCAGACTATTCTTTTTTTTCTGTGTATATTTAGTAGAATGAAATTAAACTGAAATCTGGAAGTGTTTTTTTTTACTTCTTTGAAAACCTTAGTGCTGCTAGTGGTACTTCGCCTCCAAGAACACATTTGTAAAGTACCCTTAAAAAAAGGCTGGGTTATTTTTAACCCAGCGTTGGGTCAAAAAGAGAGAAAAACAAACCATTGGGTTAAATTAAACCAGAAAATGTTTATATTTGATCCAACAACAGGTTAAAAAAAAATCTAGCATAGGTTAATGTACAACCCATCGTATTGGGTTTGTCCCTTTTTGACCCAACGCTGGGTAGAAAATAACCCAGTATTTTTTTAAAGTGTATTACATTACAATTATTTAATATAATAAAACCACCATATATCCCTGCACTATATTATATACAAGACAACACTTCTAAATGAATTACTGTAGCTGCACATTTGTGTCAGGCTAAAGTCTTATATAAATTAATGATGAGATAGATTAATAAATTTTTTTGACATGACCTTTCTGTGTCAATATTAAAGATATCAAGATGTATTTTTGTTTAATGTCCTTTACTTTAAGTAGGATGATTTTATCTATAGAAAGATTACTTTAGCTTGGTGTTTACAGGCAGGGTCACAAGTACATTCAGGGAAACTGTTTCTGTTCTTTAGGAAACGCAAATAGCAGAAATGCAGCGATCTGTGTGCCATTTCAAAACATTATTTTTAGCACATTGCATCAGATAATCGCGTCTGAGTGAAAGAGGAAAAGAGCATTTAGCACCATGTGTTTGACATGTTTTCAGAGAAACATCTAGCAAGCGGTAAACATGAGAGCAGTTACACAATGGCTGCAGTGTTAGTGAAGTATGTCACAACACATAAGTATGTGCAGTGTGTTGCAACACAGCGGCACCAAGTTCTCTGTCACACAAAAATATTCTCCGACTGTCAGCATTTTTCGTGGAAAAACAGAGTATCCATTTGATCATCTAAAAATGGCCACAGCCGGGATCACTTTGGCAATCTAAATGTTGTTTTTCAGTGGGGTAGAGGCAGATCTTTAGTTCAGTTAACATTACATGAAGTGGATGTTTATCACCGTACACTCCTGTACTTGGGACTGGGCTTCATGAATAACAGCCTGTGGGTCTTCACACACATTCACCTAACTCGCCCTCATAATTAGTGTCAGATTATATCCCTCGTCCCAGTTGTTGTGTCTTTTTTACCTCCCCAGCTCTCTCTCTCTCTCTCTCACGATCTTTCTTTCTTTGTTTACTGTGATGCTATCAGATTGCATCAAATCACAGGGTGCTTTGATATATAACTGAATTATAGTCATGCATATACCAACGTCATTTACCAAATGTACTGTGCTGGTACTGTGGTACAGTAATGGTAAAACCACAGTGCTTTTTTGTATACCATATACATGTTACATGTTTTATGGTATTATTGCGGCACTCCAAGGTACCTTCAAAAATACTGTAGTACCATTTCCAAAATTACGAAGTAGCACAGTGGCTTTTTTGTTACTTTATGTACCCCGTTGCATCTGCAGTGTAAAACACTTGAAGTTAATGTATTACCCAAGCTGTCACTGGGACAGTACCCTTTAAAAAGGTCATTATACTGTATGTACAGATACAATGTACTTAGGTACAGGTATACATTTGATACCAAATATGAGTTCAGATTGAGTTACAAATTTGAAAGGGTACCACTTGAGTAAAAGCTAAGAATCATTTTTGACCATTTTTTGTCTGACACTGTGAAAAGTATGGGGGCATTACTGTTTCATCTATAAGCATTTTGTACAACAAACACAGCACTGTAATTAAGGCCACCCACTCCATGTAAAATTAAAGGCTAGGAATTATATTGTGGGAATCATATTTCCTTCAAAGCAGACCATGGCTTGGATTTATATGATGTGTGTGATGACATGATTTGACTCTTAAAACTAATGGACACAATGAAGAAAAAAAAACAAATTGGAATGATATACAATGCATATTAACACAAATTGTAAACATTCATACTAAACTTCTTTGCTTCCTTTTTTTGAGTAAGTCATATATGGCCAGAGCCGATCCACCCTATACGCAGGCTACGCGAGCTGCGTAGGGCCCCGCACCACTAGGGGGCTCCCTTGTTCTTAACTTTATGCAGCGCTGCATAAACGAGAGCCATTCGAAATTATAACAAGCAGTCTGATCTCACGATACTTTAATTCCAGTTGTCAGTCCATCTATGCAGCTCTGCATGCGGTTGACGCGCCTATCGACATGCATCTTCATCCGGATTTGTTTTAAAGCTATCCACCGAAGCAGGAAAGGGAAGCGCCGTTAAGGTGAAGTAAAAAGATTTAGAATACATTCATATTTTGGTTTTATTTTATTTGTTTCCCTGAGGTTCTACATCTCTTAAAAAATAATATATTTGGCAGTAGACCTTGTTTTCTTAGTCCTAATGTAATAAATTAAGGGCTTTTAAGAAAACATTTGTTAATTTGTCAAGTATTCTGATGAGTGTCAAAGTAATGTACAGGTGGCAAAAATGTACAGCTATAAGATAATAAGTGTTTTAGTTAACATTTAAGTTTATAGCTACATTCAAGCAGAGACAGTGAATGTTTTTTTTATGAACACGATGACAGGGCCCCCTAACAAAGTTGCTTAGGGCCCTCGAAGGCCAGGATGGGCTCTGTATATGGCTTTCCTCGGTAACACTTTATAATAAGGGTCCATGAATCATAATGACCTAACACCTACATTAATTCTTACTAAAATATGAAGTAATGCTGAGTTAAGGCATGTACTAATCATAAACTCATGAAGAGTCATCATTAACTACAACATGACTCATCACTCAACACATTAATCCATTGTTAATTAATACATTAACTAACAACTAAAATGTTGTACTTAATGATGACTCTTCATTAGTTTATTATTAGTACATGCATTAGCCTAACCCAGCATTAGTTCATGCTGAAATAAAAAATAAATGTATGTCTTAGTTCATTATGATTCATGGACCCTTATTATAAAGTGTAACCCTTTCCTCTAACCGCAGCGACCAGATAGATGGGGGGTAAGGGAAAATATTTCGAAATTTTTTAAAAGCCAGAGACGATGACTTAAAAGGGGCTTTTCTGCTTCTCACAGAGACCTGGAGAGAATGACTCCTATACAGACTGGCAGTGTTGTGTAATGTTTGTTTACGAATAACTTGTATATTTTTTTAACGCCTTACAGAAAACACGGATTACGATGAGTTGTTTTCTGACTGGCAGTGACCAAAACATCTTAAAATTTTCTGAACCGCAAGAACATTTACTGAGTAAAATTATAAATTCACTTTTGAGCAGTACCTGTGAAAGTCATGTTTTCATCAAAACATAGATGCTAGAAACATTGTAGCTTTGTAAATTAGGGATGTTCATTTTGTGTTGATTTGATGAGATTACTCATCTGGGTAACACTTACAATAAGGTTGTATAAGAACACATGAGTAAACTTACAAAACATACATTAGTACATGAGTAAACGAATTAACTAACAGAACAAACATTTTAGTTTTTCACATGTACGTATAAACTCTTGTTAATGTTAGTTGATGTCAATACAGTTATTCATGTTAGTTCATTGAGCATTAATTGATGTAAACAGTTACAATACTTGAATTTATAAATGTATTAGTAGATGCCAAAATTTAAATTTTAAACGTTTTGGGAAGATGAGAAATTCTAAAATCTTTTTTAAAAAGTTAAATAGTGTATTTATGTTAATTTCATGAAATAAAAAAGTACATTTGCACCATTTTAATGGAAGTTAAGACTGAATGGACCTAAAAATGACTCTGTTTTCTAAATAATCTTTGACAAAATATTACACCAAGCTAAATGATTATATTTTATTCTACATTTTTTTATGAATATATTTATAAAAAATACTAGTTATGCCAATTGACACATACTGGTTAAACCACACTGACATTTTTGCAATTATCCCCCAAATATTCTTTCAAAATGAAATATAACCAGAAATTTTAGACTTGGCCTTTAAAAAAGAGAATGCATGCAAGTAATCTGCAAATTTATTTTGAATTTTTAACCCTTTTACATTTAATTGAACCATACGGACACAAAATAATTAACGTCAGGTCATTGACCCAGGTAACTGATGCCTAACTGTTAACAAATACAACCTCATTGTAAAGTGTTACCGTAATCATAAAACTTAAAAAAATTAAAATACAAAAAATCATATCAGACATACTTAGTTCACTAATAAGCATTTTTAAAATTTTCATATGTTTGCATCAAAAAATGTTATTTAACCTTTTAAAATGACAACGTTGTTTGCAAAATGAATTGCAGTGCACTATAGGCCTATTATAGGATTTTGTTTTATTGTACAGGAGTTAAATAAATAATATAGAACTTTTAAACTCACAATGTCAATATTACACAATGTCAATATTAATTAAAATATTTAATAATTTTACAGCCCTATGCTGTAATATTTAACGATTATTACGGTCTTGGATTCAGAGGACAAAGGGTCAGACTTGTATGTGTGTGCTTGTTGGTCTATATGAGCAGCTCTATTGACTCAAACCGGACCTAAATGAATTCCAGCTGTAATGGAGGGCACTTCAAATACAAATGGGTCACAGACATTGTTTGAGGCCTGCGGTGTAAATATTCCTATAACTTTATCTCTACAGACCATTCCCAGGCCACTCTTAATAACTGAGCACTGGAACAGCTCCAGAGCGATAAATCTTACAGCCACAGAAAACTCACAAAGATCAAACTGCTTTATAGGCCACTTATTTGGTGGCAACACCTTTGCCCAACCTCTTATACCTATAGAGGGGGGATCTGACCTCATATTTTCATCTGGGCCCCTGTTATGAGCCATCAGAGGCCCCCATATCCTCTCTCTGACTCTTCGTGCAGAAAGAAGTGGAAAAGGAAATGAGAAAGAATAGAGCGATAAATGCATGAACGGATGTGGCAAAGTCTGAGTATTAAGGGCCCCGCAGACCTTTTAAATCAAACCGAACACATTCTAAGCACTTGTGGGTACCTATTTGTGGTTATGAAACGCTCTCAGAGTGGTCACTCAGCGGTCCAGCAGAGGACCTGCATCTTCTCCATCTCTTACGTTTTTTCCTTCTCAGGCCTATAATTAAGGAATGTGAACCAATACTTGTTGTTATGATTGCACTGGAGAAGAAGGGTCATGCTGGGTTTTAGCGAATTCTGGCTCCATTGACGTGCTGTGGCCCTGTAAAGCTTTCTGGGCATCTTGGATAGCTGGAAGAAGCCAGATTGTTGTTTAAAGGCCACAGGAGAGCAGAAGAGCAACAGTCATTATATTTGTTTGTGGACGCTCAGTCACATACTCCAGATATAGTGCCGGTCTATATTTTGTCCACTAATGAATCTACTGCTGGGAATCATTAAAAGTCTGTGTCCAGCAAGGCATTTTACTAGAGTCCTGCAGAGATCAAATTTGTTGTGTTGTGTGTAGATTCATGCTACGTGGCAAACACAGGGGGTAATCAAGTCTTAGTGCTCTTGTACTTAACTGCATCAATTTGAATTTACCAGGTTGTTTCACATAACCCATGTTTGGTGACCTAGCAACTACAAAAACTACCAAATGAAGTCTCTTATGCACGGCATGAAAAGAGTCAATGTGATGTCAAGCAGATATTAATATTCATCTTCAACAAGGCCATTTTTATATTATTCAATCCTAGAGACCTCAAAATGGCAACAATTAGACAAGGTTTAATTGGAATGCAATAAACATGTTTCTTGTTTCTGCTTGCTTTGTCTCACACCTGCTTCCTGAATAAACCCTGAAATGTCTCTATGCCAAAATGGTCTTTACAAATGAAAAACCAGCCAGAGCTTTCTGTTTCATGTAGTCTATCCAAAAGTGACATTTGCTCATGGGTCACAATAGCTGTTGCTTGCTAGTCTAGACAAAATAGTGGCTTTCCCCCAAGTTGAAGCTACTTGGCAAGACCCTCGTTCTCACAGTTTTTGTGCTGTTGGGACCCTGAGTCTTCAGCTGCCTGCTGGGTAAGCCCTTGATCCCTTCAGTTAATCCTCTAGTAATGACCTCTCCATCTCCCGGCAACACCGTGAAGGTCCACCGGCTGTCTCCATGTTGGCCTGCAAGTCGGCCAAACATATCCTGGAGCCTGGGTTGTTCAAGTACGCTTAGGAGGGTGGTGTTGACTCTGCTGTTAAAGCAAAGGACGACAGGCACAAACATATTTACCACATTTAACGAATGCTCTGATTTGCTTTGACGTTACAAAGAAAAGTTACAAAGCAGAGCCTCTGCAAAGAAATGTTTATTACGTCTCCTGCCTTTTGAAAAGGCTTCTCAGTTTGGTTTCTGGTCGGGATGATGAGGCAGAGAAAGAGAGCAGAAAAACTCTACCCAAGTTTTCTCACAAGTTTCAAGCGGTTTACATCGTTTCCATTGACCACAAGTCAACTCTACAGATTCGAAACATGTCGTTGACTGAGAGAAATGACTGATCCTCTGGTGTCTTTGGCAAGCACATTTCCCCAAACCCACACACAGAGAAGCACTAAGCCTGACTCACATGTCAGTGTGCTTCACTCCTCCCCTCTGCTCTATGGCTGTCTGGTTCAGTCTTGCATATGTTGTTACTCATTAGCTGTTACAATAAACAGAGAGAAAAGCTGTAGATGTGGACAGGAAAGAAGTTTATAGGGGATGGCTGGAATAATCGAGCCAACTAACACAACAGCAAGATAAAAACAGCTTGAATGTGTTACAACATTCCTAAAACTTGTTATCTTGCTTCACTGAGCTTGCTTTTAGGAATTGAAACCCAAAGTTGGATTTCACCTACAGGTCAGTAAAGGATATGATCTCTACTAATTTGTAGTGTCATGCTATATATACACCATCATACTGTCCAATCCAAGTGGAAACTATTTAGGGGGGAGGTTAAACTGTGCTAAACTCTTTTAAAGATTGATGAAGTAATTGGAAAAGGCCTTAAGAGGAAATGGAGAATTGACACTTCCCCTTTGCAGCTGTAATGTAAGTGTACCTCTTACAAATTCCATTGCGAAGCCCATTACGGTAAGTTCATACGGTCAGAAGGTTACAAGTTCAAACAATGGGTCATGTGACTTGCGTCGTCCTGGCTTGAACCTTCAGTCTTGTTTTACGTTGCCCATCGCGTGATTGTCTCCATCACAGCGCAGCCCATGCAAACTTTGGCTGAAAGCAACAGCTTTGTTATTTATTTAAACGAGTTGTGCAATGATTACCAAGACCAGACCTGTTTGCGTTCCATGCGAAAATAAATAGATAAACAATCTTTACTCATTTTAAAGTAAGTTCCATGCCCCGGTCACATGACATGCAGCGGGGTAATGGAAAGTATCATTCCTAATGGACTTGAACCCAGCATCATTGCCCATGCTGACACGGCTTATGCAACCCAATCATGTCCTATTTCAAGAAATCAAATCAAATAAACTTTGATTTGAATTCCACAACCCAGTGGTCTTGTATAATGGCACGATTGCTTCATAGATGAATTGCTCTTGGATTGTGTTGATTCCCAAGCCCTGTGTTTATTTTCTCTGCTCTCAGAATAGCGTTGCATTGTAGTCGGATCCAAGCAGTGATTGGGTAGGGGGTGAGTGTGGAGAGGGATGATTTTTGTAAGAGAGGAATAAGGTTCATCCAACATTGCTCTTTACTTGTTAAGCTTTCTGGAACATGTCTACTGCAATTAGTATCAATAAGTGCATTGTGGGAGCATGAGAGTTGGAGAATGGTGAAAGATATGGTGGGTTGTTCTATGAATGACTGATAGGTAATTTTGGATGCTCTTTTCTTATTGTTTATAGTTAAAAACTGTAATCCTGGATTAGCTTTCCCACTAAAACCCCACTGTAAATGGCTCCATGCATTTACATGCTCAGTCAAACTGGTGCCAACATGCTCAATATCACATCACACCTGTGGGTATATATCGTGCAGGCCTCACCCTGCTGTACATCTTTGTTGTCTTTGGAAAAAATATTGTGATTTACATGTTAAGGCAAGACCTTTAAAGTAAAGTTTGTCCTCTGTGTTTACATAGTTCTGCTCGCACAGCGAATAGGCTTATTCACACACCACGTAATGCTATCAGAACCCGCTCTTGACGTCTGAGGTAAACACAGATAGATCTGCCCTAGCCCCTACATTCTTCGTTGTATTATTTTAGGTACAATCAAGACGTCTGATGAGCAGGAAGTCTTTTTCATCTACTGTAATGCAGAACGTTGACATTGGTGCTGATTGCTTGGAATGGGTGAGAGCTTATCTTCCTCTAAACTTAGAAGAGGTATAGACTAAACCCTTCCACATTTTATGACTTTACTTATGACATAATGAAGAGATGGTGCTGCAGCACCTGGCCTTCAAGGAGAAAGGTTGACACATATGGCCACCATACATTATGAAACACCCAATAACTACGTCATTACTTTTGTAACTTCTAACCAATTTGTCTGGATTGATTGCTCACAATCTTTATTTACACTGCCAAAGAAATGGTCAAAATTATCCGTTAGCTGTCACTGGGGTAGTATCTTTTCAAAAAGACCTAAAGAGGTCACACTAATGGTACATATTAGGACTTTTTTTAATAGTGTAAGCAATAAGCGTGCACACCTGTGAGTAACATTTGCCTTACACAGAATCACTCACAAGGGAACATTCCACATCCTAAAAATATTATTACAATTTTTCCATTCCCTCAGAATCAGACTTAATAATGGAAGCCATAATTATAGACCGCAATAAAGGCCTGTTTCTCTCTGATACAAGCATGCCAACATCATTGCAGTTCCCATCCCACCCATAGATAGGATGTTATCCAGCATCCTGCCTGTTTCCTTTTCGCTTGTCCGATACCCCCTAAGTCTTTCCTCTGCCCTGCCCCAGCAGGGCTGATTGGGGATGGGGAACTGTCAGTATGGTGTCAGTGGGTCGACCTAACTCCTCTCTGACCTGCCCCATCCATGGCTCTGGGTTCCTCTAGGGTCCACACACTACATCACACTGCCCAACATGTGTTTCCTGTTGTTGCAGACTTGCTCAGAGAGTCCCGGGCCTTTTCCCGACAGCAGTGCTGCCTTTGTTAGGGGTAGCGTTCTGGGAATGGTTTAAATTTAGGTGTGTTTGACAACGACTGTGTTTTAGGAGGGTAATGTGATTGAGCCCCATAAAACATGACTACTCCAGGGAGGCTTTATTTTGCACCCTTTCCTCACTCTGAGAATTATGAGTCACTGGAGGAAAGAGAGTCTGGCCTCTGTGATCTGGCTAAAGATTAGCTTTGATTTGTGTAGTAGACTGTAGGTGTGAAACATTTGTGCGTTATATTTGATGGGTTTCAAAGAACAAATTGAAAACGACACCTTTGCAAACTACAAAAATGGGAATCTGTGAAAATGGTGGAGTCATGTTCGTGTTAATTTAGGCTGCAACAGAAATCTCTAAGATGCTGTCTTTGGAGGCA
This sequence comes from Paramisgurnus dabryanus, assembly GCF_030506205.2. Lineage (NCBI taxonomy): Eukaryota > Metazoa > Chordata > Actinopteri > Cypriniformes > Cobitidae > Paramisgurnus > Paramisgurnus dabryanus. Next base: position 26,728,296 of record NC_133356.1, on the reverse strand, counting down.
GCATTCCAAGGCAGGAAGGCATTAAAGCACGTCCGAATCCAACTTCCTGACTCATGAGAAATCTTCATTATCTAATCCAACAATTCTATGCATGGGCGTGTGCGAGGAATGTGATTGGCCAAGCCTGGTAAAGTTTCGAAAACAATAAAATCACAAATTTAGTGTAAGTAAGGTTATATTCTCACTTTTTCACTATTTGATTGCATTTCTAGCGGGAAATTTGTATTGTACTTTTCAAATATCTGATTATTTATCACAAAGGCTCTCTTTGTTTATATTTCAAACTGAATTCTATTACGCTGCCTTTGAAGGCTGTCCCAATGCGTTTCCCGGACCTGCTTTTGGACATCCGAAGTCATCGCTTCATGAGGCAGCGAGGCAACAAGTCAGCTGCCTTGGGTTTCGGACACAGCCGAGTATAACCAAAACAACAATGGCGGCCTACAAGACTGTGTATGTGCTGCTCAACATACTGAGTTTATTAACACTTCTACAACCAACCGGTATTTGAGAGTTGAGAGAGACGGCAGCTTTCCTGCAAGTCTTATTATCAAAGTCTATGTGATGTGTGTCACTGCATGTTAAAGGAATAAGAAGAGTTGATACATCCCTCTATCATCTTAGTGCGTGCACGTAAGCGCTGGAGCGCGCTGCTACACTTCGATAGCATTTAGCTTTGCCCCATTCATTCAATGGTACCACTCAGAGATAAAGTTAGAAGTGACCAAACACATCAACGTTTTTCCTATTTAAGACGAGTAGTTATACGAACAAGTTTGGTGGTACAAAATAAAACGTAGCGCTTTTCTAAGCGGATTTAAAAGAGGAACTATATTGTATGGCGGAACAGCACTTTTGGGGAGTACTTCGACTCGGCGCAGTAACACCCTCCCTCTCCCATTATGCGAGGGAGAAGGGGAGCGGATTTTTCAGGCGAGTTGAAGTACTCCCAAAAGTGCTGTTCAGCCATACAATATATAGTTCCTCTTTTAAATCCGCTTAGAAAAGCGCTACGTTTTATTTTGTACCACCAAACTTGCTTGTATAACTACTCGTCTTAAATAGGAAAAAATGTTGATGTGTTTGGTCACTTCTAACGTTATCTCTGAGTGGTACCATTGAATGAATGGGGATAAGCTAAATGCTATCGAAGTGTCGCAGCGCGCCCCAGCGCTTACGTGCACGCACTAAGATGATAGAGGGATGTATCAACTCTTCTTAGTTAAGGTAATAACATATTTTAATATTGAAAATGAGTAGACTATTCCTTTAATACTAAATGGTAACTGTTAGTTTATTGTGAATTAACCAACAAAACTTTAGATTTTTAAAAATGTATTAGTAAATGCTGAAATTAACATAAGGTAGGCTAATGCTAAAAAGCCTACTGTTCATTGTCAGATTATGTTAGCTAATGCATTAACTAATGGTAACAAATACAACCTTATTGAAAATGTTACCTAAATAAACCAATATAAAGTTTACAGCTGTTTTTAAAGGATTTCTGTGCTTGTGATCAGGTCGCCTAAAATGGATCCTAATACCAGATCTAAACTGGGCCTTTATTCTCACGCTTGTCTTTGTGTTGATGACATTAATGCCAGTAAAGTACTATGTTTTTAATATGAGAACCAGCTGTCGACAGTTTCCAGTCCCCATATGATCTCCTCATGGGGATCAGGATTTTGGGTGAAGCTTCAATGGTGGTGTTGTGTTCTGGGTTTCATTGAAATCACTGCAAACCGCACTCTGTATTTGAAAAGTGTTTCTAGGTCCCGGGGTCTGAAGTTGCATGAGTGTTTTCCATCAAGGTTTGCATTAAATTACGGTGTGGCGAAAAACTGGAGGCTCAGCATTTCAACCCCACCCCATTCGTCCATCTGCCTCCAACACCACCCGCACCCCTGCACCCATCGCCCCCCTTACCTTATCTTGACACAGCACTTTGCCCGCCTGTACTCCTCAGCAGGTCTGTGACATCACAGCTCACATCTCGATAAACGTCAAAACATTCCCCAGCGCGATGAGTCTCAGATGCCTGGCTAAATGCTTTCCATATGGGGCCTTTATCCCCAGCTCCCAGTAGGGAAGAGAGATGAGGGCTGAGGGACTGAGGGAAGTTTGGCAGGCTGGCTGAAGGAAATGAGAGCTTTTATCTTTTCTTACTCGTTGGCCCTGGCCTAGGTTTCTCCAAAGGCTCGTTATTCTGTGAAGATCTGTCTGGTTTTGTCATCTGTCTTATGCATATCTCTCCTGACTCTGTTTCTCTCTTTTAGGAAGTGAATTGGAGTGGTGAATGTTTTCCACTGGAGTGAGGAGACCTTTTCTCCACTGGTGTGGATTTAACTTGGCTGTAGTCCATTCAGCAACCAGCCTCAACAGCCTGGGAACATCCTGCCTGCTCCACAGAGGTGCGGAGGGGTTTTGGACACACATGCACACACACACACACACACTTACAGTATAAACATATCCTGAGGCACTCTGGTTATGTCAGGGCCTTTTTATTGCACTCTGCGTGGACACCCACAGTTTTAATGGTAGATAATCTCTAAGATTTCTTAAATTTTTGAACATGTATACCGTGGCCTAAAAGGTTTTGGGCACTTAAGCCAATTTAAGATATATGAAGTGCGTTGTAAGTGTTTTGAAGTGCCATGTGCAAATAAGTTATAGACAATAAGTGCTATACAACAAGATAAGTAAAAAACAGAGACTAAGAGGCTGTTTAAACCTAATATTAACTCATTCCCCGCCAGCCTCTTTTAAAAAAGTTGCCCGCAAGCATTTTTTTGTGATTTTCACAAAATTCTTCTATAAATATATAAACATACAAATATATCAAATGAAAGAACAGACCCCCTGCTTTCAAACAAACAAACCAAACGGGGGGGGGGGATTTAATCTTATCTTCATTTGCTCTCTTTTTGTAACGTCTTTTATAAGTTTCTTCAAAAATAAAAAATAGCGCAAAAAGCTGAAATAATTGCATTTTTGTAAAGGAATTTTGTTAGAGATCAGGTTCAGAACGATTATCAAAACACACATGGAGTTTAAAATTAGTTTTTGCTTCAGCTTTTTATAAATTGGGTAAGCGTCATTGGCAGGGAAATGTTTTCTTTTAATTGACGAGATAAGTCGTCAATGGCGGGGAAAGAGTTAAGTGGATGACGCTAAATACAGGTGTAAACGGGGTGTGAAATGTTTTGAGCTTATCCACTTTTGACCTCATTCTGAGGTAGTACAAAACTGCATTTGATCAGATTGCTTTTGTGGTAGCGGCTACTTTTAACGCTTTTTTTCTTTTTTTTACATTTGAAACAATTCCTCTGAAATATCAAAGAAAGCTCATACATATGTACAAAACTGTGCAATATGTACAACACGAGCAGCGGACTCTTACATATTAATAGTTTGCATCAATTTAAACGAAAGCAGAGGGACTCGCCCACAATTTCCTCAGTAATCAAAACAGAAGAGGTTGAATGTGGATGAAATGTGAATGTGTGTCTTTCATCCAATTGTGATTCGATCAACCAAAAACACATCTTAATTCCAGGTATAAACTGCCCCTGAAGTACAGTGAAATTACAGTCTAATGATGCTTCATTACTGGTTATATGCCAAACCATAAAGTTAAGTTTAGCTTAGCTTACAAAAACAGACAAAGAAAGAGCAGATCTAATAGAAATGGGCAAGTTATTCCGAAGTCTTAGCACATCTACCGAAAAGTCGCAGTCACCACTACATTACTTTAACTTAAGACCAAAATATACTTCATTTTTTTTACACAAGCGTACCCGCACAGTCAAATGCACAGCCTTGCATGTTCATGAGACAAATTACAAAACATCTCCCGGGCTACATACTACATTCTCCTGTACGTGCATGCCTGACCTGTGCATACAAAGTACGACAAAAATCTGGCAGTGCGTGTACAGTGCACATGTAGTATTCTAAAACTCACGTACGCATAAAGGTTAAGTATGTCCAGGCCTTAAGGGTATACACAACAATCTTGGGTTGGAGAACTATGACCCGTGAAGGCATTTGACAGATTGACCTTTTGAGTCAAGTTCAAATCATTTTAAGCATGCAAACACTTTTAAAAGGTACTGTGCTGCATCATATGCATTGCCATTCCTTTTATTTACAAGCCATCGTGCAATTTATTCAGGACAGGCACTAGGGTTGACAAAAATGACCTATGTCTTGTGCCTAGAACGATGGCTGTGTCATGCAACTGGAGACTTTGTTTGGTTTCCCTCAGCTTTTTTCTCATTAATCATAGTTACCATTCACTTAAGCCTGTGTTCTTTATGAATGATTAGAGCCCAGGGGCTCATAACTAAACTTTCCTCTAAATGCTTCCAATAAAGATTTACTGCCGGTCAGGTTTGCCCTTCAACCTCACCATTGTTCCTTTAATTGATCGCTGTTGATCGGTTGGGATTTTTCAAACATGGATACCACTCCTGATCAAAGACCTCCTTTAATTGATCTGATTCAACTTCTTGAGCGCCATTCCCGAACAATGTTCATGCAGGGATTGCAACGGAGGAAGGCAAAGCCTGAAAGAGCAGGGTTGAACCCCAGGTGACCCGCAGGTCGGAGGAAAAGCCGTCCCGTAATCAAGAGGGCTTAGCCTGTATTTCCCCCATCAGACTACAAGAGCTTTTTTGTATGAGAAGCTAAATGTGCAAAAAGGTCTGAGGATGAGTTAAACATAAATATCTCTGCGCTGTTTATACAGAAAGGTCAAGACTGTGTACGTTAAGAGTCATTTCGTTTCCACGCTCTAATTTTAATCCTCCTTTTTTGAATTAGTATGTGGATAAAGAGCAGTCGGTGCACTAAAGCAGTTCTCATAATATGTTAACTGAAGATTGAACATAAAAAATCTCTTGGGTGTGAGCGTGCGCACCTGTTTGGCAAAGACGTGATAGATGAAGAAATGGGACAAGAACAAACGAATTCTGTTCACACAATTTACTAATCACAGTTTACACTGTGTCCTTACACAGGAATGTGTCTTTATTATGTATTAGGTGACTGTTGAACTACTAATAGGCATGGGCCACACCAAACCGAAGGCAAATATATAGCTGTGATGAAAGCTCCTACTCTTTCATTTGTAGTTTAGATATAAAAAATATGAGCTAACGACAAATGCGTTGGCACATCTTGTTCATTTTATCACAACATCTAAGCTTCGCAATATTTCCTGCCACATTGCTCCGTTAATCAATACAAAAGATTGTTTTAAAAGATCGTCAAATGTTTTTATTTAAATAAGGTCTTTAGATTACAGATATATGTAGGTATCGTTAGTGATTTATAATACAAAAATTAAATTGTCTTTGCCTGCATAAACTGTTTATTTATTTTGAATGACAACGCCAACAAAATAAATCGCAGATGAAGGGTTTAATACAAGTTAAAGTTTTAATCTAATTAATTGAATCTGACACGACATGAGGAAGTCCATACAAGTTCTGTTGTCTTTTGACGTTACAGTAGGTTAAATCATAACCAAGGGGCAACCTTCTGATCTCTCTGATGAAGCCAATAGACCAATTTAGAGTAGACGTCACACTTACGTCACCTCAAGCTGCTCGCGCAATGCGGTTGCAGAAAAAGAGTGGAAATGAATTAGACACGAGTGAAAAGAGCAAGATAACTCACTAAAAAATGTCCTGTTGTGCTGTTAGGTGTCAGAATAAGAATGCCAAAAAAAGATGGCTTTCATTTTTATAGAATACCATCGTCGAAGACATCATTTGAAGATAAACGTAGGTGTTTATGATTACAATAAGCCCTTAAACGGACAGAATCGAGCGAGGAAATCATCTGGAAATCTTTTAATAATTAGAATAGAAAATAAGTAGAGAAGATGTCCGGTGTTCTGTCGAAGTCTGTTCCCTCCATGTGTTTCTTCTTGTAGCATTTTTATCATGTTACAATTATAATTTATTCAGAATAAATGTTTTTTTATACTGAAAAAGCAATATCATCACAATTTGTTTTATATTTCATAATTTTTTCGTTTTCTATTATTTCTTTTTATTTCCTTATATCTTAGCTTATGTCTTCTTCCTGTTTGTTCTAAAATTATTATGTTTACATACTTAATAAATATATAAATATAGCACACACACACACACACACACACACACACACACACACACACACACACACACACACACACACACACACACACACACACACACACACACACACACACACACACACACACACACACACACACACACACGTTGGTGTATGTGGTTTACGGGGACATCTCCATAGACGCAATGCATTTTATACTGTCCAAACTGTTATATTCTATTCCCCTTACCTACCCCAATCCCTAACCCCAATGTCACAAAAACCTGTTGCCAGTCTTTAATCTATGAAAAACTATCATTTAGTATGTTTTTTTAGCTTTTCCGTTTATGAGGACACTCTCTGTGTCCCCGTAAACCACCTTTATAGCATAATAAACATGTCATTATACACTATTCATGTCCTCGTAAACCACATAGACCAACCCACACACACACACACACACATGATGTAAAGTGTTATTAATATATAAACAGGCCTTTTTAATGTATGTTTAAACATAATACTTTTATAATAGTTTTAGAACAAACACGTAAGATAAATATAAGGAAGAAATAATAGAAAACAGGAAAATTATGAAATATTTAATAAACGCTATTATATATAATACATGATAGTATTGCTTTTATATGTACTTTAGCGATTCAGACTGTAAAAATAATTGATTTAGCAAAAAGAACAATACATATACATTACATACATGCATATCAGTAGCCAAGCCATTTAAACTTTTTATCTATCTAAAAAATAAACGTAACGCGATTAAAACGCTATAAGAAACATTGCACTAAAGGGAAACATAGGGGAATCAGACTTCGACAGAACACCGGACCCATAAAAATCACGGTTTAATGCTAAAACACTTCACAACCCTACTGCGGAGCAGTCACTTTCTGCAACCAGTTTGGCTCCGCCCACAAAAAATGTCATCTCTGTTTGCAAACACGAAATTGGTCTATACGGAAGTGACTTAAACTGCAATTCATCGACTGGCCACTAGATTGTGGCTCGAAAAGTGAGTCAATTCCCATAGACCTCCATGTTAAAATGGCCAAATTTACAGTAGAAAATAATATGTTTACAGCCTGGTACAAAAAGTGTTTTTGGTCTGTATAGCTAATTTTACCCCTTCATGACAATTGTGAGGGGGGTGAATTTTTTCTGTAACTCATCCGTTTAAGTGATATTAAGCCTTAAAGTTCTGCATAATTAAGGGCGTGGCCACTTGAGTGACGATTAAACAGTCACTGCTGTCACTAGAGTCGAGCTAGGCGGGCGTGGTTTCAGCAACCAGTCACCTCAGCTTCTCCCACATCCCGCTTTTTCACCCATTTTCGGATATCCGCAAGATGGCAACGGCAGACACCGCCTACTTCAAAAACAATCTTCAGAAACCTGTGGGTGACGTCATGGACACTACGTCCATCTTTTTTACATGATTCGTGTCATCACAACATACTGTAACATTATCTAACATCCTAACATACAGTGTGTTCAAGAGATTTGAAGCTCATAGCAGACGCGCCCAAGAGATGATTCGCTCTGTGATTGGCTGAATGTTAGATCACTCAAATCTAAGTAACAAATCAGAGAACACTGCCAGAAATATTCACGCTGGATCCAAAAAAAATAGCAGGGGTCAGAATCACCTGTTTCTAACTGTGCGTTCGCACCGCCACCAGCGAGAGCTTCAAAAAAGCTCTAGCTGCCCTGTCAACGATGTTTTAAAAAAAGTGTAGCGAACGCTTTGGAATTCTCTCAAGCGGAGGTTTCCACCTTCCAATTGGTCATAGCTCATTTCCATAAAGTTTAGCTGATTTTAACTCTCCTCGACGCTCACACCATACAGTACATGACGCGCCATGCTGCTGCTTGGCGGAGCTTGCCGCTGGCTCTCATTGAAAATGAATGATTTCCGGCCACTTTCCTTTGCCACTGGTTGCAACGCCCCTGGCGCTAGCAGCACAGAACATCATGGGTTCTATCCCAGAGCATTTGCCAAATGCTTAAATGTAAGTCTTTGCAATGTAACTACTGGCAAGACCAGACTGTGGTGCTCATATAGATGATGTCAGTTCAGATCTGGCTTGCAACACTTACTGGTTTTGTTCCTCTCTCTTGCACCTATTATATGCCATTCTAAAATAACCACAAAAAAGGCAAAAATAGAAATAAGAATAGATACCTATGAATTGTTATTCATAAGTAACATATCTATTTTAAAGCTTTTTTAAATGATTTAATATATATATATTTTTTTTTTTTTTTTTTTTTATGTACAAAAAATTACCAAAAAATATTTGCTAAATATATTTTGGAATATGTTTACAAAAATATATTTTCACCAATAGGCTTATATTTGTTGGTCATTTTTTGTATTTTTTGAAAAACATTTTAAAGCATCTAAAAATATATTTAGTCCTCCGTATATTTCAATTCAAGGAACTATATTCAAGTCACATTGGAAAAAAAACTTTATTTTTAAGTTACAAAAACTTTAACCATAACACGTTTGAATAAGTTACAATTAAATATATTTTCAACTTAAAAAATACTTTTAAAATTTAAAATTCACTTTTACAGTACACTCTAAATATGGCTGGGTTATTTTTGACCCATAATGGGTTAATATCGGACAGAACACACCGCTGGGTTAAAATTGACCCAATGCTGGGTTGTTTTAACCCAACTGCTGGGTTATTAAACCCCATGGTTGCATGACAACAACCCAACATTGGGTCATTTTAACCTAGCATTGGGAAATTTTTAACCCAGCATTCTGTCCAATATTTACCCATTATGGGTCAAAAATAACCCAGCCATTTTTAGCGTGTATTTAGCATATTTAAAATATATTTTGGCCAAGAATAGCTTTCTTGCCATTTGGATTGTAAAAATAGAAATGTATTTGCTTACCCTTGAAATACAACTTTAAATATTTGTTGATATATATTTTTTAAAATTCAAAAATATATTTAATTAAGCTTTACTCTCTAAAAAATGTATTTTTTTATAAATATATAATATATTTAAAACATTCTGGCTGTAATAAAGGACAAATTGAAAGAGCATTAGGTCATGTAAGTTTGTAAGAGAGTGACAGTAGGTTTGGTGGGGGCTGCATAACTGTCTCAATCTTATCTAAAATATCAGACTTTATCAGTCTCAGCTTGCGGGTGTCCCACTCACCTGCCTGAGCCAAACTGTGTATTTTGGCTGCGTGTTAATGGAGTTGGGTAACCGCACCGGAAAGTCCCGTTCACATGAGTTCCTTCAATCTGATTATTTTCAATCTGAGCTTTATCAACAGTTGTATTTCTGCAAACACGGCATCAAAGCGATGCTGTGAAGCGTAGAGATAAAGAGGGGTTATGTGCCAGGTTTTAAGAAATTGTTGATGTTATTTTCACTGACTTGATTTAGTTACTCTATACACATCTATGAGTCGTTTCAGACATTGGATTAGTTGTTATTTAAGAGCCCGTTTTTCACCGATGTTTTATAATCATCTGAAAAAAAGATCTCTGTGATTAAATTAGGTTGAAAAGATGTGATTTACATCTTCAGCAGTGGAACATAACAATATCATTCATGTATCTGTTGAAAGTAACCCGATGGATGTCCCAGAGGGTAAGCTGGTGTTTGGATAGGGGGACGGGGTTAGGTTAAAGCCTGGTGTGGCGCTGTTATGCAACGGGTCAACTTTCTGCACTCGCTCCCTCTACGGGTGCCATCTCGATCACCAACAATGCTCTCTTAGTACGCTTACCCTTGCCAGCACTAATTTGCCAGGCATGTCATGACGGTGCTTATGTGCCATATGGGAGTAATACAACTAAATTCCATGAAAGATGAGCATGTGAAATTTTTTTTATGCTTGTCAGTCTTTTTATCTCTCTCCCGGCCGCAAGTCTCTCTCCCTCTTACACACAAATTCAGCCAGCAAGGAAAGGGCTTTCATGCTCATGATGGAGCAAACATGGCAGGGTTCACTTCTGCTGTTTACTGTAATACATGCGTTTCCATGACCGCCTTTGTGGAAAAACAAAACACCCTTACTAATGAGGCTGGTTTGGAAACAAACAACAACACAAACAATTTAAACATTTGCAATGACTGCATTGAATGCACTACCACATGTTGCAGTGTTGATGCAGTAAGATGTTACTTTTTAAAGAAACAGTTCACCCTAAAATTTTCATTTATTCATCATCATTTCAAACCAATATTTGAGATTAAACTTGACACAAAATATTTCTTATCTCATAACCATACTGTGAGATGAAACGGTCAAAATCTGTACCCCAGCTGTCAGGCTGTACCCTTTCAAAAAGTAAAGCTTTGCATCTACAGAGTTTATATTATTATCTTTAAGGTACATATTGATACAAAATATCTGTACCAAATGGTACATAATAGGACCCTATTAACCCTTTAACATTTTTACATTTTTTTGTCAATATATTTTACTGAGAGATGTACCTGAGATTGAGCTATCTCTACTATTTGCTTGAGGTTGCTTGAGGTATCTAAAATCCATTAGATGTAAGAGTGTCAATCAACAGCACTTGTCACAACATTTCTTCTTAGATGGATGTCAGGAACAAAGAAATCACTCGTGCCATGTGAACTGTTCTTAATGGAATTTTGCAAGGAAAGCATATTTTTTTGACACATTACATTGTAAGAGCCCTAACGTTACAAAATTATGTTACTTGGTGCCATGAAAAAACGTTTGTATTTTTGTAATAATTTTTCAAAAAAGTGCTATGCCAAATGGTTGATTTATCACTTTATGGTAAAAGTAAAAAAAGCTAAGCTAATGTTTTCAGATCATCCATTTCTGTAGTCAGAATGTATATTTGCTGAGAAATATACATTTCTGATCATTTACAGCTAAAAACCCAGGCAGTTTAAGTACCTTGTGTGCAGTCCTACCCAAAAACCGTACTGTTAAAAATAAAAAGCATAACAGACAGATAAGTGTAATCACAATAATTTATTTATTGAGAAATTTCAAAAGCAGTACTGTACAAAAAGTTAAAATGCAATGTGCGGCAGCCGCCGTCCTCTCCGCAGTATATGAAGTACAGAGAAGTATTAAAGTTATTCATCCATGAGAACGTTAATACAGTTTATTACTGTGAAGCCGCACATTTCAAATTTCAAACGAACATCGACTGAAAGACAGCAATGTCACAAATCTGTGACATAGCATACAAGAGCCAATGAGTGTTTGATATCACTGATGTGAAATGTGTCGTAAAGCTTCTGGAGGCACAATATTTGAATTAAAATTCATAACTAATGCAAGATTTGACGTTTATGGTGGCTGATGAAAACTGGGATCAAGATCGCTTAATAAAGGGTTAAATTTCAGATCTGTTCCTCGCAGTCGTACACTGTAAAAAAAATTGCTGTAATTATGCAGCTGGTTGCCAGTAACTTACTGTAGAAGATAAAGACTGAAAATGTTTCATGTTCATTTAACTTTGAACAAACTGTTGCCAGTAAATAACATAAATGTCAAATCTAAAGTAAGTTACTGGCAGCTAGTTGCCAGTTATACTCAGTAATACTGTAATTTCTACAGAAATATTTTACAGTGAATTTTAAATGTGGATTGCAGTGAATTAATAAAAGTAACATCTTTTGTGAATTTATGTTGTGTTTTGGTGTAATTTTTGAAGAAGACTGCATAGGAGAAAACGCCTTTCGTGTCTTGGTAAACAAACTAAATATTACAAATTCGTTAAATGATTACAGAAATGTTATTCATTTTAATGTTTTAAATATGTGGTCGTGTTTAATATTATGTGATTCTCTGAATGTCATGAACATTTTATTAGGTAAATGAGTGAACTATCCTAAATAAGTCAGAAAATACAACATGTCATTAATATGAGTAACTTTATGTTCACACCGCCACCGGCAGAGCGTCAAAAAAAGCTCTGGCTACCCTGCCAACGACGCTATTAAAAAAAGGGTAGTGGACGCTCAAATGCATTCTCTGGAATCCTCTCAAGTGGAGGACTTCTATTGGTTTCTGCCTTCTGATTGGTTGCCACCAAATGTTTTCACCTTCCAGTTGGTTGCCTCGAACTACGTTATAGATAATTACCATAAAGTTGAGCTCATTTCAACTTTCCTCGACACTCACACCATCCGAGACATGTCGTGCCGCTGCTTTCAGGAGCTTGCTGCCAATGCCCATGATATGTATAGGAATACGTAGAAATTTGTCTGTAAAGCTGTTCATACGTAAATAATTAGCATAATAGTCCTGTATAAATTTATCGATTTTTTATGTTTCAGTGTGTATTAAAATGTAACCCAGCATTTTAAAGTTGATTCAAACAACTGACATTATTTTAACCAAATTTCAACATTGAAGGTAGCTCTTACGCCTTCTGGTAAGTAAGTGTACGTTGTAAAACCACACTTTACATAAAAATAACCACATATTCTCATGAGATCACGTTGCCCAGTGACAGTTTGGGTACATATTGTGACAACAGTGCTCCAAAAATGGGATATGTGGAAGTGTGAATGAGATTGAGGAACTACGGTGTAGATTTTCGTTTAACAAAAATTTACATTTTGATAAGTTCCTTACACAGAACTATTGTCTGCTACTTTTTGGTGACTCTTCTATGTATGTTGATTGTTACAGGGAAAGTTTCAAAACACATTAAAACATTTTCCACAAATGTTCCATCAAAAGAAACTCTTTTAGTTTTGGAATGACATGAGGTTAAATGCAGACCGTATGTTTACATTTACCTATTTTCTTTTGGCAGATGCTTTTCCCAAATTAATTACAAGGTATACATTTTTATTAGCATGTTTCTTGCCTGGGAACCAAACCTGGGAACACAATGCTCTACCAACTAAACTACAGAGACATCAACGAATGTTCATTTAAAGATCCATGCTTTCTGAAATGTATAACTAAAGGTAGCTGGGTTTCATCTGCATTAAAATGTAGGACTGAAAAGCAGAGAGTGATGGCCATGTGGGTGTGTGTGTGTTTGTGTGTGTTGTGTATATGCTGCATGTGTGTGCCGTCTCCAGCGCCAGCGATTGCCTCGCTCCATTTACCCTTCATGCCCAGCCGCAACAAGGAACACATGGGAGCTGTTTAGAGCCCCTCATGACGGGCGTAATTCTGAAGCCCCGTCGTGCCCCCTCTCCCGCTTTCATTCAAACTGTTGGAGCAGAACAGGCGAAGCCAATCAACCTCAAAATTTCCATTCCGAGAGGAAAAAACAAAACAAATAGATTATGCGAATAGAAAAGACAGACAAACTTAACGGCAACATTTGGCAGCGCACCGGCCGAAGCTGCTCTTCCAAATGTGTTTAGATTGGCAAGCCTTGAAATGTCTAATATGTAAGAGAAAACACGAGAGGCAATGATATGATGTGCTTTCCAGGCCTGTGTGATTGGACGTCGCAAAGTGGCACGACTCAGATGGTTGTAATTTTCATATTAGTGTTACAGGAGATTGTATTAGAGTTTGAAGCGGTGGCTCTTTTGGTTGATGTTTGCCTTCGTGTGTACAGCTTTGTTGTTCAGATTTGTAAGCTTTTCTTAAAAAACTATTAAAAAATCAAAACTAAAATGTATTACAATTTAATGACTATTGTCTTTTCAAAATAATTTGCCTACTAACCTTAAGTAGGCTCCATTATTTTTGTTTTGGAAAAATGGATTTCCTAAATATCTTATCTCTTAGTTTCCTCTACGACTAACACAAAGCACACACTGTTTTTAAAGCATAGTTTTCCCAGCATCCTTGTCACCAGTATCTCCTCAATGGTATGTTATTTGTTGTGGGCACCCTCTTATTTTGCCCCTGCTTCCACGGCAACCTCTATGGGATGTTGATGTACCGCAGCTCATGTGAGGAGCCTTCCCATTCATCTCTCAGCACTCAGCCGTAATTTGGTCTTCTGGGTTTCCGTCGGATGGGTGGTCCGCAGGCCAATCAGTCAATTCATGGATATCATCGTAACCCACCGAAGCTTTTCAAAAGCTCAAAGGACGAAAGAGGCCATTCAGAGACGTAGCTACAGTCAAGCCTACTGTATAGCGTGAATATATACCTGAGGTAACTGGATAATATCTCACTTTGATATTTGTTTCTATCACTCAGTTCTCTTCAGAGACAGAATCCACTTCAAAGATGAATAGCCTCGGGCGTATTTTAGTGATAATTTAAACAAACCAGACGATGAAATGAAAGTCGAATTCCCTCGGGCTTGTTTTCTTTGACTGATTTTACTGTAAATGTATCAGGAGTGTGGAGGTTTGTTTGAAAAATTTCCACCTCTTGAACCGTGCCAGCAAAGGCCTTTTGAAATCTACATCCCTAACTGTTTCCACATTGAAAGCACAATTCGACTATACCAATGGTGAAGTGTTTAGGTTTCATTTGCGAGTACTTCAGAACCCTGTGAAAATAAAATGAGGATTGTGTAGCTTTGCTAGTGTGCTCCTAAACTTAGCAGATGGGTTTTCAAAAACTAGGTCACAAATATTGAAGACTCGTTTACACAGATTTCGGTTCAATATGATGTGCTTTCCCAAAGTAAATAATCATAGGTTTTGGCTGTGATGTAACTAAAACCATTCAGGTCAGATAAAGATCTTCAACGTTCACGTGACTGGCATCAGGTTAAGCAAAGAACAACTCATCACCCATGGTAAAAGCCAAAAAGCTTATTTATATAATAGACATGACATAAGGAGAAAAATCGATAGTTCAAAGTATTGCACTATTTCCAAGAATAAATATTATTTAGTTACATTATTTACATGAACGTCAGATTGTCATCATTTAGTGCTTTATAAGTGTGACACTATAATGAGAACTTAAGGAAACAGCTGCATGGGTTTGTAAAAAATGGGAGTGTGCGTGTGTGTATGTTTTCGTCTACCTGATACCCCATCATTAACTTCTGGGCTGTGGGCAATAGTTGGTGTGTGAGAATGTACATCACATGGGTGGTTGATTGACAGGGGGTGTTTTAGAGGTAGACGTTGACTGACAGCAGACTCGGGTAACTATTTATTAGAGGAGGTGCACACACAAGCAGTCATGTCTGTAAGTGTAAGTTGACGCACACATGCTCCTATATATAAACAATTTACATTCTGCTGTATAAGTGGATGATTTCACAGTTCAGAGTTAAATCTTTTTGTTGAAGAAAGCCTAACAATTGTTGAAATTTGGATGAATACATAGTATGTAGATGCAGTGCGATGCATACCTAAGAAACTCTGAAAGTAAACCATGTATTTGTTAGAATCCACATCCGTGTTATCTCATAAATTAAGTGTCTCCTCATTTATATTTAGCATTTGGCAGATGCTTTTATCCAAAGTGACTTGCAGTGCATTACAAGGAATGCATTTCATCAGTATGTGTATTTCCTAGGATCAAACCAATGACCTTTTGTACTGCAAACACAATGCTCTGAGCTTCAGGAACAGCTTTGACTTTTCATAGTAACTTTATGTAGCATTTCACTTTAGCAAGAGGAAATGTAGTTGCTAATGAGAGACCAAGAATACGTTACAATGCTGTATGCAGCCAAGTGGAAATCTTCACAACTGCTCAAAGGTTGTACAGAGTTGTCGAATGCTTTCTCAGTTCCCATGCAGATGAGTGACATGCCTGTACAAACCCACGCAGCTTGCACGTTATACACACGCATTCATAAAAATGTCAACAAACTAAGTTTCGCTGTTTTTAGTGGCCAGGTTTAAAGTTAGCAGTAGACTAATAAGCTTCTTATTGGTGGTGCTGTGCAAGTCGGACTTGAGTCCTGCTTTATACCCCCTCCCCCCGGGTCAGGCCCAATGTAAACACAGCCTTTCAGAACATTTGTTTTTGTAAAATTAGACATCCAACCACATCCTTCATGATTTAATCTCAGACTCGACCCTGGGTGGCTGGACAAACAAACTCAGCGGGTTCATTAAAGACAGACTCTCTCTCTCCCTCTCTCCCTCTCTCTCTCTCTCTCTCTCTCTGACTGTCTATGTTTTTCAACAGATCTTTGTAGTACCATCATTTTCCTGAATTGTCAAACACAAAGTCCCAGCGGAGCATGTGCCGCGTTTATGGGTAAATATAGCCTTGGCCATACAATGGTGAACGGTGAATGGAGAACAGTTGAGGAGCTCAGATGCAAAATTCAGTAAACATCTCCGTCAAAAATGAGATAATGATATTGACTGAATGCTCTCTCAGCACGTATTACACGTTCATCAAATACTTTCGCTTCATATTCACTAAATCCTGGCCTTAGGCCATTCAGAAATACCCAGTCTGTCCTCAAAAAGTGCACAGGATAAAAATGTATTGAACTGATGGCACGCGCACATCACAGCGAGATTTTTTTACAGAGTTAAATGATGTTTACCAAATATATTAGGATATTGACTGAATTTTTAAGCATTTTACAGGTTTTCAGAAGGACAGAGAATAATGACTGTAGGCTTTCTTTTAAAGTGTAGATTTTTACATTTACTTAGAGGGTTTTCAAACAAAAGACAGTCAAAATTGTTGAATACTAATTAAAAAGTAACATTTGTGAAAAAAGTCATTTTAATTACTGACTAACAACCTTTTCATTGCCATTAAAGTGTAATTACTTAATCTAAACATAAGAGCCTGATAAAAAAAAATTTCATTTACAGGAAAACATATCAGTTTGCGATACTGTATTTTGTGACCCACTCTTCACACCTGTGTCTATACCAGGCTTATAGTATCAGTTTTAGGAGAGGAAATTATAAAGGAAAAGGCCTGGAGTTTCCATTCATCTCTTTACATGCTTCCTTTTCCATTCACTTAAATGTGAAACAAAATTTTCTGAATCAGTAATTCAACTTATTAAAATATCTCTGAAACATTTAAATTTATTTTACAGAGAAATTACATAAGATTTTACAACTCTCAAGTTTGTTATTTCAAATGTACTGTAGGTGTGCGTTATGCGCGCTCATAATGGAAGCGTTTTTTCCAGGCGCGTCTGCACCGCATTAAAAACATTCCCACTTTTCAGAATGCCGCAAGCACACTTGAGGTCATGTGACAAGAACCAACCGACTGTCCCGTTTTCCACACGGTTTTATAGGCGAAATGTGAACCGCCCTTAATAATGGAGTCGCCGCGGTCGTGAGCGCACGCGGTGCAACACACTCGTTTTTTCCAGGCATGTCCGCATCGAGTTAAAAACATTTCAACTTTCTAGAATGCCGCAAGCGCACTGCAGGTTATGTGACAAGAACCAACAGACAGTCAGTTTTCCGCGCGGATTTAGACGCAAAATGTGAACTGCCCCTAAAGCTACGTATACACACCAAACGCAAGGCATGGCGTTACTCGCTCAAGATTACTCGCAGCATTTAACTTTGTGTCATATGAATTTTTGGCACGAGTTTAATATTTTCAACTTGGGCAAAGAAGGGTTTGAGGCGAAAAGCACGTGTTTTTGTGGCAAACCTGCCACCCATATCGCGTCATTCACATCGCCCCACGGTCCCGATCGCGTTTTGCATTGACTTTGTATGTAATCTACTTGCACAAATCGTTGAACTCGCGTCTGGTGTGAACCCACAGTTAGAAGTTTGTTTTGTGTTAGGGATGTCAAAATATTACCTGAAAATATCTTAAAACTCTGATGATTAAAAGTTTAAATATGATGGACAATATGTAAGGGATAATGTAGAGGCAGCCGGTAGTTATCGGGAAATAAGCCCCGACAGTGTGATCAGGACCCGACGCTTCTTTCATGCGTCGGGTCCTGATCACACTGTCGGGGCTTATTTCCCGATAACTACCGGCTGCCTCTACATTATCCCGCTTATTACACGGCTACTTGTCGCATAAGAAAAAAAACTGGACATGAATATGAATTTGAAACATTTTATTGGCATATTTGTTTTAAATTAACATTTTTATCCTTCCGCGAAACTTTGCACAGATGCATAAAATGATCGTAATACCTTATTAAGATCATCTGCTTCATACTTGTCTGTCTCCATTTTTTTCTCTTTTAGCCAGTCTTTGAGAAGTTTTAATGCCCATCCTGTATTTTTTTGTGTGTTGGCTTCGTAGCTGTCATGCTCTATTTTGTCAAGTTCAGTCTCAGTAAGCTCTCTGTGTCTTGTCGTGGTTGTCCAGTGTTTATCACAAGATGGCGCCAAACAAACAGTAATCTTTATTGGCGCGGAGCGATCTTACTCGTAAAAGTAGTACCGGCTATGCGTTATTATTTTGGAGCGGTTATTATTCGAAAAGAACGAACCTGCAAATGTCTCAACTGACCAATCAGAATCAAGCATTCCAGAGAGCCGTGTAATAAGTTTTTATAAAGTTCAACTGTTAATCCTCAGAAGGTGGATTCCAACAGAAGGAAAACATTGGACATTCACAGCAAACACACTGCAAAGCCAGCCACACTTTTTTCATATGGTGTAAAGCTAACCAAACAGAGTGTTAGTGCTTGCTGGATGTATTTACCATGCAGAAGTATAAGACCCCTGGACAGAAGACGGTTTGAATCGCCAGAACTTGCTGTCTCCCGTCTCTGATGAAGCAATAAGGCCTTGCTTGAATGCTTGGTTTCGTCTAGTGGAAAAGACGGGTTGGTTTTGGCTCAGGTTGTCCCGCTTGCTTGTGTGAAGCTGAGACCTATTGGCCTGTGGTGAAATGGCTTGCGTGTGTGCGAGCAGGAAGACGGTCGTTGCCTGGTACGTGTGAATCTTGTTTGGACAGTGATTTCCTTGGCAGAGCCGTGGCGCTGCTTTGGGTGAGCTGGCATGACTTGTGCTCTCTTTTGGGAATGAGAAGAAACTGAGAAGAGAGGAAGTGGCAGAATGGGGGAAGGGTTTGACGACTTGCTGCTTCATTTTCATGAGCTGTTACTTTTGCCTTTCTCTCCATTCTTTGAGTCAAAATTGGGGACTTTTAAAATGGTACAAGTTGAGTGGGGAGGCGATTCATATAACACCTGCTCTGTGAAAATCTAATTCATTATCAATGCAGGTCTTTGTGAAGATTGCGAGTGTGTGCGACGATGTGTTTATGTTTGTTTTTGTATTTAGGAATCAGTTTTTTACTGAAACTGAATGATTTTCATGACGTTCTGCAAAAGGGTCTTAAACACCAGTCTTCTTTCATATATGAAACAGCAAATGAAAACATTTTAGAGCGATTACTGGAATACTACTTAATCTACAAAACCATGACACAAGAAATGAATTGAATTAAATTTAATGAGGGGGAAATAGTGGAGAGAGCAAAATAATACAAAGAAAACACATCAATAGCACTTTTAATTGCATCATTACAGTTTCCATGCAACAACAAACGTGTAGCACCCAGTGTAATGTAGTGTGATTTATGAACAAATGATGTCAACAAATGACTCTTAGGAACAAGACATCTGCTTTGTATACTGGCAAACACATGCTCACATTGCAAGCAAATTTTGACAGTAATGTGATTTACATTGTGAGTTATTACGCAATGCAAATGTTACCAATGGTGTTAAGTAAAATATGTCGCTGAAAAAAACTTAGTTACGCTTTTTTTGGTAGTCCACTTTAGACCTCTTACTAACCAACTATGACTGCTGCTGGTGCGAGTGCACTGACACGAAGCGAATAATGTGTTTTCATTCATTCCTATAAAAGGTAGGCTTCATGCACAAAAACTAATTGCGCAACCAAGTTTTTACTGCTCATTTGCACGACATGTCAATCGTTTTTGTCACCATGTCACTCAGAACCTCAGGAACGCAGGATCATTAGACATTGTAGAGATGAGAGATAGAGAGAGGTAAGAACGATGCCCACATCGGGAAAACTTAATAGAAGACTATAAACAATGTATTAAAGTATATATAGCCATGTCATTTATCTCATTATAATATGTTAAAGGATAATTCCGGTATTTAACACTTTGAGTCTCATTTCTGGTTTGTTTTGGATGAACTACAGTGATGGACACTGAAATTTTAACAATGGGTCGTGTCTTGACTTTTTGACGTTTAGAAGCGTCTCTTGACTGCTTCAGAATGGAAGTCAATGACCATGCACAAACATGTCATTAAAACAACACTTAATGTTCATTTTCAAAACTGTGCTACTCACTGAGTGGTTTGTGGTGTTCGTTGATGATTAAAAACAAGTTGTGTAGCGAAATACAGTTTCTGTCGTGTTTTATTTGGCATTTTGTTAAATTCCATTGACTTCTCTTGGAAGACTCGCTGATATATCACTCCACCGCTGGGAAACAGAAAAGGGTCTGTTTACATGTGGTTGTAGTTTTTTCGCTCGGATTAAATAAATTTTTCCCATATTTGATGGCTCAGTGACCAGCTTTAGGTTTGAAGTTGAGCTCGATTGTGACTGTCTATACGCTAGACACCGAGCGTACTTGTATGGCAAAGTGGTTGTCGCCATCAAGTGGTCGGGAGTGTGCTAACGCTTCAAACTCAAATATAGAGCGGAAGTATATACGCGGTTGTGAGGTATCTGAAAAAATAGTTCCACTATATCAAATAACACGGATTGAAATCATACATTGCGCCAATATATTTGTTTTTAATCATCAACGAACACCACGAATCACTCGGTGAGTTGCACAGTTTTGAAAATGAACGTTAAGTGTTGTTTTAATGACATGTTTGTGCATGGCCATTGACTTCCATTCTGAAGCAGTCAAGAGACGCCTCAACGAGTCAAAAACTCAAGACACGACCCATTGTCAAAATTTCTGTGTCCATCACTGTAGTTCATCCAAAACAAACCAGAAATGAGACTCAAAGTGTTAAATACCGAAATTATCCTTTAACTGGATAACACTGGATGTAACTGATAGTATAGTCTTTTCTTGTTAATTGAGTTAAGTGATTTTGCATCTAAATGTCCACTAACTCTCATTCATTTGAAAAATGCCCAAATGTACAATGTAAAGTAAAAGTTGGGTCTAAAAATACAAAAAACTAAAAAATGTAAGCTTTTTCAACATTAATTTTCTCACTTTAAAGGTGCATTGCATAACTTTTAGAATAATTTCTTGAAAGAAATGCAATCTAAAATACATAACTATATTATCAGTGGTGTATAAAGACCTTATATAATGAACTGTATTGTTTTTATTACCTTAGAATG